>NC_135075.1:2573750-2932500 GCF_051107435.1 Chaetodon auriga | reverse complement strand
TCCCACTGAACAGGGGTGTGTTTGTCTAATAGAACATCACTTGGAATAAAAATATGCAGCTTTGAGGATTGTGAGCAAAGGAAGCCCTTAACTTATTCAAATCTGGAGACACAATTCTAGCGGAGCCTTAACATAAGTGATGAAGGCTGAATTATCAACAGGGGAAAGCGAGTAACTTCCCCAGGGCCTTAAACATCAGATGGCCCAAAAATCATATTCACTGTCTGTCAGTAGATTTTTAATTTGATTGTTAGCTAATGTTGAAGCTTTCTCTCACATAAGGCCCCAGTGTCAACAGTTTGTTTTAAGATTGTAATGATTTGATTATATGTTGTGCAAATTTGTGTTAAACCAAAGTCAAATTACCAAATACGACCAAATACACACACAAATCTGGTTGTTTTTTTCGCATCTTTGACTTTTAGGACACTGAAGCCACACCGTTGGCTATTGATGTGTTTCAGTGGTGAGACAAGGAAAAAAACAGAAGACATTTCCAGACTTTCTGTTCCAGTCCACTGTGTCCCAAGAACGCGCACGCAGGAAGTTCCTGTCCTATCGAGAGCGCGAAATATGACGTAAGTTGCTTGCCGCGCAGCGATGATGGCGGTGCGTGAACGCGCAGTAAAAGTAATGGCTGCTCTGGATCGGCGGCTTCCTAGCCTCGATGATTTCGTGGGTCAAAGCTGGACTGCCTGGGCCGAGTGGGCCGGTGTGACAGCGGCGGATGGTAAGGAAGCACACTGACGCAAACACTGGCAGCTGTGAAGCCATTTAATCAAAGCACCGGGGCTTATTTTCGTGGAAACGGAGGACAGAGCTAACCATGTTACCCAAACAAAGACCCTGCCGGGTCCTAGCGCTGGGTGGGTAACATGTTGCTCTCTCCCAGGTCCCACTGCATACGCTGTCTTAAAGAAAAAATAAGTCATCTTTATTCAGATATAGCCATTATAGTTTGTGTTTTACAGCTGTGGCCATTAAACAAACTGCCAGCGTTTAAGGGACGCGTTTCATTTGAGTGAAACGAGCCGGGCAGCGGTGGCATCAGAGCGGAAGGAGGCTAGTGTGGATGGGTAGGCGAGCAACTTCTTGCCGTGGAAAGCTAGGCTAGCTAGCTAGCTAGCAAGCCAGACTAGCCGTTGACGACGATGCAGTTAGCGTTAGCATGCTAATGCTAGCAGCAGGAGGATTGAGAGTAGACACCGGTGACGGAGGAGGAGTCTGATGCTGTTGCCACCATGTAAATGCTGGCCCAGCCTTTGATATTGGCTAACGTTCCCCTGTGTTCTTTTCGCTTCATTTTAATGTTCCACTTTGATACCCAGCGTCGCCACTTCCATTTAACTGATGTTAACATTTCTGTATGCGACAGGAAATCTCATGTGTGACTTCAGCCCAAAAAGTGCTCTCGCCCTTCCCAGCTTAGAGTATGTGCGCTCACTCATTGTCTGGCATCCCTCCAAGTGCTACTTTGTCAATAACTATCAAATGAAGTCCTGTTCCACCACACAATATCCACTGTTATTAGCAAACCAAGAGAAGAATGAGTTGAAAATGACCAGCAGCAGTCAATGGAGAAGCAGTTGACCCGCAAATCAGTCCTTTTATATAACACAGCTTAAGGGACTGTTTATGTGCAGAATTTGTGGAGTAAGGTCAGGCTTTGTCTTGCTGATGAACCTAACACACAACTTTTGGAAAACATTTGACCTTCCAAGGGGCTTATTGAACATGTGTGATGTTTCAGGACCTGATGTGGACGACTGCAACAAGAATGGCAAAAAGGCTGCAGAGGCCATGTCTCTCAGTAAGGAGGGTAAGTCTGTACGTGATCATCAACAAGACATAGTGGAGTCTGTCATTGTTTGGGACATTTAAAACAAGATGCTATAAACTGATAATCTTCCTCATGTGTGCTCCAGTTACTGTGCCTATACATTGACCTGTAAAGCTTAAAGCAACTGTACCTCAGCTTTTCTCAAGTCCAACCTTGCTCAGAGACAATGAGTAAATTGGTTCGCAGAAACCAGGGCTGGTATTAAAGCTGGCCAGTGTTTAGTTTAGGCACCTTCTGGCACCTGGCCTGGTCATGTGGAGCAGCAGCTGTCTTTGTGTATGCGTGTCAGAGCATGATGTGATGAAGCAAAAGGAGTACCTAGATGGTATGTGTGTGTGTGTGTCTAAGAATGTTCAACTTCTCAGTCATGCTGCATCAATGTCGCATGGGAATAACAGCCAAAACAAGGTGATGATGCAGAAGAATGAGCTGAGGTCCACACATTTGTTTTGACTTGAAGTTAATAAGTTTGTAATTGAAAATTTCTTTCTGCCTTTTCTCACTTGCGGGATACACCCTGGCATAGGCCGCCAGTCTATTGCAGTCTCACACTCACACACACAGGCATATTTACACAATTATGGGCAAAGTCACAAATTGGCCATAGCTTGCAGGTCTTTGGACTATGGGAGGAAATCTACTCAAGAATGAGAGCATCCAAACTCCAAGACACAGCAAGATGGCCCCATGGCTAACCATCACAAAAGCAATGCACAGTGGCAGATCAAAAAGCACCATTAAACTAATGTAGAGCTGCGTGACGACCCATGACATTGTTTGAGTACTCAGTAAATGGTTAATGTAAAGATTGCTCAGTTTCTTTAAAAGTGAATATATCATTACCTTTACATGACAATGTGTATTTCTGAGTTGATGTCAGAATCCAGGAAGTTGGGGACATTGTAGGTTACCATCTGAAAACAGATTATTCTCATCAATATTTTCTACCAGTACTGTCCAACTCCGACAGTACTTTTGAGAAGATGTACTATCATTCCGTTATGCAGTAATCGTCACTCCATGCCTCACAAAGTGACCCTGCCATGTTACTTCCTCTGCAGTCTGATATGTGTATGTTCATTGTATTTCCTCTCCCCTTCACTCATCCTCTCTCCGCTCCTCTCCTCCCAGACATGTCCATCTTTGGCCTCTACCCCGGCCATGATGACTTTTACCTGGTGGTGTGCAGCCATTGTGGCCAAGTAGTGAAGCCACAAGCATTTGAAAAGCACTGCGAGCGGAGACACGGCCCTCTGGCCAAGCTGTATGCCCGACTGCGCTCTCCCACCCCTGCACCCCAGCCCCAGCAGAGGCCCCACCATGGCCACTCTCCTTCCCATGGGACCAACACTGCTTCCGCTTCATCCTGGGAAGGTCGTGTCCAGGGGGTTGGGCAGCTACGGGCAGCGCCACCTTCGCCTTCCACCCCACCCCAGTACAGACACTCCAAGAACTCCAAGGATGGAGTACGGTAAGAACAGAGTGGGAAATGTTGGGGAGAAAGTTCTAACCTGAGCTTTGAATTGAACTTCACAGGAAAGTAGATAAAAGTTTTAAAGAAAGGAGTGTAGTCCCATGTTTTAATCCACTTAATGAAATACTTTTCAGTTTGATTACATTTGAAATGCCTTAAGTCACGTTTGTGTTTTTATAGAATATGTAGAACAAAGGGCTGAATTTGATTAAAGCAGTTGTTTGACATTTTGTTAAAAATGCTTTTTAACTTTAAAGGATTAGATGAGAAAATCAAAATCAGTCAGGTCTGTGTGGTAAATATGGGGTCACAGCCTTGTTAGCCAGTTAATTTAGTGTAGCTTAAAGACTGTAACTGGCCTGACTCAACAAATCTGCCTACCATCATCTCTGAAGCTTACCAATTAACATTTTTATATTTTAAAGGAAAAAGTTTCAAATAGAACATTGTGCTTTTATGTGCTGGAACATTTCTTGACCAGTAGCAGTCATTTCCAGACGGAAGTAACTGCACCAGCCAAGAAATGGTCCTACACACAACCCCCATAAACCCCCACAGTTTGTTGTTTATGTCATGAATTTTTTCATTCCATATATTTCCAGCAGCTACATTTTGGTGCAAAAAATGTATTTCTCATTTCAGTTATTAAAAATTAGAGGTGGACAACCTCCCAACCATTTTGAATGCATTTTTGGTGGCGTTGATTTGCATTTAAAACTGTAATGTATTAGCTGGTTCGATATGCATTAGAATTAGAGTCCAGCCTCAAAAGGCTTCAAATCAAACATGCATTAAGTTAAGAATGGAACGAATAAACTGTTCCTCACACCAACCTTAGACACTAAATTGAGAGGGGAAACCATCTAGAGGAAAGAGAAAACACAAAGAAAAGATTAATACTGATGTTATGAACAGATTGTATGCTGTCCCTGATTGTCTGACCCATGGCCAATCAGATCAAAGCCAAACAATAACTCTAAACTCAAATTTTTTCAGCCTTTGATAAAAAATGTGTCTGCTGCTGTCAACAAGCAGTACTTGATTCTTCACCCACAAAACACACGGTCAAGATAACATTTGTTTTAAAAAGTACATTTTCTAAGTTTGACTTGCACTTCTGCCATCACCCAGACATTCCCCACTGGACAAGTCCTCCCACAGCAGCCACACAGAATCATCAGTATTCAAGCAACCGCCACCTCTGGAGCCTCCAATGAGCTCTCCTCCACCATCGCTCAGAGATCCACCCTGGCCGCACGGAGGCACCCTGCCTAGACCTTCATCCAGTGACAGGCCCCCCACCCAGAGTCAGAGGAAGGACTCCTCTATGGCTTCTGCAGTGCCAGGTCACCGGATCCCAAGACCCTACAACAAAGTGGCCTCCAGTGAGTACAATGGAGAACTTTGGGTAATATGCAAGGAGTAAGTGGATGCTTATTATGCAGCCTGTCAGGTTCCATTTCTTAGATCTATGCTCTTTAAGAGGAAAATATAATTGTTAATGGAAACTGCATAGTATAAAATTATAGGATAATGCATGCAGCAATTGGAGTTTATACTCTAGACACCAAGTACACTTACTATTTGTGATAATTGCAAAGTAAACGGTGGAATTTCTCTGAAGTTAATCTACTAGGAATGGCCACAAAAGTAAAAATGGCTTCTGATAGAGAGATGGAACGTGCCTGGTGGAATTGCATGTATTGCCTAAAATGGCAGCAATCAGCTCCCTCAAACGCGTTGTGGAACATAGACAGAATGCGCCCGGTGGAATTTGAATGTTCTACTATGTCTACACAGGCAGTGTAGAGAAAGGCCATTAGCCATGCAGCAGCTTCACTTTTACGCCAGTGGCTACACATTCATGTTCTTGAAATTATTGCTGTGAACATTTTGGTAGCACTCAGAGCCTAATACACAATTGTAGGTATACTGGAATGCAAAAGTTTGGGCAGCCTCGTCCAAATTTCTGTGACTGAATAGTTAAGTGAGCAGAAGATGAACTGATCTCCAAAAGGCATTTGTTGATAGTGAAACATTCTCTTCCACATTTTAAGCAAGACGAGGGTATTATTTTGTTTTGTACAGTATTAGAATGGATAAAAAATGGAAAGAAGCACCATACAAAAGTTCGGGCACCCCAAGAGAATTGAGCTCTCCAGTAACTTTTATTAAGGTCTCAGACCTTAATTCACTTGTTGGGGTTGTGGCTCCTTCAGTCGTCCTCAGGAAAGGTCAGGTGATGCAAATTTCAAAGCTTTATAAATACTCTGACTCCTCAAACTTTGGCCCAACAATCAGCAGCCATGGGCTCTTAGAAGCAGCTGCTTAGCACTGTGAAAATTACAATAATTGATGCCCTCAAAGCTGGAGAAGGTTAAAAAAAAGACGGTAAAGTGTTTTCATGTAACTGTTGCAGCAGTGGAGGTCAAACTGAGGTGTGGAAGACCAAGAAAGCTTTCTGAGAGAACTGCTTGTAAGAATGCTAGAAACGCAAATCAAAACCTCACTTTGACTTCAAAAGACCTTCATGAAGATTTAGCAGACTCAGTAGTGGTGCACTGTCCCACTGTGCAGTGACACCTGTACATATATGACCTGTATGGAAGAGTAATCAGGAGAAAGCTTTCCTGAATCCTCACCACAAAATTCAGCATCAGAGATTTGCAAAGGAACATCTAAAGAAGCCTGATGCTGAAGTAATCTTCATTAAAATATTCAATTTGTGGTGAAAATGCATGAAATGTCTCAATGTCTGGGTTTTTTGTTGGGATTATTGACAGCACTATATGTGGGGTATTGCGATATTGTGTGATGATGTAGCTGAGATGCTGTCTCTGTGTGTCCTCAGAGAGGGAGTGTGACTTGGACAAACACTGCGGCGTCCTTGACCCTGACAGGAAGAAAGTCTGCACTCGCCTCCTAACATGCAATGTAAGCTCCAAACACACTCAGCTTCACCAGGCTAATGCACTACCTTCTCTCCTCAGACTCTGCAAGTTTTCTTTCTTATTCCTTTTTCTCATGTCATTTTTCATCTATTTTCTCTGTGTTGTTCAGCAAAAGGTCCCTTTTGATTGTGATCCAATTAATCAGAGCAGAAAAGAAGGTTGTGAGTGTATGGTCTTTGCAATACTCAGATAATGGCCAATAAGTCAGATAATATTCTTGACATTGTGCCTTTATCAGATGGTTGCTGGCAACAGAAATATGTCTGTGTTAGAGAAGGGACCATGTGTGATGCAGGCTCTTAACTAAAGTGATACCCTTGAAGCTTTTTGAAAATACATAAAGTGAGATTCTACACGGCTAATTGCAGTTTATATATGACAAGTAAGACAGACAACAAACAACGAATCTGGAATAGATTCTTGATTGCTTTTGGATGTCATATGTTCTTGATAAAGTTGCATTTTGATTGGAATATGAAGATTAACAAAGAGTGCCCCTTTATTTCCATGGTAATGTATGTATTATTGTTAGTCATTGTTAGGTTTCAAAGACATACTGTCAATATTTTTTTAGGATTTTTCGACTCATCAAACCGTTCAGTGAGCCCTTCTGTCCTGCATGGAAACCATGTTTTCTATTCGATCTGCTTGTATCTTGCTGTGGAAGTTCAGTGTTCTTTCAAGAAGAATTGTTTACCAATCTAGTATTCCACAATTGTTGCTTTGATGCATGAGTTGGATTTATTCCGGATTCTACATTCATCATTGTTTTAATAGTTGCTTCAGATAAAGTGGGCAAAAAGAAGAGATATGAGTGATAGCAATGTGAGATCAGAGTAGATCTTTTCAAATGAGTCAAACTGCAGGCTGCTCTTTGTTACTGAGCAGCACTGACTGATACTGAGTGCTGAAAATGGCTCCCAGCACAGGAAGAGTCCTTATATGGTGGCTGGTGTGTTAAGGAGGAAGTGAGTGTGAGAGGCCACATCCAGCTGAGTAGAGACAGGATGACCTGATTAACAGGAAATGACAGGAGTGACGGGAAAGACATGCAAGAAAACCATCTGCATCTTATACCTGCTCAGTAGGTGAACAGACTCTCAGTAGGTGGCTGTATTTTCTCCTCCACCTGCTACTAGGAGGGAAATATGTCATGCAGTCATTTTAACCACTCATTTAGAATGATTGAGATTAGAAGTGTGTTTAATGTGCAATACTGATGGATTATTTCAATGATAACCACAGTAGTCCTGCCTCACAAAGCCTCTTCGATGTTCTATTGTTTACTGAAAGAATTTAGTAGAGACTCTTGCCAAAACAATTAGTGGATTAGTTTTCTCACAAAAAAATGTGTGTCATTTTGAAAATATCAAACATTAGCTGGTTTGACAGAATTCACTTCCCTTTTCTGTTTGATTTTATTGCAAATGTATGTTTTTGGAAAATAGGCAGCTTGAGGACATCACTTAGAACTGGTGAAGTGTGATGGCCATGCCATTTGTGTTGTCATTTAATAGAATAAATCAATCAGTTATTTGAAAAATCATTCTTAGTTTGATAAATCATCAGGGATTTCCAGAGCAATAAGACATTTTATGATGACACAGGATCAACAGTTTAAAACCTGACTCATTTGTGATCCTTTGTTTGATCTGGGTACAGGTTTCATATGCTATATACATCACATATCCAAACTCATACAGCTGTGACCTGCCAGTGACCCGAATACATCATATACCACTGGAATTTTTCTTAATGATTAGGATTGCCCAGAATCATTTTCCATTCTTTAGGAGGACCCCCTAGATTGGGAAATTAGGGGTAAACTCAAAGGTTTCTAGTTTAATTTGTCATTTTAACTCTTAAAAAATACAGTTGAAATGAAATATTGTTTCTCTAGGACTGGGTTATAAAAACTGAGCAAAAGACAAAAATATAAGAGTAAAACATATGGGTCATACTGTAAGGCTGTCCATTGGCCAGAAACGACATTTGAAGATTGCTTTTAAAAAATAACATTGGTTCGAACCATTCATGGAAAAAAGAAGACATACCACTTGTATATTGTTTCAACTTAAGCTTCTTTCAAAAGATCTACATACCTACACATTACAACAGAAACAAATATAATAATGTTATATACTGTGTTATTGAATTATTTGCTACTCTCAACTTGACCGACATTTCATTTTCAATCAGTGAAAGTGATGTTGTGGCTGGGTTTCCAGTTGGTGCTGGTGTTGTGTTGAAGTCTGTTCCCCCATCGAATAATGTTCCAGTCCTGTTAGAATTGTGTTTCCCATAGTGCTACCCACTGACTGGTAAAGTTAGGGATAAGCTTGGATGCACATTAAAGGGGAAACACTGATTGATGGGACGCAGACTTCAGCACAATTATGGAAAGGATCCATACAGAGATACCTTTTTGTTAGAGTAAGAGCCTTTTTGTTTACCTATGAACAGCTGTTATGTCGCTCTCACCAAAGCCACCACACTGCATTTAAAGACACAGTCATTCAGAACCGCTCCCACGATGGTGCTGCCTTTCTTTCCATTCCATTCCAGTGGAATGTATGGATTTTTTTTTACAATTCAAACATTAGTTTGAATTTAGAATATTTGTTAACAGCCCTAGTATTTGTTAACAGCCCTAGTCTACTTCAGTACTTTGAACAAAGTGTCAGCATACGCCCCAACAGGATTTGTTGGGTGTGAAAGGTCAACCACCAAATTCTAAATAATCTCCACCATCCCACTACTGTTGCCCGGAAACACTGGAATTCCACAATTGATGGGTCTTAGACTGATGCCTAAGTAGAATCAGGTTCTTTTCATGCACTCTCATGGAACCCACCACAGTTACCCTTACTCTCTACCTTTTACCCAGCCCAACCTGCTCTAATCATAAACTCAACTATTCCCTTTCGTCTTAAAGATGCTGTCAGACAGTGAGAGGTTCAGTGGCTGAACACGCGGGGCTATTTGGTGCTGCTGTGGAGTTGATGTGTGCTGTTATTCCTGGAAATGTTTTTTGTCACATTTTGTTACTTTTTTAAACAATTCTTGTATACATTCTGTGTTTGTCTGTATGTTTAATTGCTGCTGCAACATATTAATTTCCCAAATTGAGATCAATAAAGAAGCAATCTAAAGTCAATGATAGTTAAACTTTTTCAGCTTGCTTAGACATTGGCAACCACAAAAAACTACTACTAACTACAAAAAAGAGCAAAGTTTAGTGGTATCTGAGTTGCCTGAAGTATATGCCTCTTCATCAGACAGATCAATGAAGAGAAACAGCTTTGTGGCAACATCAGACCCAAGTTTGATTATCTGGTTTGGGTCAATAAACAATGCTCATGATATAAGTTAGCCAAACTTGTTACGCTAATCACGTTATATTGATATCCATTTCCTCTATTTTAACTTACAACCAACTGTATTTGGTTAAGTAATGAGATAAGAGAAGCTTGAATCTGTAGTCTATGCTGCAGGTTGTTTGTAGAACTGGAGGAAGCCAGTAGCAGTGGTTGGGGAGTTGAACCCTGCTGTCGCCTGTTCGAAGTTACACATCTTCATAAAAACAATCATATTGTGCTTTAAGCCAAACATTGTGCTTGGCAGGCCAGTCCACAATTTTGCGCAACTCACCAGTTGTAAGTTTAGCCATTTACTTTAAGTCAATACAATCAAGGGTAAATTCTGTCTAACTGGCAATATAATGTGTCCTGGTCCTCAGATCCACTCCATCCACCAGCGAAGGAAGGTGGTGGGCCGCAGCAAAAACTTTGACCAGCTTGTGGCAGAACTCAAGACCAAGGTTCGTGAGAAAGGGGCCCAATCCCTGGAGGGAGGCTCCTCCACTGGACGCTCTCCCAGCCCAGAGGCCCCCAGGGAGCAGGCTGGGGCTCCCCACTGCAGGAGACCTCTGACAAGTCTCCCTGCTTTCAGGTTAGTGAGTTGTACTGAAACTAGTTAGTGATGCATACACACGTGTACAAGGTAGCAGCTGGGGCATTTCTTGACATTCTAAACCTTTGTCTTCCTTCAAATCAGATGAAAAAAAAATCCACAAAATAGGTTGCTGTGTTTGGTGAAAACATAATCTTTTCCTCAGTTTTTCAAGCAGCCACACTTTTACTGCCCACTCACACAGACACAGTAATAACAGTTGTGTCTTTTAACCACCTTAGTTGATCAGACAAATAATTTGGCTTGCAGCAGTGATGCGTGGTCAGCTACTGGAAATCAGATAGGGAAATCATTTTTACCAAAGCTTAGTTGTACTCCTAACGTACAGCTTACCTACAGCAGATGTGTGTATGTTGCAAATCTGCTCACAAAGTGTTCAACCTTCAACCCACACTTGACTCATTGGCTGTCTAGGTTGAACTGTTGTCACTATTCAGACTACAGTCTAGAGATCCTATCTATTCACTTTTAAACCACAAAATTACAAGGATTTAATTACACAATCACTAAATATAGCTGATTTCAGATCTGTGTGGTTCTCGCACACTCAGTCATTGTGTCCTGTGCTCTGTGTCTCTCTTGCTCTCTCTCTCTGACTTTCTTTAAATAAAGATCCTAAACATCAACGTCATTGTACGAACGACATACACCTGTCAATACCTGCCACATAGCGAAAGAGGGTGAGAGGTTGGTTGTAGATTCAGGGTGGCTGAAAGCATGTCAACCCATTCAGATTGACCACCAAAATATGTTTAACCTGCATTACTCCCTTGGTCTGAATTGGGTGTAACATTACTTGATTGAAGCTTGTTAATTACAGATGTTAATGGAATTACTGGATCTGATCACTCGGTTACCACTTAATTCTGTACACCAAGCTGAAACTAATGTCGTAGTTTCAACTTGTAAGCTAAACAACAGAAACACCTGTTTGTGTAATACACAACAGTTTAACAGCACCACACACTGCAGCCATACATGATCATACAGTTGAATCACCTCCTTTCCAAAAGAGTTTCAAAACAAACTGAACACTCTAACCTTCATGAAGGGGAGGTTTATTGACATTTGTATTAGACTACATTCCTTTGAGCTTTTTGAACCTAATAAACTGGCAACTGGGTGTGTGTCCTAATTAATATGAACACATTCCTAATTCCAAAGCCCTGGTAGAAAAAAAGGACATGGAATCATGCTGACGATGAGAAGGAACTACAAAATTCTAATGGAAGCATAGGGAATAAGTGCTTGGGCAAGTTAATGTAGAAGGTCTAACTAGATCATGTTTCTGAATGTGACTGATGGAGCATTGCACAGCCAGTAATTGTGAGATAATGGGTGTTTGGGTCAGAGACTGTGATCATGTGTACTGTATATTATGGTATAACTATATGCAGTATGATTTAAACCAACATGTTGAGTTTGTTCCTTTTACAGTCGGTCTACTGCTGTGTCGGAGAGTACCACAGAGGAAGAGAAGCAGTGGCAGGATGAGGGAAGTCTGCGAGCCCTCTCACCGCTTGTCCATGGGCGAATCTCAAGTGATGAAAGTGAGGCTGAAGGACAGGAGGAGTCCGTTGAGTTCCCATCTTCTGCTGCACATCCCAGACCACTAGCGGTGAGCAGTTTGTTTTGGGGTTTAATAGTGGTAAAAGCTTTTTTGTTTTGTTTTGCTTTTGTTTAAAGCAAACTCAAAAAATAGAACAGGAGCATCTCATTAAGCTGGTGTGTCTGTCCACCTGATGTGCAAAAAAACTAACTTTCGAAACTCTGAGTTTCTGTATACATATTTTATCATGATCACCTTTTCCAATTTTTTTTTTTTATTTAACTTACATTAGAACAACTTCTACAAAGCATACTAGATGCATCACTGCTTTTTTGTTGGGTATTGTTTTTGCAGATTTTACCTCCAAAACAATTTTGTGTCATCAGACTACAGCACTTGTGTTCTAAAAAGCCTTGAGTGGTATGTTGCTCACTGAAGACATTGGCTGCATTTGAAGCCGCCTACTATACTGGCAGTACATAGTGAATTGGCCAATATGTAGCATGTAGTATGCAGTATACAAACAAAACATCTCCAGTACCAACTGTGTCCCACAACGCAAATCACTGGAGTGCTCACAACATCCAGCTGGGCTAAACAACAGGAAGTTTTTCCTTTACCCAACAGTCACACAGACCACTGCAGCCAACACAGCAGACCTTAGCAACAACGGCAGAGGAAAGCCAGGCCCACCACTGCAAGATATTCTTTATTATTGTACCTCTGGTATTCTGTCATTACATGAACTTTTTGATGGGAAAATAATCAGGTTGCTATTAGCTCGATTGTTGTTAATAGCTGCTTTCCAAAACTGGAAGCCAGCTAAGTCTGGCCTTGTAGACTGCAAAAAACATGGATTTAACAGTTTGATACTGCATTCTACTATGAAAAACGTATCTAGTATGCAGTAGCGACTGCATACTACGTTCGTTGGCAGTATGTATTAGGCGGATCAGAATACAGCCATCTTGTGATGAGGTCACTGGTAACTTTTCCCTGTGAGGACTGATGGCAAATCATGTTTGTGCAAATGATGCTGCTCAGTGAACCAATGAACTGTTTCATTGTCAAGCTCACAGCAGAGCTTGGAATGGTTTTTATCCTGCTTTACCCAGAAATACATCAAAACAAGACTGTAGTGAAATTTGATTTCACTAACTGTGAAACCACAGAATAATGCAGGTGTTTCTAAGCCACCACTGACCACCACTGGTACAGATAACAAGAGGAGACATTTGCCTATGACAAATTTACAACAAGTATTCTTTCTCTAGGTATGTTCATTTGGCAGCCATGCGTTGGGTCACGGCATCTATACGTTTGACAGGAGGCTTCATCACCTGAGGTCGGCTCTCAGCAGCATGCTGGAGCAGCACATCAGCGCCCATCTTTGGAAGTAAGAAACCTGAGCTCACATTCTTGCTTGGCTTTTTTGACTTTGCTAATTCTTAAGATTTTTTGCAAAGCTGTATAATATTATTTCAGAGGTTCTCAAACATATTACTTAAAATTCCGCATCTGATATTTATTGAAGGTTAGAGGTCCGGAACAAGTGACAGTGACAAAATAACATTTAATCAATTAATTAATGTCACATCTCTTGTGATTGGGCCAGCACCGATGGCTCAGACAGTTAGTCCATATTTATTTCTGACACATTCTTACAACTACATTTACACTACTTGTAGAAATTGTGTGCTAGAGAAAACAAGCACATTTTTTATCTATTTTAGGTGCTGATAGCAAATTCAACTTCGACAGCTTAGCTACCAGTGAATAAGTTCCTACCTCAACAAAAAACAAGCAAAAGTAGTCAGTCTGAGAGTCACTACAGTCTAACAAAAAACCAAACTGACTTGCATCTAATGGATAAGCTGCATGATTCTCCGACAACAGTGGAGTAAGTTCCCATTTGGAATTGGATGGTCATGACAATCCTCACCAAATTAATTGTGATTCACAATATTGTCTTGATAACCATCAAAATCTGCTTAAAACTCTAAAAATTGCACTAAAACTAAAACATTTTAGTTGCGTCACATAGAGCACTCTTTCTCAACTGGTGGGTCTTGGACCCATTTTCAGTGGGTCGCGGGCCTTTGCCTTGGCAAAAAAAAAAAAAAAAAAAAAAGTTAAGAAAAAAAATTATGTGCTTTTATTTATTTTTATGCAGTGGAGTGCTGTCTATTTGTGTCTGGGCTCTCTGAATGGTGGGTCCCAAAGCCAGACCAGTTGAGAATCACTGGTCTAAAGCAGTGATTCTCAACTGGTGGGTCCCGTTTCAGTGGGTCGCGGACCTTTGCCTGGGCAGTTAAGAAAAAAATAAATTACGTGCTTTTATTTTGAAGGGGATTTTTACGGAGTGGAGTGCCATCTTTTTTCCTAGATTTGGGTCACAGCTTGTCATTAAGAGGTGATGTTGTGTCCCGAACCCAGACTAGTTGAGAACCACTGACATAGAGGACTCATCTTTTTTAGTAAACATCCTTTTTAGTAAAATCTTCTTGATACGACCAGTTTTTTTAATGAGGACAAACTAATAAACTGCAGTCAGTTCTCCGATGCTCAATAATCTTTCTGTCTTTTGTGAGCTGGCCAGGTGTAGGATACGTGTAGAGGGACTGCACCACACAGTGCTAACATTATAACGTTACATCCAACCACAAGGAAAAGATGAAGCACATTAGCTATTTAGCTAGATAGCTAATGTTACCTGACTAATGTTAGCTAAATTCACTGGTTACTAAAATGTGAATATACATATACAACACACACACAGTCATAATTTAACCTACGTTTAGAGAAATGTCAAGTTACGCTAACTTGACCAACATTTTTTACGTGAACTCACAGTAATGTTAGTTAATTGTACCTGGACTTCAACAGAGCTGAATGCTGGTCATGGAGATTGGAGTGCAAATTGGAGACTCCCTCCTCCGACAGGTTTTGCATGTGGGCATCTCATCTCCCTGTCCTTCTCTAGTTCGGAATCCATAGTATTTCCACACATCTGATTTAACTTTTTTTTTTTTTTGAGGGTATAATGGGCAGGCCAGCCTTCAGCCATTGTGACAGACTTAGGATTTTAGATTGTTTCTGGAAAGATGCAGGCTTCCCCTTGTGGCAGTTCAAACCAATCAAGGACTATAAGTTAGCAAGCTAGACTGCTTTTTCAAGTCACTCATGAGGATATTCATAATTATCCCGATTAACTATGATCCCGATAATGGAAATTCACCATGGTCAACTTAAGTACTGGCTTGTTGGCAAACTGGTGCAATCACTCACAGGATGACTTGGCTTCTATCGCTGGTGAGTAATGTTAGATGCGTGCATTTTCTGAATTCGTTAATAATCTACAGGGTGAATGTGGCCCGTGGGCTACCAGTCAACGATCACAGAGTTATGGGCTGGGTCTACACTGTCTTTCCGTTCAGTCCAGATGCGGACTGAGCTCTGGACTTTGACAAGCCCTGTATTATCCTACTCTAAATGTTTTTCTTTATTGTATGAAAAATGAAAGTAGTCCTTTTTCAAAAAACACATAGGCTTGAACCAGTTGAATATCTATTTTTGTGCATTGCGTCCATAAGAGGGAAAACCAAAACACAGAGGCATACCATGTATATTATTTCAACATAAACATCTTTTAAAAGATCCACGTACCTACAGATAATAAAATCAATGAATGAAATTATGTCCTATACCCTGTTGTTGAATTATTCACTTGTCTCAGCTTGACTTACATTTAATTTTCAATCAATGAAAGTGACATTGTGTGCAGAGTTTCCACTTTGTGCCGGCACACGTCCTGGATTTTAATGTCCTGGACAAACAGGAGCAATTCTGGCCACTTATTATCTGATTATAAACCCTATGTTCCCATCTTTCTATGTCCAAGTGACAATGGGGATGGGAAAGGGGACAACAATTTTGGAAGTTTTTCCAGTATTTAGCTGTTGCATGCTGTAATTCCTCCAGGCATTTGTGATCACCAGCCATCCCGTCATCCGTCGTGCAGTGCATTCAGTGCAGCCACCAGGGTGGTGCTGTGTATGGATGGGTGACATGTCTATATACTACAACTATTCAACCCACTAATGCAAATTGGCTGCTACTTTTAATGGAACACACTGTACCACCATCTTAATTACAGAGTTGATATCTGCCAACCCACAGTGATCTGTTTAAAATGCTTATGGCTGATGTGGCACCCTGGCTGCTCACCTTGTAGATTGTTCGCCCCTGCTGCTATGATGGTGTCTCCACCACAGTGGCCTGGGTTTGATTCCAACCCAGAGTCCTTTGCTGTATGTTGTCCTCTTTCTCCCCCATTGCTGTCGCTCTCCATCTGTACTGTCCAATAAATTCAAAAAGCCAAACAGTGGCGAATGATAATTGATGGGTTGTACCAGATCAAGTGTACCACTCTCTTTCCACCTCCACCTCATTCAGGTTTCTCTGTTGATTCTTCCCTCTGTAAATGGATGAGGGCTAGCTGCATCAAATCCTGTGTATTGGTAACACTAGCTGATAAACTTGAGTGTAACCCACTGCTTAGTCACTAATAGATGAAGCAGATGGTGTTTTCTGCTGCCCAGAATAGCAGTGGTGAAGAGTCTGTGAAGTTGGAAGGAAGATGGAGACTGGCTTCCCTGAAAATCAGATGATATTGACTGCATTTACATGCACACAGGAAAAAAAAGCTCATTGGAAGAATTTGGGTTCAGAACATCAGAGCCCTGCAGTAACCTAGTTACAGCCAAATCTGTGCTTTTGTCTGGCTGGTTAGTAATCAGATTGTATTTGTACCCACTACTGCATATTTGAACCAAGATTTGCACGCTTTATCTTAATGGTATTAAGGTTATCTCACACATTGAGTGAACTTTGTAGGACTTGTAGCTCATATTTGAATTCAGTCTTTGTTATTGTTTTTTAAATAAAGAAAAGAACAACATGAACATGAGAACAATATGAAAACAATAATAATTACAAATAGCATACCCCCTCCCAGCCATAGTAGAGACAGATGTACAAACCAATGAAATTACAAGTATAATTAAGCACAAACAAGTGAGACACAAACCAATTAATCACATTGTATTTTGCAGTTTATATTATTATACAGCTTATGTAGAATGGTCAAATCAATAGTGTGTCCATGGTCCCTTGGTGTTCATGAGAAACCTTTGGTAAAGGTTGTGTTTTAATGGTTTCTTAAATGTAAACAATCGTGCAGTAAGAAGTTGCAATAAGCAGTAATGTAAAACATAGTGTTGTGATGTATGAAAATAATGGCCAATACAAAATGTGAAAGTTTGCCTCTCTGCTTTGTCTCATGGCATTCTTCACTTCTGCAACTTTAATTATGGTCAGAACTGTTAAACCAGTGAGAGTTGACTGGTAACATAGCAGCAGAAGACTGTTGTCACGTTACTTACAGCTTAAAATATAATGAGCAGTGATTTAGAACAGTGGTTAAACTGTCAACTGAACTACGTTTAATCTGTTCTGTTTGGATAGTTTCAGTGGCCTCCTGTATTGTATTTTATGTAATGAATACATTTTTAATGCATATTATTTTTAACAATATTAAGATACTATCCAGGAAATATAGTATCTGGAAAAAGTACTCAGTTCTTCAAATAGTAACTTCAACTTCTTGAACAGATTGATCAGATTTTAATCAGATTTCCTAAATTTTGCCATAGAATATTGGATTTCAGAAGCTCCAATTTAGAAAACATGTCCTGGACAAAGTTTGATCTGAAGAGGTTGATCTGTCAATTCAGGGTTAAAGCTCTCATTTAATGTCTGTTTTGGTTCATTCATTTATGCTTTTTCTTTCTCTAAATCCAGGAAATTACCTCAAGCCACAGACCTTCAATCTCCATCTCCCTCAGCCAAGACCATCACTTCCTCGTCACCCTCCTCCATCGCCACCTCTTCTTCGTCTTCATTACATTCTAAGGTCCGCACAGGAAGTCATATCAGCTCCTCTCTCAAAACTGCATCCTCCTCCTACTCCTCTTCCAGTCGTGGTCCCGGGAGACCCCCGACAGCCATACAATCAGAGAACTCTGGGGGCAGTGGCAGCGGCAGCAGCATTGGTGGTGGCCATCTGGTGTCTCCGAGTAAGCCTGTGACGGTGCGTCAGGTGGCTCCGGGGCGACCCAAGAATCCTGTGGGGCGTCCCAGCAAGCAGATGTTGAAGCTGCGAGAGGAGGCAGCTGCCGCCGCTGCTCTCCGCAAACGCAAAGCCCCGTCCCAGGAAGGGGAGCACTCAGGCCCCGACAGGAACTGCATCATCCTCCAAGACCGGGGCCGCCCACCTTCTGCTGCCTCTTCCTCCTCCTCCTCATCTTCTTCCTCTAAACCCCCAATTCCCTCATCTCTCCCACATGGACAGACCAATGGCACGCTTTCTCCTAGCAGTAAACCTCGCCCCCAGCCCTCACCCTCAGAGTCCCACTCACCAGCCGCCAAGGCAGTCTGGACCTACAGACGAACACACACTCCTCTGAGCCATTCATCACCCCCAGACCCTGCCTCCAAAACCAACAACTCCCACAGCCAGGGTGGTGTGGGGGACTCAGGACTGCATGGACAGGGCAGCACGAGGGGTTTTGAGCACCAGGGGCTGGTGAAGAAACGCAAGGGGAGCGGCATGGAAGAGCATTCGCCCTCCTCCAAACCCTCAGCGCACCGCCTGTCCTCTTCCTCTTCCAGCTCTGCCACCTCCTCCTCTCCGCGCTCAAACTTCTACCCCTGGAAGGACAGTAAAGGCGCGGGGCTGGCTGGAGGCGTGGAGAAAAAACTGGGCACACAGAAGGTGAGTTTGGAGGAGAGAAAAGGAGGAGATCAAACAGCACAAAGGTTAACAGGAAAAATGATTTGTGGTTAAAGTTACAATATGCAGCTTTGCTCCATGAGGCTGCAGTGTACAGTTAGTGTCCTTGTTCTGTGGTGGTCAAAAGGTCAACTGGATTTGCCGTCATTTGTAGAGCTGACGTGACAGCTTCTGTAAAATGTCCATAGGCCATGAAGAGACCAACGGTGAACACTGACAAACACATCACTGATTGGTGTCGCTAACCTGACTTGTTAAAAAACATAGTAACTATATTAGTTTGTTTAATTACTGTTAGTTTACCTTCATAGGTAGACAGGCAGTGGTGGAGGAAGTAGTAATACCACACAGTAACAATATTCTGTTTTTAAGTCCTGCATTGAAAATGACTACAGCTGCTGTCCTCTGCGACGGAGCGAGCTCCAAACCTTTCACAGCTGCCTTTCAAAACAAGACATATGACTTGAAACTAAGATTTTCTGTAGACATTTGTCTTTGTGATAAAAGACATGCGTTGTCAGTTATTTACATTTTGTCTAAAAAAACAATTAGAATCTCATAAAATCAGTCACCTCTCTGAGAACGTCATGGGGAGTTTTCTGTGGGCTGGTTTTCACAACTGTGTTTCACAACTTCTGAAATATTGTTTCATGTCTATAATGAATAAAACATTAAAAATGGATGAACCACAGGTCTAAAAATTTTGTCACCTTATGCTTAGGGTGTCAGTCAGCTAAGAGTTATGTTACCATGGCAACAGTCAGTGACACGTGATTACAAGGTTGCTCAGTTGGAGTTAGCAGAGGTTAGCAGTTTTAAGCTGAAGCCTAATTAGCTATTTATTTTAAATTTCAAGCTACCCAGAATATAGAGTGACTGTCACATTTAAAGTACACGTCCTGATTTTGGTGTAGTGCTCAGTTGCATCCCCAAATCCCCAAAATTGATAGAGTAGTTTTATTTGACTCTGTTTTGTACAGTTCTGAAGTGAATATACAAACCTGCTGTCAAAATGAAAGTAACACTTTCATATTTTTCTTTTGTCCCACAGCCAAAACTGCACCATTAAGTGTGCCTGCCTTACAAGCCACTATGAGGGAGCCAGCTCTGCTCAGTCCAAGACTGAGGCAACAGGACTCAAATGCGTGTGCGTGCGTGTGTATGTGTGTGTGAGAGCGAGCGCGCCCGTCTGCCTGCCTTTTGTCTATTGAGCAAACGCTCAAGAATGGGTGTGTCAGGTTGTTTGTATGTGCAGAGTTCGTGCAGTATGGATCTGTTGGTGTGTGAATCAGTTGTCTGGATGAATGTCTGAGGGAAGCTGGGAGTGGGAGGGTGGGATAAAATTCAGAGTATGGATTAAGAAATACCTCAAGACCATCCGGTTATGCTGCTAAATTAAATATGTTGGTTTATAAAAATGGATTAAAAATGTCCTTTACACTTGGTTTCTTGGTTTCTATTTTTAAGACTATATGTGTTATATTTAAGCTCTTGATCTTTCTCTTAAATTTCCCATTTCCTTCAGTAAACACTCCTCAGTGTATGACAGTTCTCCAGTAATGTTCTGTACCTGTATGTTCTAACGCTTCATTGCTCAGTGAGTGCAGTGTCATGGGCATCATTTTATTTCTGATTGCACATGTCATCTTTGGAAACTTTTGAATCCTCAGATCAACTTAAAATACATTTCCACCTTTCATGATACAGTTTGTGAGATAAGATTTTTTTTAACAGGGCAACTGTGACAGTAGTTTTTACAGAAATGGTAACCATAAAGATCATATAAATGAACAATGTAAAACAGTCCGGCTATCACAAGTTCCTAAAGAAGGAATGTCTTCTTTACTTAGTGTTGATGGTGACATGAAGGATTTTTATGAAACCCTTTAACGTATTAGAATAATGTTGCCGTGCGATGGCCTACTTTTTTGTGATTACAAAATATAGTGGCGAATATATCAAATTTGTACTAAACTTCAGTCTTAAATGTACCGAGTTACATTCCACCTGTTGCCATGGTGCCCTCAGCCCCAGTCTGCCCACCTGTCTCATTCCCTTGGGGATGAATAAAGTATCTAGCCATCTATCATACTTAATAATAACAACAATAAATGAGTGGTGCAGTACATTCCAAGGTAGATCCTATCAGTTCTTTTGAACGCACTGTGAAGAGGTGACCAGACTGCCGTCTACATACCAAGCAAGAACTACATCGAAAAGCAGGTTATAGAGGTGAAACATCTCTGTGGAAGTTGGAAATCATTATATTGAGAAACCTTCTCAAAATAATGAGAAACTCAAAATAATGGCTTAACATCTCAGTGAGAAACTTTCAAAATAGTGACCTCTTGAAATAATGATTTAGTGCCTAATTACAGTCTGGCAACATGATGAGAAACATTCTCCATCAGAAGAATGATAGTCCTTTTTTCTCGACACTGTTTCGTGATCATAAAATCATTATTTTAGGAATTTTTATTTTGAAGTACGAAGTCATTTTGAGAAAGTTTCTCATTTTGAGATCGTTTAATTTTGTGATGCTAAAACATTGCTTTGAGAAACGAATCCGTTGTTGCGATCAAGTGTCTTATTATGATTCTTTTTTTTTTTTTTTTTGATCACATTGGCGGAAATGAGCTTCTCACCTCTCGTTTGATGTCGAGGTAGGCTCGACCAGGAAGTGAAACCAAATCACGAGCCAGTGGAAGTTGGAGGGTTACTGTTAGACAGACCCTGTCACGTGACTGCGGCTTTGGTTTAAAACATGTGGGAAGTGCTCGGGAGACATTAGTCAGCTGGTAGCTGACAGTAGAAAAACGATCTTTTCTAAGACTGTGATGGTGTATGAAAGCGGAGCAGTGTCTGCTCAGCCCGGTGCTGTTTCTGCCTCTCATGCATTGGCCAACCGCGTTTATTTAACCCACAGTTTGGCCACATTTGGCTCGGAGGGATCAGAGCGCCCGTTTGATTGGTTTCGTTAAGTCGCCCATAACTAGCCACGAAAACAACTGGAAGTTGATTTTTTTTTCCCGAACAGAACTCTTAAAACGAATACAGCATTGAACGCATTGTACAACATCTGGACTGTAAGATTTTCCGTGCAAGGTAGAGGATTACCACGGAGAATAGGTAGAGGACCAAGGAAACTACACAACAGAGGAGGGACTGTTGTCGAACCACCAAAAAATCTGATATGAATTTTTAGCGTACGGTTATAGTCGTTGCACAATTTAATGATTAGCATTTATCAGATATGGCGACTGTTATTCTTCTAACCCCACTCTAAAACAAAGGAAAGGAACTGTAAGATGCTTCATCAGGACGTGGAGTTTGAAAATCTTCATACCGGAAGCACTATGTGCTGTCATTGTGTGTAGCCTGACTGGGGTCACGCTCGTTGGGTCGGTTGTCTCTGTTGTTCCTTGGACGCGTCGTTACTTAGTGATTATGGAGCTCGTGCGGTGTGACGGCAAAACACGCGCCGCGTTTCTCCGTTTCAGCGCCCCTGTGACACGGGCCAGGGTCGGCAGGTAGCCGGGCGGGAGGCTCAGCGGCATGCGGTCTGATGTGGAGTACAGCCCGGTGGGAGAGGGGCTGGGGATGCGGGACTTTTGGCTGTATGTGTGGCTGCGGAGGGCGGCGGTGATAGCGGCTCACGTCACCGGCCTCGGCCTGACCCTCATCATCTCCCTGCTGTCCAGACCCGGAACCAGTGAGTAAATATGTGGATGTTTGGATGGACTGTACACGGTGCTATCACGTTCATTTATCTGTCAAACCAGGAAGATTTTCAGGCAAACTACTGTAGTTTTAGAGTCATTCATTGCTGATTGTTTGAATACATGTCTTACAGTGGGTTTAGAATCTATGGCGGCCTCTTCATTGAGTTTTAAGATAGATAGATAGATACTTTATTCATCCCCAAGGGAAATTCACGAGAAAGCCTTTTTGTGTGTGTGTTCTCCTAATAACTACCTCAACACACTGTAAACATTCTCAGGATCAGTGTCTGCGACATTTAAGCATTCATTGGATATTTATTTCTGGTGTAATAATCCTTTAATTTCGGTTTCATTTTTGTCAGTTCAGCTGACTGGAGCACAAAATCTTGTCAGATCTGTGTGCAGCTGCTTTCCTCAGATGGGTTATGGCATTCTGTGCACTGCTGTAAATGTAAATGATGTAAATGATAGACACTGCATAGAAAGAAAGGTTAAAGCGAGCCCTGCCATTGGCGCAAATCTCAAGTGCTATTTGTTTTGTGCTCACTCAGCGGTTTTGTCCGGAGTGATTCTAGAGCTTCCCTGAAATGCATTTTGCATAGTTTCAGGTTGAAGATGCTTACTGGTGTTTTTTCTGTGTTCCAGGTCTGTTTTCCTGGCATCCCGTGTGCATGTCTGTGGCAGTAAGTTTGCGGTCCATAAAGACTTCACCTTCTCCACCTCTCACTTCTGTACACACTGACTGAAAGGTCATCTCTCTCCTCAGTAGGCTGATCTGATCAGGAGTTCAGTTTGTCACAGCCTCCACGCATTTGTATCAGCCTTCATAACGATTAAAGCGGACGGTTTTTGGTGTCTGTTGGTGTGTAGCTTCTGCCAGTCTCCCTGACAGTTCCCTAATTATTTATTATTAGTTTGATCGTTTTTCTTTTTCATGATCTTGAGAGTCATGATTGTCAGTTATTACAAACAGAATAAAAAATATTTAACATCTGAAAACCATCAGTGACATACAGTGTGTATGTCCTCACTGTATTTAGTAAATATTTAAGTATCACACCTTTCAAACTGGAGGAAGTTCGACAAAGAAAAGGGAATGGGACAGTTTGTCTTTCATAACTAAAACAAGCCTGAGTCCATAAAAGTTGGGACACTGTAACACATAGATAAAAAAAAATTAATCCTTTTTGACATCTACTCAAATGAAAACAATACAAACACAGTGTATTTAACATTTGAGCTCATCAGCTTTATTGACTTTCGTAAATATCTGCTGATTCTGAATTTGATGCAGCAACATGTTTCAGACAAGTTGGACAGGAGCAACAAAAAACACCTGTTTGGAACATTCCACAGGTAAACAGGTTCATGGTAACAGGTGATTGTATCATGATTGGGTATGAAAGGAGCATCCTCCAAAGGCTCAGTGTGTAGTAATAAACACCACAAAGCACAATAAATAGTGAAAAGGTCAGTGCCTGAAGATGTCCTCTGTGTTCTGACCTCAGCCTCAGGCTGCCTCCGTTTCAACATCTACTTTTAATACCTTCAGTGCATCAGCTGATATTATGCCTACATGTTGCATATTCTTAAATTCATTTGCATGTAACGTTCCGTCCCTACTCCTAATGACAACAAAATCACAAAATCTTCATTATAATCATGAGATAATAATCTAGTAATTGTGAAAACCACATCATATTCATCACATTAGAGAATAAGGGACTTTTACCTGATATGAGTTTCCTGGCTTTTATCCTCAGTTCAACTCAGCATATGTGACACTGATTCATGGAAATGCTTATCATGAGGCATGGTACAACAGTGTAGTTACTTTATGAATAATTAACATATTTCTGATGTGTATAAAGCTGATAGAATTTAGGTTAGAAGGTAATGACGTGGTATCTGCTCCTTGGTTTTGACGTAAATCAAATGCAGACTAATAAAAGAACACAGTATGCTTTCACTAGTATTACTTCAGTTAAATATTAACTGTCCTGTCAGCTCCCAGCATACCTTTACCTTCACACCCTCAAGCCTTTGTCTCTCATCTTCTTTCCACTGTGAATAATAGATAGGAGGGCGTGCTAACACTAAGGGCTGTGCTGCAGATATTGTGTTACAAACTGACCTGGAATATGTTAGTGAGAGCAGCTTTGCATACTGACGTGGCCTACAGGTTGATGTTGGGCTGTGTCGTGGCTCATGGCAGCACAGTGTGATGAATCAGCCACAATGCGTCATCACAGTAACTCTGTCAGTCTGCCTCGGCTTCCTGTCCAAACACCAACAGCTCTTCACTTCGAGCTGCGAAGCTTTGATTGATGTGTTGGTTTTCTTCCAAAGAAATGAATTCAAAGCTCATTTTTAACTCCTTGCTCACTTTGTTAACTAAGACACACACTTACACACACACACACACACACACACACACACACACACACACACACACACACACATTTTCATCACTTTTGGGGACATTACATAGACTTCCTGGAGACTGACCCTAACCTTAACCCAAGTCTTCACCCTAAAATCTAATGATTTACATTACAGGGCCTTGAGTTTTGTCCCCATGAGGAAGGTGATTCCCAACAATGTGACTGTAAACAGATTTATGTCCCCACAACATAAGTAATATGTAGCCACACTCACACACATTCTCTCTCTCTCTCTCCCCCTCATATGATGTACAGTGAATTCAAAATGAAGCCTCGTCTTGTTCAGCCTCAGTGTTCACTTTCACAGCATTTTTATTCAGTGGCTGAAAAGGATTGCAAACATACTGTAATAAAGCTGATTTCTGATTGTCTGGCAGGTGTCTGAAACAAAAGTATTTGTAGACACATCATACTTACTTCTCGTCCACACTTGAACCAGCACTAAAAAGATAAAAAAGGGTATTATTCTATATTTTTGGTTATTGTCAGTAAACCCTATGAAAAGTAAAACCAACAATGTGTTTGTAATGAACTGGAAGTATCCACTGAGTCACACTTGCACAGGAAGCGTCCTCATGTGAGACACTAATGGACACTAATGGTTTTGTGTTTCTTTGCTCACACAGTCTGTATCTGCTCTGCTGAAAACCTTTGGTAACCTTCCTTCTGCTCCCCTCTGCAGTACTGTCTGTGTATGACTGAAGGCATCCTCCTCTTCTCGGCCGAGGGATCCCCCTTTTGTTTCAAGTCTCGGACGGGCAAAGTCCGTCTCCACTGGTTCTGTCAGGCTCTGGTCCTGATAGCTGGAGTCACTGGGTTGGGCTTCATGGTGGCCAGTAAGAACGTGTCAGAGCGCCCCCACCTGGTCACCTGGCACAGTTGGCTGGGCATCTGCACCTTGGTTGCCACTGTTCTCCAAGCAGCTTGCGGCATCTGTGTGATCTTCCCTAAGCTGCTGCGTCTGTCCTCCTCTCTGCCGAGGCTGAAGCTGTATCATGCAACCTGTGGCCTGGTGGTCTACCTGCTGGCCACGGTCACTGTAGTGTCGGCCATGTTCTCAGACTGGTTTCAGGCCACGGTGAAAGGGGTGGCCTGGTGGGCCTTCCTCCTGCTGCCCATCTTCCCCGCCCTGGTGGTGATGAACCAGATCACTAATGCTTACCTGCCCCGCAAGAAGATCACCAGCTAGGAGGCACGGAGTGTGAGGCGCATTGGCTTTATTCACTCAGTGACCATATTAGATTAACATTGTACTCTGACCCCCAGAATCAGATGGAAACTAAGTTCTCCGCGTAGGCAGCCCTTGAAGAAGCGACAGCTTCTGGTAGAAGAACATAAAAACAAGAGTACAGTCTTATACCACAAGTATCTCAAGATTTCAAACTTGTAATTTAGTTTTACTGCTTGCCAAGATCTTTGACAGCTATTGGAGCAATGAAATCTTAAATAGGAGCAGGAACTGAAGCTGCATTTTGTTGAATCTAGTGCAAAAACTAGAGTGCTAGCAGCAGGCTAGCAGCTGTATTAATTCCATTTGATCAATTAGAGGAATTCAGTTTTAGGATTCAAAATACAAATGCACTAATTGGTCGGTAAACATTACTGGGTTGTATGCACAAATTTAAAAAGTGTTAACACCCACATACACCTGAGACCCATCGCATGTCAATCGAGTTTTCTTAGAGCCGACATCTTGTGGTCAGTAGAGGAACTGCAGCTTAAAACTGCAGCTTTGGCATCCTGTCTGACTCTGACTCCTGCTGAAATACAAACTTTGAAAGAATCCAATGACACTATGCACAAAATGTGGATTACCATGCCTAATGTGCACACACATGAAGCACAGGAGTCTACTGGAGGCTGTCTCACCGGTGGAACGTGTGGATGCTCTGAACTTTTTGTCCATTGCCTCTCAAGAGGAATATTTGCACTGCATACGCGGCGGAAGCAGAAGTCAAAGACGGTCGGTGTATGTAGACTGGTGTCTGAAGGAATATGAAGCTCCTGTTGCTGTTCGTGTGAGGACATAGCTTCAGTGGATGATTATATACCAGCCAGTCACTTCTGTTTATTTATCCATTCATGGTGTTTTTGTGTTATAGCTGTCTGGCTGCTCGTAGGTGCTACATGAAGCATTTTAACATTTAAGTTCCATCGATCGATCCAACACTGAATCAGATGACAGTGTGATGTGAAAGAGGTCATTCACAGAAAAAACCAGCAGAGAGCGATCACCCAGCCTCTTTTAGCTCATCCTTTTGGTTCTGTGGCAGATCTGCTGGTGCAGTGTCACAGCAGAGCTCTGATAAACCTGCTGCACCGCCTGCAGACACACACAACATGCAGAAAGCGATAAGCTAACACTGACGTGAAAAACTCCATGTAGCACCTCTGCTTCATGTGCTGTTCATTTTGTCAGTGTGGACATTTGAGCCTTTTCTGCCTTTTCAGTGGTTGTTTGCTGGCTGTGCTCTTGGTGTTTTGTTTGCTTTTGTTATCAATAGGAAAAATGAGCGTGCGCCTAAAATTTGACATCTTGGCTGACATCTGATTGACAGCTGACAACTGACATCTTCGCTAGAAGAAAGCATTTGTCGTGACAGTGTCGTACAAAGACAAACGCTTTCTTCTAACAAAGATGTCAGTCAGTCCCTCCAACAAATTCAACCAGTCCCATCATACTTGCAAAGGCTTGAAGTTCACTGCAGTTTGCTCACAATCTGCAGACTGGTCAAATTTGAAGACTTGAAAAAGAAATGGTCCAATCACTGCACCTTTCCATCCAATTCCATACTGTTACAAACCAAGGTCAAAGAAATGAGCACAAGAGGGCTTAGCTCTGACTGAAGTTGTATTCCCAGGCAGGGCGAATGGTAATCTCCACCTTATTGGCCCCAGCAGGTACCACCATTTCCTATCTTACCAAACAACTTGTAAGTTTCCACAACCATTTCAGGCCATCTGAGTAACTTTTACTGTGCACGGAAGGTTCACAGCCTGGGAACAAGTTTTACCTGACAGACTGATGGCAAAACAGGTTTGTGGAGCTGCAGGTTCTTTTCTTTCAGGCTGCAATGATTGAGATGAATGTGGACTGTTGTTAAACTGTTGGAGAACCTGTTGCACACACATCTCATGGATGTACTGATCTTCCAGCAGCTTGCCTCAACCTCTTCTGTTTTATTCACTACTGGACATCTTACGCAAATGCAAATCAGCTGTGTTTCTTTGTTGGCACATAAGTTAGACCTTCACAGATAATTGCCTGGCCTTCAGACTGCAGGCAGCGGCATTTATACAAGAAACTGTGACTGATATTTCAGCATAGGTTGACTCTCCCAAAGGACTCATCAACTGTACAGTGCACATAATGCAGGAAGCCTGAGGAGGTCAGGCAACAGTCCCGCCTCCAGGACATCAGTCATGGACTGGGTTTCACATTTTAGCTGTCCATTAAAATCAGGGTTTCTGGTGGTAGAAAGACGATTTCTTGACTGTTTTCATTTGCCGCTTTTGTTAGAAATGTTTGATTTGGTTTCAGTCCAGCTCGGATGAAAAGCATGTGATGCAATAAATGTTCAAAAGTGTAATTTAACAAATCAGATTTTCCTTATTGAAACAGTGGAACTCCAAATTACAGATTTAATATGGATTTAACTTATTTTTTAAAGAGACTTTAAATTATGTTCTCGCTCATTAAAGGTACAAATAGCCACAACTTGTTCACAAACACATTCTTTGTTCACCTTACTACTCAGGACTTTGCTGTATGATGCCATTCAGAGCGTTTATGAGACCATCAGAATGTAGGTTATCGTCAGGCTGCTGCCTGTGGACCTTCTGTAATAAATGAATCCAAACATTTGAATTGTTTTTGTTTTTATTCCTAATGAGACAAATGAACCATTTCTGGACTATTTGATTGTGTCCTTTGATGTTCCTGGTTTATTGCACTCAGACAGGTGACCATGTGACACATGAAGAGCACTTCCTGAGCCACTGTTTTCACCGTTTAAAATTTAAAAACTACAGAAAAAAAAATCCAGTGTCGAAGAGTTTCTACACCTTCAGCAGCAGAGACTAACCCAGAATGCAATGCAGCAACATCTTACCTTTTGTTTAAGTGTGGATGAATCCACCCCTGAAGATGAAGTGCACTGTTTCCTCCTATTTGAGCAGCTTTAGGCCAAAGGCCTGTGCTGTTTCAGGACAGGCTTTATGGGTTTCTGTATATAAACTAAAGTGAAACACATTCACCACATTTATTCAAACTGCTGTACCAGAGAAAAGACTGGTGGACTAAATATGACCATACAACACAAAGAGTCCTTGGCTTGTGAATTATGTCAGTTAATAGTCTGTAGGTGTATACATGAGAGAGCGTCCAGAGTGATCCTCCACCACTCAGAGTTCCCGGCTAAGTGTCTGGACCTAATGGTTTGTCCTCACAGATGAAGGTGACTGAGCTGTTCAGCAGGTCATACATGTTGACCTCCACCACCTCCGCTGAGGACTCACTCTCTTTTCCACCTGCCAGAGCCACAAACACCTGCTGGGCAGCGGCCAGCTGTGACTGCTCCTCAGAGATGATCGACTCTGCCCCTTCACCGCCTGTTGGATCTGCTGAAATCACCTGATTGGACAGAGATGACATCCATCAAATGCACTGCTGTGTTGGTTCAGTTACTGAATGTTTTTTGCACTTCACACTCCAATCAGTGACATCAGAGCAGGAGTGTTCCATCAGCTATTTGAGGCAAAACACCTGGAGGGACATCACTGACTGGGGTGAGGCCAGCTGCTTGAAAGTTTCAGCAGCAGTTTCCTGTTTGTGTCAGCATTGGTTTGGTACTGAAAATAGTGCGCCATTGATTTAGCATTGCACTCCTATAAAATGCCTCTAATCACTTTCATCAGACATTTATCAGACTTCACTGAGCTCCTTCTGGAGGCACTGAAGGCTTCATACTACTACTCAGTACTTACTTCACTGAGGCCAATGTAAAGTCCTCCTATCTATGAATGACCGATCTTGAAATAACTTGTTTCACTAATAATGCATTCATAATAAAGTATTCAAAGAATAATGATGTAAAACAAGTGTCTGACACGAATGTCTGACACCGCCTGTTCTTCTTTCTTACTTCGGATTATTTTTAATCTGGATGTTATTTCAGCTCTACTATTTTTACCATCTGAGCTGAGGTGAATATCTTCAACATTAACAGCTGAAGACTGAGTTGACAGACAGCGAGAAGCTGGTGTGTTCTATATTTCCTATCTTACAGCAGCAGAGCTCCTTACTGTGTGGGAGGAGGAGGAGGAGGCGGCCTGCTCCTCTGCGGCCTCCTGCTCCTCCTGTGTCCCCATGTGGAGAGAAAGCAGGTGCTCCTGCAGCTCCAGCTGGGAGGTGCAGACCAGGGAGCAGAGCGGGCAGCTGAACGACTCGCTGCTCTGGCTGACGTGCTGGTTGCTGATGTGCTCCTGCATCTCCTCCTCCCCGCCCAGCACAGCCGGACAGTACGGACAATGCACTGCTGATGCTTCTGAGCCTGCAGAAAAGTCAGCAGAGGAGGCGCTGCTGTTAGTCATTCATTCATTAATACTGCTTTCAGTCACAAAGTTTCCATGTACATAATGATGTATGAGCTTAGAGGAAGGAAACACAGCTCGTAATACGTTTGAATTCTCTGAAGTTGAATTACTAAAAGTGTTGATGTCTGACTCTACTTGCCATAATTGAGTGTATGTTCTGTCCTGTGTAGTCACCTGTCTTAGACCCATAGCCCCATGAAATATAACTAGACATTATCTTTGATCCATTAAGTCTGCTGTTTGGCTGGAAAAAAGGTCAAAGCCAGCACCTCTGCTGATAAAAACATGTGAGGGAAGATAACAGTGGATAATGCAAATGGGACTTTTAAAGGAGAGTAGACAGCAAAGTCTGTGCTTCTCTTCAACTACCAGCAAAAGCCTTCTGCTGTTTGAAATCTATAGGATATAATCTCTCTGTTATGTCCATCTCTAATCTGATCTGGTTACACAACAAAGAGGGATTAAATGTTTCAGTGAAAGAGATGTGGTTTAATCTAACTGTTGGTTTTATTTTTCATCTGTTCTTCATCTCTCCTCAGAGGTCATTTTAGCAGCAGGAGCTGTCCAACCATTGCTCAGGGTGAACAAGGCCACAGTGATGCGCTGTGTTATTTAGCTCTTCACATGGGTTTCTGATCATCAGAGATTCATGTTACTGCTATACAAATTGTCCCATCTACCACAGATTCTGAAGCATACCTTGAAGTTGAGATGTTGCACAAGATTTCTCAGATTTGTCTTGGGGCCATATAATTTTGGTGTACGGCCACATTTAGTCCATATGCCGCTATGTCCCTCATTATGTGACCCTGTATTAGACCTTGTATCCAGGCCTGTGTGGTCCTCACCTTGGTGCTCAGCAGCCTGGTGTTTGGCCACACTGGCAGCGCTAGGAAAGAACTTGAAGCAGACGTCACACTGGACCAGGGTCTTGAGCTGCCGGGTGTGGTTAGCAAACACATCGGGGTGGTTGGTCCTGTTATGGTACCACAGACCTGACAGTTGCTAGGTCAACAGAGAGAGACATAAACATCAAAATCACAGCACGATACTGACCACCTGACCACCACCTCAGAGCTGTGGAGCTGAACAACCTCACCCTACCTGGTAAGACTTGTTGCAGAGATCACAGCTGAAGGGCTTGTTTCCACTGTGTGTGCCCTTGTGTTTGTCCAGCAGGGCGGCGCTGGTGAACACCTTGCTGCAGGTGGGACACTTGTGGAACTCTTTCGGGTGGAACTCCTGGATGTGCTGCCGATGCTCCTCCAACGACGAGAAGCTGAGACAACACTTCTGACAGTCGTGAGGCTCTGACAAATCTGACAAGGAACAAATACACAATGACTCTGCAAATGTGTTCCTATTGGTGTTAAAGCCAGTATAAAGACATGGAATTCCCAGGACACTGTGATCACAGAGATTAGAGCTAATCATGACAGTAAATGATCCATATGTATGTGTGTATGTTTGTGTGTGTGTGTGTGTGTGTGTGTGTTCTTACTGTGGAAGGTGTGCAGGTGCACGGTTAGTCCGCTGGCTTGGCTGTAACCTTTGCCACATTCTCGACACACATAAGGCCGGTCTCCAGTGTGTGTTCGCACATGACGCGTCAGTTCGATGGACTGGGCGAATACGGCCTTACAATACTGACACACATACATCTTCCCTGAGCAAAAAACAGACAAAGCAAATAATGAACAAAGGACTCAGCCCCCGACATGGAGAGACTGCTGTTGTGAAGTCTGTGGACGACATCACTGTCATCGGCCAGATTACAGATGAGGAGAATTGATATGATGAGGAAGTCAACAGCCTTGCAGGGTGGTGCACAGAGAGCAACCTACTGCTCAACTCCAGCAAAACCAAGGAGCTAAGACAGACACTCACGTCTACGTCAGTGGAGCTGAGGTGGAGCAGGTGAATATTTTTAGCTTCCTGTGAATCAGCATCACAGAGAGCCTGCAATTGACATCACACATCGCTATCTCCATCTTTTTCTGACTTATTATTTATTTATTCCATTTGTATCATTGTGGTTTGAAGAGTAGCATAAAGGGACTATGACCCTGTGTTGTAGAATGATAAATAATTGAATCCGCACAGACTGAAATGACTAGACATGCAGACACCACTGAGAGGAGATTTGTCCAATGATGATGACTCAGTGCTTCAGATGAGACTGTCTCTTCATCAGTGACACACTTCAACGACACAACAAGATTCAAACTCAGTTAGATTCAGCTAAATGAATGTTTGGCATGACTGAATAGATCATAATTTCATTGATGGTGGGGCACTCGGAAGATAACACAATCATTCAATGTTGTCATATTCAACTTTCGGTGGAACCATATAATTATATCAGCACTTAACACAAATCTGTAGTTCAAATGAATGATTTTAAACATACTGTATTTCAAATGAAAAAGGTGGTCCCAACAGGCCTGGAAACAAAACCATTTTCCTTTTTACTACACAGGTGTGTGTGAACGTGTGTGCGTGTTACCCTCAGAGTGTTTCTTCTTGGTGTGGTATGCGAGGGCAGCAGCCACACTGAAGCTCATGTCACAGTGTTTGCAGTGGTAAGGTTTCTCCCCCGTGTGCAGCCTCATGTGATTCTTCAGAGATGAGTTGGCACCGAACTTTGCGCCACAGTCCTCGCAAGCAAACGGTTTCTCTTCAAAGTGCTCGGTGCGTTTGTGGTAAATCATGCCTGAAATACGAAAGTGGGGCAGAAACATGGCACACTTTAATCTCCTGAAGCTCACCTAACTCGCAAAAACTATCTCTGTAGAACATTTACAGTGAAGTTCACAGAGTGACCTGCAGCAAACATCTGTTCAGTTCAATATGTAAAAAGTCCAAAAAGTCCAAAGCAAGTCCTCATGTCTTTACTGCTGAAACTGTCCAGCAGCCAGAAACACTGCTGTCAAACTCTGTCTGGATGAGGAGCTGAAAAGATTTGTTAAAAAATGCTAACAGTCACAGAAAACCATTCTGACTGCTACAAGAACCTGATGACTACAATGAAGAATCAGCTACACCTGAAAACATCCAGAGACAAGCTGCACATCATGGCGTCATGTACATTATGCTTCAATACATCACAGATTCCACAGTTGGGCTGTGGAACGCTTTAAAACTTGTTGATCCACTGAGCTGTTAACCTGCGAATCTGAATTCTATATTTGGAGTTCAGCGTGTGCATGCGAGAGGGAAATGAGTTCTAAAGTTTGGGAGCAACATAAAAGATAGTGCTGCAGCACATGAGCTGAGTTTGATGGCTGGCAGTGCCAGTCGACCTGCTGATGAAGACCACAAGGAGTGGGTGGTCACAGCTAGGAGCGTAAAGCTGGGCATTATCATTTGTCCTGTGTGCAACGGCCATGTTCCAGGCATTTCTCTCCCTGGACCAGCTGATTCTCACCTGATGGGTGGGCGAAGGTTCGCCCACAGAGGTCACAGGCCACCTTCTTCTTCACTCGTGTGGCGTTGCGGTGAGCCTCGGCCCGGTGGTGCTGCAGGGCCCGCTGATTGGGCAGCTTCGCGGGGCACTGTGGGCACTGCTGCTCGCACTCCTGGGACATGGGACAGCGCTTCATATGGGCCAGCATTCGACACTTGTAGGCAAAACCCTTCTTACACCAACGACAGGAGTAGGGCTTAGAGGGGGGTGGAGAAGAGGAGGAGGGGGTAGGGGAGGGGGAGTCTGTTGTGGCATTTATGACTTTGTCAGCCTCCTCTTTCTCCTCCTTACTGTTTTCTTCCTCTCCCTCTTCCTCTTCCTCCTGCTTTTCTTCACTTCTGGTGCCGTTCTGTTTTTCTGAGTCAACTGTAAGAGATGGAAAAAGATTAAAAAAAGTATTTGAACAATTAACATTATCACAGCAGCAAGAGAGAACCATGCCAACAGAGTGTTGAATAGAAATGGGTTTAATGGCGGTTGAATGGTCATCAGAACAGAGTTGAAATTTGGAGATGCGTTTTTTATTAACTGAGAGGATTTCCACTCACAGAGTCACAAAGTGCTCCTCTTTACCTCCAGTTTGGTTTCCCTCTGGCTCCTGTGTGCTCCCTTCCACCTCCTCAAGCAGAGAGAGCAGCGGCGTGGGGAAGGAGGAAGGAGCTTTCTGCTGAAGAGCGTGGAGGAGCCGGAGGAGCGCTCCCTCACTGAGCTCCCCCTCCGTCACTCTGCCCATCAGCTTCTCCAAAGCAGAGCTGGGGTCAGCCTCCTCACAGCACTGACACACGACCTGGCAGGAGCAGAAATGTACCTTTATTTACCTCAACTACAGACAGGACCTGGCCTTTACTCGAAAAGTACTTATATTAGAGACAAGCCTTTATTCCTAATTTGACCTGTTTTATAAGAATATTTAATCAGATTTTAGTAAGAAGCCTCCCTGTTTCTCTACTCTACTCTCTCTACTCTGACAATTCATTCAGGTTTGGCTGTTGTCTTGATAAATTCAGTATATTGTACATTTCAGTGGCATTAATTCCATCAGCACAGCAGAGTCATGTCATACTCAACACTCTGCCGCTCGCGGTTTCTCTAACAGAAACACTACTGACAAATTTACTGACAGATTATTTCCAATTACTTCTACCTTTCTGTTTCTTTGTTAAGTGTTAAGCTACCGCAAATTGAATGCAATACACCCTGCACATACTTTTCAAATTAAAAGACTCCCAGTATCTCACAAACCAATACACCACCTTTCCCTGGTGGGCTTTTAATGTGACGCCTGCAGAAATTGGATGTACATTATGCTCATTCATTATGTGAGCCATTACGTTACAGGACATTCCAACCTGCTTCAGTTGCCGTAACCTATTTGTTATGAACACCTCCTTGTAAAATTCAGAATGGAATTTAAAATCTTCCTCCTTACTTTCAAAGCCATAAACGGTTGAATCTCAGTAGATATTCTAGATTTAAGATTTAAAGCTTTAAAGGTACCCTGCACAGTTTTAGACCTCTAGTCGAGCTGTGGAGGCCTTGCTTTGGGCGTTGGTCCCTGTTTTGTTTAGTATTATGGATCCCAGTGCTGTTCTTAGCAATACCTGCCCAATTCTGCCTCTGATCTGACCCACTCTGCCTCTGACTGGCTTCCCCTGACATTCTCACCCTAACCCTAACCAGTCTCACCCCACATGTCTAAACTTAGCCAAACCAAAAGACAAAGGCAACTAAGCAGAGGCAGATTAGGGCGGGTCTTGCCATGACAAGCACTGAGATGCATAAAGCATCAAAGACACATGCACGTGATCTTATATTCCTGTCCATGGTTCCACACTATTCCACTGATGGTCTACAGGTGGCAGTAATACACAGAGAAATGCAGCACTGCACCAGAAGACACAGGGAGGGAAAAAAATTGCTTTACATACGTTTGCTAGAGATGAAGCATGCGCATAACGTGCTGTGATGAGTAACAGTGAATGTAGACATCACTTTTTTTTTTCTTTTTTTAAGAAAACTCCACCGGTGACATGCTCTACCTGTCTCTCATGCTCTTCCAGGCTGCTCTCTGCTGTCTGCCTCAGCAGCTCCAGGACAGACGACATGCCGGCGAGGAGCTCCACAAGCTCAGCAGAACATTCCAACAAACCAGATTCAGGCCGACTGGACACCTTGGCTGCCGATGTGTTGCTTTCCTCCTCTACCCTTTCTGAGGATTTGGGCTCTTCAGGTTCTGTGTACACACACATATCAAAAGACAGACCGCAGTCAGAAAGTTTTAGGACAGTCACAGGGTGTTGTGTTGTATACTGCACAGTTGTTGTATTGAACTGGATCTAAGAAACTGGTATCTGGTGTATTCATGCCTTCAACACGTTTCAAAACTCCCCAAAACAGGCCTTTGACATGACAAGCAGCTGAAACTGACCTGAGGGCTCAGAGAGCTCCACACAGGGTCTTTTACATGCTGGTTCCTCTGTGTCTTCACTGTCAGTCTGACAGTCTTCCTCCTTCGGCTCAGGCACCGGCTCTGTCTTGTCTGAAGACAAGTCTTCCTCACTGGGTGAAGCTGAACCTTTGGGGTTCAGGCTCTGATCCTTGTTGATCAGGGTTAGGCTTGGGGTCGATGTAGGAAGGACTGGTATTGCAGGTTGCTGGTTCACAAGACTGGTGAGGACGTTTTTGAAGCCGACAGCCACGTCAAACATCTGTAGGCTGTCTGCAGCTGCGACGATGCGGCTGACGTTGTGCTTGCCAAGAGGCAGCTTCCCTGTGTAGACCATGTCCAGCAGACAGCCGAACTCTTGCGAGGAAACCATGGCTGTGTCGATGGAGATGGTGTCAGAGCCGTCCAAGAGAGACCTGACAGAGATTAAGCCCATTTTATTCCATTTAACAAGAGTCACAGGTCCCAAAGTTACTAAGCCACCTTTGGTAAGAAAAAGTTCTTACCCATTTGTCTGCTGTGATTAATATGAATTTGTTAAATGACCAAAAAATAAACCCAACAACAATCATCTGAAGCTCAATATCAGCAGATCCAATCAGCCTGTGGTAGACTACAACGCTTCAAATATGGATGCTGCTGCAAAGAAGCTACAAATTGTAAAATGTGGATGCTTCACACACATGTTCAATCCGCTGTCACCAGTACAGAGGCCTGAAACTGCAGCATCAATTTAACATGCAGCAGTCATTGCAATCAACTTATAATTTGCTAATGAAGACTTACGAGGTTCAGACTCGACTCCACACTTGCTTTGACAAGATTTCAGACGAGACTTGGACTCGTCTCGAATGACTTGCGACTTGCTATAACAGGATTTGACATTTGCACTGACAAAGGCTGTGACTGAACTTGGACCTGTCCTCAAGGACTTGAGACTTCACTTGAGACTTGCTTTGACAAGACTCCAGACTTGACTTGGACTTGCTGTCACTGAGTTGAAATGTGAGACTTGATGTGTGTATTAATAAATCTTGAGATGGGCGGAATATGAAGCCACTAAATTTCACCTCAGTAAATCACTTGCATTTCAGTGTTCATATGCCAGGCTCACACTACCTGAAGAGCATGCTGGAGGCAGCCAGCACCAGTTTATGTGCACGGTGAGGGCTGTCTCCCACCAGGATGGTGCAGTCACAGAACTGTCCCTCCTTCCTAAGGGCCCACAGCTGCTGCATCAGCTGGCTGCTGTAGTTGGGTAGCTCCATCATTGTGTTTGATGGTCTGCAGGAGGAAACTGTTCCACTCTCTCTTGTATGGAGAGAACATCAGGTTAGTTTATTTTTAATAAATCATCTTCAGCCATCAGCAAGCACATCCAGTGTTGAACGTAGCCTGAATTCTGAGCATAGAATGTGTCTACCAGTGGAATGACACACACACACACACACACACACACAATCGTCGATTATGGGAACAATGCTTATGTGTATTATGTGTTATTAGTAATCAGTGAATGGATCACAAAGATTCCAGTCGCTCATGTTCTTGGAGCTTTGCGCCTGAGCCAATAAGCAGCTTTGCATCTCTTTTCTATTTGAGCAGAATTTGTCGAATGATAAAGTGTCAGGTAGTATTTTGAGAGCTGCAGTGCCTTCACGACATAACAACGCAAATGGTCCACATTTTAATGTCAGCCCACTGTTTGCTTCTAGGTTTCTGATGTTCACAGAGCAATCAGACAATATTTACAAAATTACACACGAGCTAGCCGGCTCGAGCAGCCTGCTCGCCATTAGCTTTAGCTACGGATGCTAATGTTGAAGAGAAAAGGTTACTAATGTTCGGTCTGTGAGACTCTTTGGGATACAGAAGCTATTATTCGCTGAAAAATCCCTAACGACCACCCCACTTCCAGCCTCCACTCTACGGTTCCCTTTACCTTGAATAATTCAAACGATCCGTCTCTTTATTTAAACTTCTTTGCTGACAATTTGCTCCGCGCAATAAAGCTTAGCCGTTTTGAAAATGGAGACAGATGGTACGGCAGCGAAATGGGGACAGTTCCGGTTAAGGAAAGCTCCGCTGTTTTCCGAAGAGTTTGCCTTCCAAGCTGCCCTGATGTGAACCTGTCCAGAGAAAATGTGGCGTAAATGAATTGAGTGTATGTTCAGGAAAGGAGCTTTTCTTAATCCACTTTATCCAACAGGGACGGCAGACAGACGGAGCATGAGGCTCCGGGAGCACGAGACAACAAGCGCATGGAAAACGTGCCATGCTTTTATTTATTAATCAATTCATTAGAACAATAACAATAAAAAAATTCTTATTATTTTTTATCATCAGTAGTATAATATGTTTCTTCCCGTTGGAGTCTCGCTGGGGACCCTCGCTTTCTGCCTCCTGTCAATGCGCTGTAATAAACACCCAGAACACCTGAATAGCATTATCACAATATAACAAAGAAAAGTACTCCTTGAGTCCAGGCTTGGACATTCCGCTCGATCATACCTTATCCACAGCACACGGCACTGGGAAATTAAATGGAAAAACAGCTGTTAGAGGAGGATGACACATCCTCTGAGCTGTAAATGTGAGTAAAGTTTAAACGTGGAAATGAGTTTCAGCAGTGGAAGATAAAGCCTTTTGGCACAGTGACTACTGACTCGCTGAGAATGATTTCCACAGGTGCTGATATGACTGAAAGAATCCAAATGCCACTGAGTTCCACTAATAAAGACTGAACCACAAATACCACATTCTATTTGGCAATCTATTGAATCTAATAACTACACGAGTGAGGACAAGGTGCTTTGAAAATAACTTTATTGTCCATAGGAAATAACAGTGAAAAGAACAAGACATATCACTGCTTGCATTCTGATTCTTACTTCCAACTCTCAAGGTTTGCACTGCTGGAACTTCTGCAGGAATCAGCCTCTATATGTACATACCGTGTAGCTATGTATCTCTAAATGCCACATGGAGTATATGGATATAGATTTGCTGTAGAGGTAATAAATGTTCTAACATTAAGAGCAGTTATATTTGTAATACTTAACAGTTACTCGTGCATTCTTTTGACAAACCTGAAAACTCTGCAGTGAGAACACAAGCTTCCACATAATGGAAAGAAAGAACATTGTCTTGAAATTTTCTTCTGCCATAATTTAAGAGTCAAAAAACAAAGCCCATTTTCTTGAGTAACAGTAGAAGTTAATTGAAGCCAAGCCTCAGAATAAAATAGATCCACCTAGCTTCCTCAACCTGTTTCTATCAGTCAGGCAGAGGCGCTACCAGGAAGTCCTTCAGAATGATTAGGAAGTTTAAATATCAAATGCCAGCTAACCTCATGTAGAGAAAAACAGCGGCTTTGCAACAAAGTCACAGTTTTATTAAAGAAAGCCTACTCAAAACGTAAAAAAACAAATTAAAGCACTTATTTATATATGGACACTTGACAAATTCAAGCCTTTTTAAAACTTCCATCAGTTATTCATCCAATTCAAGCATAGCTACAGCACAGCTTTCCTCAGTGCCCGAGAAGCCCAGTGCCTGCAGAGAGGGACAGAAAGGATCGATCAAATCATCAGAACCACAAAAAATACAAAAAAAAAACAAAACGACACTGCAAACAGCACCCAACACAGTAAGACACAAAACTGTGATTTCATTTGCAAAATAATCTCACTGTGAATAATCAAGCATTTGGTGAACTTTCAGCACTCAGCAGAGCAGACACAGAACGACTGACTCAAAAAAGGTTATTGAGCTTCGATATCGAACTTTAAAGATAAGGTCAAATCCTTCACAAGAATCAACTGTGTGTGTGAGTGTGTGAACTGATCCATGTTAACACTGAAGTTTAGTGCCCCTCTGTGTCCTTCTGCAGCCTGGTTCCACACCTCTCAACTGCTGCCAACGTCTTTCAGCAATTAAAGTAGAATAATGAGGTGAATATAGTCTCATTATCAGTCGTCCCTCTCAGTTTTAATGCATCACTGTAAATAACAGAAATGCTAATTTTGCAATGGATGGAGACAAAACCCCTTTCAAAGCAAATGAATGAAAAGAAGACTCACCTTTAAATCCCTCTTCAGGCATTCTCACTGTGAAGGAAGTAGACAACTTCATATGAGAAAACAGTATTATCATAATCAAGCTTTTTGTTATTTAAATCAAGGTCATGTAGCAGCTGTAGTGGGGGTTGATGATGATGCTACATACCCTGATAGACATCATCCATTGCAGCATAGTCTGCTATTGGCTCGTCAGCCTGTAAGGAAACAATGGAAAGAATGTTTGGATTAAAAGGATGTTTGCATTCACCATCTGGATGATGTGATGGGAGCCCAGATTAAAGCTGCAGTGGTTAAGATTTCTATTCAAAAACAGAGGTAGAAGTACCTTTAGGCAGATGATGCTTTCAGGGATGACACCCAGACTGCCCAGAGTCGCTGAGTCATCCGTCAGACTTTTTCCATCAATGGAGAGGTTCTGATCAAACGGAGCCACAGAGAAGGCGTGCATAATCTACAGGGTCAGAAGCACAGCAGAGTGAACACAGACTACTTACTACATGTAGAGTAATTACAAGATTCACAGTACTTCTGTTACAAAATGCTATTCATAGTATCAGTATCAGGTCTGGTTGAGGGCTTCCAAATGCCTGTGTAGAATTACTGATGCTCTAACAACCGGTTCATGTGGACAATCTTCACTCTATCCAACCTCAAGATGTCATAAAACACTTACTCTTCATCATTTTAAATGCTTCAGGCTTGTATCCAACAATCCAGGACTGTAGTGGGTAATTTGGAGCTCTCACCTGTATTTTAAGCTCTTTCAGTGTCTGATTGGCTGAAACAATGAGTGCTTTCTCTCCTCTGAGCTTCCTGTGCCGGGTGCTTCTTCTGATTCCACCTGCTTTGGTCACACTGGTCACAGGAACAACAGCTGATGATGCTGCACTATTGTCACTCAACTTTAGCCGCTTTGCACCATCTTCTGACTGAAAAAAAGTAATGTGATTATGAGCTATTAGGGCTGATAATAGGAGATACTTCTCATCTTTGCTAATAGCAAAAAGTCTGTCAAGACAGTCCCCAGACCGCATATTTTGATCAAACTAAAAATGCTAAACATGAAGGTAATCTCTGTGTTCTGCTGCTTTGACTGTCGTTGTTACTCAACTGTTTAACAATTGATACTCCCATGGTGCCTGTAGCAGTACAATCAAAGAAAACTAGAAATTGTGGCGAAAGAGAAAAAACAGCTGCCGAGGAGAAAACAAAGACAGATGAACAGATGTGTGGCAGCATCCTTTCATTTACAGCTACAGTGTGGTAATGGACTTCACCTGGCTGAAGTCTGGGTCTCTCTCTCCATCCACCTTTGGATGTTCTTCCTTCTCCTCCTCAGCCTCAGAGCTGCTGGCGTTCAGTTCCGGAGCTGCCTCCTTTATCATCTTTGCAGGGGACAATGTGAAAACACCAAGTTAGTTAATACTCTGCATCAACGATGGGAAATCTGTGGATCTCATTTGAGACATTTAGTGAAAAAATACAGACAGTGACTTGTTTTTCATACCCGCTTGTCTTCAATGACTTTGCGGATGTAGATGGTTGCTTGGGTATACTCTCTGAGGTCCCTCTGCTGCTGGAAAAGGAAGCTCTCTCTGCACTCCCAACACAGATCTGAACACATCAACACACACATATCAATATCAAATGGATCAGGGACATTGAGAAGCCAAAAAAAGCAACTCTACCCAAAATGTTTCAGTATCAAACTGCAGGAGCGTCCATTGAAATGCTCATCTCCTCCTACATAATCCACTTCAGCTTCTAAGGACATTTTTATGCGTGTTCTCACTGTAAACCACACTCACTACTGCACTCCTTTATAACGGCTGAGTCCAAGCTGACTACAGATGCTGCCCTCCTCAAAGGAACAAGTTATGAAAAGCCACCCTTGAAGCCTACAGGCAGCGAATGTTTGATATTCAAAAATAGATTCTGAGTAGAGAATTACTTTAAGTGTATTACAATAAACATTTTAAAATAGAGCCGTGAACATGTGAGATGAACCATTTTCCCTAACTTTGCACTCTTACCAGGCTGAGTTGTGTACTGAGTGGTGGGACCACTGGATGTGGTCTGTTTGAAGCAGTGGATGGAGATTGGCTGGTCTACAATGAAGAGTCTGCTGATCACGTCCCATTCACTGGGCCAGAGCAGAGCTATACTGTGCAGGACAAACAGCACAACATGAGACCACAGCAGTCCTGTCAGTCATATTTCAACTTATGGTTCTTCATATATTCACTTTATTCCTGTAACCTTCCCAGTTCAATTAAAAGATGTGCAGCTTTCTTGATTTGAATTTGACTTGACCAGTTTGAGATGAACACTGACCATTTTCTGATCACACAACAGCTCAGTTATCCTGCTTCTTCTGATTTGTGCAAAGACTATGTGCATGCATGATGCATGTAAACATAATCGGGCAAATATGGTCTCACTGGGTTTTGGGTTTAGGATGGGTAACAATGGGTAGTGAAGCTAATTCTGTCAGAAGTACAATTCTGATGGAAAAATCTGATTCACATTTTTGAGATGTATGTATGTATTAGATTTTTTTCACTGAAAAATGCTATTGATCAATTAAATAAGCAGAACTCACTGTTGTGCATCTCCATTTATCAGGGAATCGTAGGTGAACATGAAGCCTCCATGTGGACAGAGCAGCAGAGTGTTGCCCACATTAGACACTGGGGAGGATTTAGTTGGCCTCCTGGAAAATAAAAAACAGACGGAGAAAAATTACCATTGAAAGATTGATGGGGAATTTTACTGCCAGTCATATTCAACATCATTATGGACTGGCCAAGTCAGATACGCAAGGGTCGACCTTAATGCAAACTCAATAAACAAGAATTGGTTTTAGCCACTCCTAATAACATGCAGCTGATGTTAATGCCAAACTCTGATCCCATTCTTTAGTGCAGAGTCAAACTTTATTTTAACAATGTGACAACACACACAATAGTTTCACTGCCTTCATTTCATTGTTGAAACAAACATACCTGATGAATTTTCTCCACTCATCCACAAAAAAAAGAGGGACTATGTAAAGCACATCTGTGCCCTGGAGAGACAAACAAGGTGTCATTTCCACATTGCAGCTGCAGAATGCCAATATTTCCCACAGGCATCAATCTCAACTTGCCTTTTTCAAAAACCTCATTGGTGTGAAGAGGTAGCATGACTGACTGGCACCTGACTTTGTGTTTACCTGAGGCCACTTGGTGAGTGTTGGCCGGTTCTTCTCATGGAAGAGGTTGAGCAGTTGGTTCTTCTGGTCCAGGGCCATCATCTTACTGACTGCCTCATTGTCCTTTTCTTCCTGCTCTAATGTCTAGACACACAACACGGAAAGTTTTAATTCCACAACTAACCCTATGGTTCACACTATTATGACACATACTGTGGCTGCCAAAACCATCTGCAAAGCTATTTATGGTTGCACTGCAGCAGATACAGAAGAAGGTAACAGCCTTTTAATGTCCATCTAATGTTGTAGTGACACTATAAAGTGGTGACATCCAAGTCTGGGCTATAAGTCAACTATGGCAGCACCTATGGCACAATGGCTGGATATGGTGTGTAATTCCACCTTGCAGATGAAAGATGCAAGTGAGGGATAAGTGCTACACTGGAAGGTTTGTCAATGTCTGCTCACCAGGCACTGCTGACAGGACTCTTGGTTTTGGGTGAATTCTGGGGCTCTGGGGAAGTATGCCCTCAGCTTGGTCCAAACTTCAGGTGATACCAGCTTCCGTTCAGTCTCGAGAATACTCAGCCTCCCTACAGCAGGAACATATTTAAGAACCAACACATTGAAATATTAAACTATGCATGCATATGTAATAGCAACAAAAACACATTTTTCTTTAAAAACTGTACCCTGTCATTGTTTAAAGTATTTGCTAAGATCATTCTAAATGCTGATGATGGGACACTACCGTGGTTGCAGACAATGTCTTCATTGAAAGTCTTCATCTCGTCCTCGTTGCCTTCTGAGAGCTCTGGGCCGAACTCTACGATGAAACAATACACCAAGAATGTTAATGCTCACTATCCAGACGACTGGCTGGTACAATTTAATACTAAAATGAAAAGGACACCAAACACACTGATTCATGTAGATGTGGATCAGCCAGTCTATCAATGTCCTTTTGTAATATAACAGATATAGATTTGATAGATTTGAGATCTGAATTGTCTCAACAACTATTGGATGGATTGCCATGAAATATGCTATCCATGGTTCCCAGAGGATGAATCCCATTGATTTTGATAATCCCATGATGCTTCCTGTAACATCACCAGCAGGTCAGAGTTTTTACTCAATCAGTGAAATATCTAAACATCTACCAGATGGACTGTCATGAAGTTTGGTACACATTCGTAGTTCCCACAGGATAAACCCTGCTGACTTTGGTGTTCCCTTGACTTCCTAGCACCACCATCATGTCAACTAGAGAATGGATTTGTGTGTAATATGGTGCACACATTCATACTCCCCTCAGGATGAATTGTAATAACTTTGGTGATCCTTTAACTTTTCATGTAGCACCATCCAAATGGCAATCTACAGTACTGAAAAATGAAGCCAACATCGAAGTGTCAAAAACTACAGTTCCTCGAATGGCAACCTGAGGTGGCTCCAAAAAGTAGTCAATCCCATAGACCCCCATATGAAAAAGCCCTTAATTACAGAAAAAATAAGCATGTTTACAAAAAAAAAATGGTTTTGGTCTCCAAAGCTAATTCATGACAGCTGCATGGGGTGAATTCTTGTACAACTCATTTAAATTACATTCAGGCTTAAAGTTATGCATAATTATGGGCATGGCCACTTTGAGTATCAGCTAACTGGTTAGGTTCTGGCAACGATGCTTCATTTGGCCACCGCAGCTCCACCCATGCTCCACTCTTTTTCCCATTTTTGGATTATCTGAGAGCTTGGTCGAGTCAGGCACTGCCATGATGGTGATGGCTGCAGCTACTGTCACTGAGCTTCACAATAGCTCTTCAAAAACCTATGGGTGATGTCACAGAGACTACATCCTTGTTTTACAGTCCATGGGACCATCAAGAGGTCAACATGTCATTTCTATCAATATTTTTTTTAATCAAAACTGAATGAATGCATTTTGCTCAAAGCACCACTCTAACTCAATACACCCTCATAAAGCTACTAGCACAGCTAATCCATTAATCTCGTGATTTTTAAATTATCATTAAGTACAACAATTGTCATTACATGTAACATATAAGTTATTTTTTTCTGGCGCACCTTCTAAAAGCCAAACGTATTCAATTTACAATGATGTAACGAAAAGCAGCAGTGTGAGACACCTTTCTGCTTCCAGTTGGTTTGACAGATTGAAAAAAGAAAGCATGAGACACAGACAGAGAAACAAAATCACATTCATTCCTCTTACCTTTGCTGCCAGTGGTGTGTGGTCCCTGTCCATTTGTCTGCCCGTTGCTGTGTTTTGTTTCGTGTTCATCCTCCTCCAGCTGATCTAGAGCCAACTGTCTCCAGCTACGCAGAGATGCTTTGCCCACCCAGTAGCCCTCACCACTGAAACACAGACACAGGGTGATAAATACCCATAATCACATTAGATAATGATTCTGTATTGCCCCCTTGAGGACTTAGGTTTTCTCTTACTAAGGAATTGCAGCATCTTCTGAATCACCCCTAATTAACTTGGAATCTTTTGCCCTTTTCAGACGTGGAAAATCTAACATTGCATAACAGGGAGGGAGGGAGACACTGCTGCATTAGAAAAGTTATGATAGTAAGGATAGAAGGTTTTCTGTTCTCTCACAGACTGGATCCCAAAACATCATTTGAGGCCTTGAGGAACCACCACTTCTAATAGTAAAACTGCAGATACCTTTTCACTTACCTTTTGTCATATTACAGTGTGATTTATTCTTATGTCCATCAGTGCACAAACACTGAGTGACAGGACATTAATGCTAAGAGTTATGCTGGATATTCAGTTCCTTATCCACACAGTTGGGATGAATGCGGACTGGAAATACATGGACTGACAACTGGTCAGATTGCTGTTGCATGGGTTTTTTAACCTTTTTTGTGAAAAATAGTTTTTATTGACAACTCTTTCAGAGTGTTTCATATTAAACTGATTTTGTGCATAAGAGACAATGGTTGACACAATACATTAATTACAGTGATCTTAGCAGCAACCAGCAGTGAGAGTCTGACATCCTAGTGTTAATATTTCATACTTGCCTCAAATGCTTTTGTGCATCCTTTCCTTTTTTTTGTCAATGAATTGTTTGAGTGTTGTGAGGATTGAGCGTTCCCAGCACTGCTAATCTAAAATGGACCTTCTTTATCATGTCGTTTTGTGGATTTTGTTTAGACTGCTGCTCGCCTGAAACCACACCAGGGCTGCCTGCCAGGCTGGTACACAGTACAACAGAGATGTAACGCTGCAAATGTTGGCAATACTTTCAAAATACAATATATTAAAAATTACTGGTTACATTCATCTGCCTGAAGGGAATGTTGTGACTGCACTGACTAGGACATATTTAAACAGTCTCGTGGCAATGGTTTGGACAAACTTGTTGATGTACACAACATGCTCATACGCTGCCTTTTTTAGGGACAGGATCATTCCTTGTAAGCGATTTCAAATTTACCCTAACAACAAACCATGGTCAGCCAAATCCCTTAAGTCCAGCATACAGAAAAAGAAAGTCATCTTTAAGCAGTGTGTAAAACAGAATTAGAAATCTGAACTGGAGGACAAAAAGGGCTGCAAAGAATGTTGGCTCAGCTAGGTCTGGCATGAAACCTATATAACCTGCTTTTAAACACTTGAGATTGGTCTGGTGCTGGACTTTAATTTGTTGGTTGTTGTTTTTTAATTGACTAATTAATTTGACTTTTTTACAAACAGGACACAAACAGTGAGGGTAAATGGAATTCTGTCTTATCAAGTTCACTCCTGGCTCTGCATGAGGATATGTGCTTTTGCCCCTTTTATTTATTCTCTACGCAAATATGTGTCAGAGCAGGTGTGAAAACAGGACCACTCTACAGTATGTAGGTGACTGTTGTTACTGTTGGCCAGGAATGAGACAAGTCCTATCTTCTATTAAACATATCAAAAACCAAAGACATAATAATTGATTTTAGAAGACATGCGCACACACAAACTTACATCCATTAAAGAACAAAAACTCTCTGAATCAAATTGATATAAATGGCCTCGTAGGCTGATTGGTGTCACAGCCTAATCCAGTGACAGCAGATAAACAAATCAATTTTAAGTGACTCCCACCCTTTGCACAGTGTATGTAAGCTTCTTTCTAGATGGAGGTTTATAGTCCCAGGGTGTAGAACAAAGCGGTATAAAAATAGCTTTGTTCCAGCAGCCATCACTCAGATGAACAAGTAACTGCAACTCTGAACAGATGCTATAGAAGCAATGTTTATTTATTTATTTTATTTTTCTTTAACTGCATTTTACCTTATTGATTCTAGTGGTTATTAATTTGAGTTTTTGTTGTTATCTTTCTCTTTTGACGTCCTGATTACTGGAGCATTGTGCACTTTTATCAAGGTTGTCAACTATCTGTATTGTTTGTGATGATGAATGCCTACTGCAAACTAAATGTCACTCCAAAGTGACCTCAGCCTGAATGTATTTAATCTCTCTCTTTTGTCTGTACAGCCATGTTGAAAGTAATACACAAATGTTTTAGGTCCGACAGTAAATTAAAATCATATCAATATAAAGGGCTTCTCATGTCTGAGAAGAGCTATTTAAATATCATTTGAGCTAAATTTTACATGATACACAATACAACAATCCATTAGGCAAACATTTATCCTGAGGGTGTTTACCTGAGTGTGCGTTTGACCAGGTTGGAGACTTCCTTGTAGTCTTCATTGAGCTGGTTCTTCAGCCGCAACACCCTGCATCGCTGGCCAACACACTCTCTGCACAGAGAGGAGCCTGACGCACAGAAAAGTAGGGTATGTAAAGAGGTATCACACAGATATTGTGGTTTTAGGAACAGTTTGGGTGAGAGACATTTCTAGATTGTGAGATGGGCTTGGAGATCCAAGTTTCCAATCTGACCACAAACAACAGTATTTCCTAAAAAGACAGAAATACAGAAAAGCAAATTCAACCACAGTTTTCCTTTTGTGATGTTTCAATTAACTCCTGATGTCCTGTTTTCAGTGATTCATTAGCAATGTGTTCACTCCTTAAGTCTCAAACATACCTCATACAACTATGAGGGTGCTTAAAGTTGATTAAATGCGTACATATTTGATTTGATGAGTTTCAGGATTTTTAAACTGATCATTATGACAATTACTTCTGTGTATAGTGTAGTGAACTGGAAGCACTAAAACTTTCTACATTTTACAGAAGGCCATGAGTTGAGAGGAGACCACGTCCTCTATTTGACTAACCATCCAGTCTCGGCCCTCCACTGTAGCGCTCGTAGAAGAGCTGAGCAGCTTGGAGGGAAACCCTCTTGGACTCTCCCACCTTGTCAGGGTGTAGTTTGCCATGAGAACACAAGAAGAGGGAGTTGTCGATTTCTTTTGTGGCTGTGGAATCGTCAAGCCACTTCTTCAACCACTCCAGGGGGATAAATTCATAAGGCTCGCCTGAGGAGGGAAGGCAGAGAAACACATCAAACAAGAGACACAGGACCACTGATTTTGATTCATTAATTCCAGGCTTATTCTGTGATAACAACTGTCTCTTTGTATATTATTCTTTTCATATGTATCCATATATAAACACATGTTAACTATAGAAATTATGGAATCAGACACAACTAATAGTTTCCATTCAACACCTGACTCATATTGGTTCAGTAGGATGTTGTCTTGTACTAGCAGTATTACTACAGACACTCGTATAAGTTAAGCAATAGCCCGCCCCCACCCCCTTCCTTTGGCTGTCCTTTGATGACATTGTCTGTACTTTTAGTAAGTTTTGAACTGAAATTCACAGAAAACATGTACACTCTCTTTAGTGCTTCTGTTAAGTGGACTGTGGGCGATTAGGGAATGTTTTTACCGACCGTCTTTTGCGGGTAAAAGCTCGTAGAGCTCCTTCACCTCCTCATGCTTGGCTTTGCCCTTATCCACGCTCTGTTTTCTCATGTCAGCCATTTCACTGCACCACTCCTCAAATTTATGGTTGTCTTGGTCCACCAACCTCTGAAGAAAGGCTGGTAGCCAGGACAGAGGGGAGAAGACACCATCAGACAAAGGCACATGGACCAGGCTGTATTTTTATTATAAAACATGTTTTTCAAGGCATGACTTGATTCCTTGTTGCAAACAAAGCTAGAAACCAGAGCTTATCGCTGCCTCCTTGTCTGGTGGCCATTTGTTTTGCATGAAATTACAAATCTGCTACTCACCTGGCACCTCGACGTTGGTCGTGGAGGGATCTGAGCTCTCTTCTTCCTGGACCTTATACACCAGCATGTAGGCATTTCTGGAGCAGTGGTAGCCTTTGCTACACTTTGGCTTTCGTGTTTGGGACTTCACCGTCTCAGCTGGGGACCAAGAAGACAGAGCAACAACTTTGAGAAAGTGTATACATTTACAGACATGACTCTCAGGTTAAGACTCTTTAATTTACAATTCTTTATTTTACCAAAGCACCATTGTCATGGTGGCAACACTTTTTTAACACATAAGCTTCTTGACGGCAGATGAAAGTTTTTATTCTACAAACAAATAACATGGATGACATAACATACCTATGGATTTCAGAAATGTGGAACTATACAGTGTTCATTTAGTACTACCCACCAATGTCCTCCTCAATGCCAAGCTGCAGCTTCTTGCCTTCCATCTTCTCAATTTCCTCATCATTGAATTTGTACCAGTCGCCAGTACGAGCATCCTTCACGTGGGCAATGTAGTGGCCCGAGTAGGCACTGATGCCCCGATGGATCAGCACTGCACTCAGTTCATAAACACACTTCTGGTCTGGAGAAACAGCGTCAAATGTCAATACATTTACTTTTCAGAGTCATCAACAAAAAATGTCTTCTGTTGCCTGGGGATAAATGTAGTATAGTCAAAGAAGCAGTGTATTGCCAAGAAAATACCAATACAGGTTTAGTAACCATTGGAAGGTAGCCTGCTTTGACACTGTTAACCGCATTTCACCCCCAGCACTACTGAAAATTTCATTCTTGCTTTCCAAATTTCAAAGAACCAAAGAATGTGTGCGCATGTGTCAGAGATTCACATTGCTAATACCTTGTTTTCCTTCCAAGAAAGGCCCCATGTCCAGCTGCTCTGGAAAACTTATAAAGGTGTTGAGCTTCTTCTTGTGGCCTGTTTGTCTAAAGAAGAAAACACGGTTTGTTCTCATACCAACAGGAAGAAAACACTAATAGCATCAGTACTTGAACTAAAATCAGCAAAACTGTTTTTTGTCAGTTCTGTTATGAGAATGCAGGCAACAAAGTACCCTTATTCACCATAAACTAGTTGCTTATTAGCATGCATATCAGTAGCATACTGGCTCTTTATCAGTCATTATAAAGCAGTTAGAAAGGTCCCGTTCTGCAACTACTAGGCCATTAGTAAGAGTTCTTCCTCAATAACCTAGTAATTATTGGTGATTGATAGTAAGTATCAGTAGCTTAATTGGTTAACACCTAAATCTAGAAGACATTTTCACTGGTTGCTGCTTATTTTTAAATGGTTATTTTAAACTATACATGGTAAACAGACTGTATTTATGTAATGGTTTTCTAGTCTTAACAACCACTCAAAGTGCTTTTACAAGACAAGTCTGCATTCACCCATTTACACACACATTCATATGATGGTGGCCACCTGCTCATTATGAACATTAACACACTCACACATCGATGACACAGCATTGGGATTTGTACATTTACTGTATGTGCTTAGGTATTTTAGGGGTATCTGTGGGTGTGGGAGTGGCTAGGCCTGGGAGAGCTTTTGTCTGTGTATGTGTGAGTGTATTTGTGTTGTTTTGCTTTATGTAATGTATTTTTTATATAGTTGTGTCAAGGACCCTCTTGAAAATGAGGTGGTTCATCTCAAGGGGTTTATTGTTCTGAAATAATGTACCAAAGTAAGGAAGTTGAATTACAATTACAATGTTAATAAACTGCTCCTAACCCTAGAAACCCTAACCCCCTAATCCCCAGAATAAGGCATTACTAAGTGCTTTATAATGACGAATACAGAGCCAATATGCCGATAATATGCATGTTAATGAGCAACTAGTTACTGGTCACTAAGACCAAAATGCACTCTGACCTGTGGTATATAATAAGAGAATATACTGTCTTGACAAAGTGATTCAGTCCGTTTGATTGATGTCTTTTCACACAATGCAGTACAAAGGGATGGCTGACCTATCAAAGACAAAGCGCATGAGCTGCAGGTTGAGGGTTGGAGGAAGGTTGTGCAGTCTGATCCTTCGGGTGGCGTTCTGTTTACTCTGACAGCTCTCACAGAAGTAGCGGTTCTCCCCATCCAGTTTCTCCTCCTGCAAAGTTGGAGCATGAGGGGTGATTATTGTGAAAGCAACACATCAAGACATTTTCAGAGGCAGTTATTTAACTTTGGGACCCACACACAAAACTATCTAATTCCAATTCACACTGCACAAGTGTGAACTGATTTCATTTCATTCTGTGTTTTACATTCTGTGTAGCACATTTTATATGGACTGAATGGCCTCAAAATTGTGTATATTATTTCTGCTTCAACTGCTGCTTGACATCAACATCAGATTATAAACTTAGAGCAGCCAAAAACAGTTGCAGCATTGAGTTAGATTTGTTTAGTAAAGCATGAATCTGCTGTTTGCTGGCTAACTGCTGCAACTTTTGACTATCATTATTATCTTTGAATCAAGTTTCACAGAGCCGAGTGCACAACTTTTTATGGTACAAGCACAGTGTTTTTGTCACTGAATTTCCACGACCCTGGCACATTTTTGTTGGGTAAAAAAATATTTCTTTCACTACATTTAGCTTCACTTCTTTCATATACATATTAAGATATACTGACATCAATGTCCTGCCCAGCTTGCATAGTAGCCTGAATTGAAATCATGACTGTGTTTTGATCAAGCATCCTGCTCTACTGATCCAAATAAGCTTTTATCAAAAATCCCCTTCTGTTCAAACAAGATATTTCCTCTCACTCATCGAAAACACAGTTCTAGATGTGTGTATGCCTACAGACTGATATTCTATGTGTCCTACACTGCTATCTTCACCCTAAATTGTGCTATGAGGTGTTGATACACTCAAAATACACTCATCCCAAATATGACGTACTGGAGTAAATGTTAAGACATTCAGTGTGGCAGGGAATGAAAGCTACCTTCAGGAACTCTGTGACGCATTCTGTGAGGCTCTTGTGGCCCTGGATGTTCAGCTCCAGCTCATAAAATCGGGACTGCAGTGCAGATGATCGTCCACACTGGTTACAACTGGAAAACAACCAAAACAAGATAAAAGATTCCACTACAGCACAGAAAATGACTTTGAGTGCAGTGTAACATTATTCTGTCAATGGTGTTAATTTCTTACCTTGAAAATAAATAAATACATACATACTTAACAACAGTAATTCTACCTATTTCTCCCAAAAATCAAGTCAGCCAAAGATAGCTGTTTGCCTCCGCATAATTCTGATCCCAATTCAAGAAATACAACCATTACCTTCACTAAACCAAATCTTATGAACAGTAAATAAGTAAATACCTGTTATCTAGTTTGTACCATTAACATGGCGCAACAAAAATGGTTTAAACCTAATCACCTAAGCCAGACATGACTTTTTAAAAAATATCCTTAGAGCACATCTCTCTGAGCAACAACATCAAAAACAACAACATCCCCTCTGCAAAAGTCTACCTGTTTGTGTATTCCATATTTTTGCATTATCTGACATGACTGAGTCAAATATATGACACAGTCTTATTTTAATGTGAAAAGTGGAGAGGCCAACTTATGCATTTGTCACGATTATGAGGTAAGGCGTAACACCTCGCCTCGCCCTGAGGGTGTCAAGGCTCAATTTATACATCAGCAAAGACAGGCTGTGCTACAAGTCATATAAGGCAAATGTGACAGTTTTGACATAAAGCCAGCACATTTTGTGCATCTGCAACAGGTGTCGACATCTACTATTATCTGTAAAGTCACAGACATCTTCACACAGTAGATGTGTACTGTGTACTATAAATGGGACATATTGGCCACCTTCTTCTTTTCTCCTTTCTTTCTCTCTACTAGGCTAAACAGAAAATGTCCTCATTTGCCAAAATACCACACTCTTTATGATTCTGAAGAGCTCAGATGTCAAAAACTTTATCATATGACATTTTTTCATTTAAGTATAAACTGTCAGGTTTGAGTACTGAGTTGTCTTACACAGTAACGTAGGAGAACTGTCCACAGAACTGCCGCTGGATGACATTCTGCAGGTTGGTGTTCTTCTGCTTGGACAGCGTGTCTTCCAATAAAGATAAGAAAAGCTTTGAAAACTCCTGGGCATCCTGAAAATGAAAGGTTTGATTTTAATGTACTGTACAGGAAACATGTCTCAAAAAACCTAACTATTAATAAACATGCTAGAGCTCCCATCCTGTGTTCATTCTGCTGTGTACTCCTGCAACCCAAAAGTTCTGATGGATATTATTTTTGACCATTTACGTACTGAGGTAATATACCACTCAGCTCTACAAAGAAGTGAGAAAAGTCTGATCACCATTCTTACATTGAGGAAAAACTATGAAAATGGTACCGTAGTGAAATATATATATCTACTATCATCTTTGACACTGTGAAACCAGTTGTATTTATGTATGTAACCAACTTATTTCTAGATTAAAATTATGGGGAGTTTCATGTAGTGAGTTACCTGCTGCTGTCCTGTGTCCAAGCCCAGTGCTTTGACCAGCCCTGAAGGGTCGATGTACTTTCTGTTGCTGTTCTGCAGGAGTGCAAATAGATATTGTAGGTGCTCACAGATGGACTGAGGCTCGTAATCTGAAAAAAACAGAGATGTCAGTCTGAGAGAATGAAATCCTTTCATCACATGAGAAGGCAAAAACCTACTGAGTGTGAATTTGCAGTTTCATGCTAGCCTCAGCAACACACCATTAGCCAATATGTATATGAGCCTTTGCTACTGTCAAATAATTTTAAACAATAATGTGAAATTATTCAAGGAAAAACTCAAGACAGCTGATGTGCAAACAAAAGAACAACAACATGGTGACATTTAGTTTACTGTTACTTCCAACAAGACAGTAACTACTGCTTTGTTAGTTTGTCTGTCAGCAAAATGAATGAAGAACTTATTAATTAATTAATTAGAATTTTTGTGGAGGGATTGGCCTTTGGCACAACTAAATCAAATTGGCAGGAGAACAGATTTAAGATCTACTGGTTCACATAATAATCATAATGATAAGAAATTTGATATAAATGGATGTTTGTGATTTCTTTGTGTGTAACATCCAACTGGACATTGTGTACTGGTGGAAGTTTGTGTTTTCTAAGTGTTTTCTGCTTTAAATTGTGCAAAAAATATTAAACAATCTAATGTACATTATATTTGTTTGGACAATGTTATTCTATTCTGAACATAAAGTAATTCACAAATCTGCTGAAAACACTGATTCAAACCAAGAAAATAGCAAATATAAAGAAGTATTTAGTTTTCATTTGTACCAGACTTAATATTGTGTTCTTGTGCTCGGGAGTTATGGCACTGATAGAGGCTCCGACGCAGTTCCAGGTTGTGGAACCACACTTGCAGGAATGTGTTGACGTAACATGTTGCACCCAGGTTGGTCAGGCCAACAAATGTGTTCTGGAAGGGGGCAGAGACAGAGAGAGAGACAGAGAGAAAGAAAGAGATAGGATCAACTGTCTCTTTAGATTCTGTTCCACCTCTGGCCTTGTGATAACTTGCCAGGACTTCAGCAGTCCATCTACGAAAGACTTGTGATATGGGGAGAACAGACAGGTGAGTAAACAGTCTGAAGTATGTGCGGTCTATTAAATAAATACCTTGTCCCGTCGCTCTGAATTTGGGTCATCGATATTGTGGAAAGCGTTTTCATCAATCTCCCCAAGCCACGCCTGTTCACCAATACCGACAAGACAGTTGGGATTCCCTTTGCAGTTCCTCCTGCAAAACATGTCATCATCATTAACCTTAGTGTTCCAGTACCTACCTTAGAAGTAACACCTCAGTTCACCTCTCTCTCTTGTGTGGAGACAAGTCACCTGACTCCATCTAAAAAGCTAACATTTGAATGGTGGCTTGCATACAAAGATATATACCCCTTAAAATTAGCCTTTTATACACTGTTCAGAGCCCAAGAGGGCAAAATTAAGTTTAGTATCATTGCAACTGTACTAATTAGTGCTTACTGTGATGCCTACAAACTACCATCCTGTATATTAGAGCTACTTTGTGGTATGCTGAATTGAAGAGTGGAGAGGATCGTCATGACCTTTCATACAAAGTCTACAGAACTGCCCTGCATGCTATGAAAGCTTGTCCACAAGCAAGAAAACAATCAGACTTATGATGCACAGTGGCAGTCCTCTGCAGAGCTGAGCATTAACCCCTCACCTTTAAAATCAAATTTAACATCTGCTACTTGTATTTCGACTTGAACATGGTAGCACGACAGAGGCATGTTGTTTAGAAATATTAATACTGTACCTGCAGGTTCCTCTCTTGCAGGCCGGGAGATTGACGCGATATGCTAGGTCGATATGCTCCTGTCTGATTTCTTCTGGTTTCACCGTTTCCACCCAACGCCAAGCCGCTTTCTCCAGCTGTAAGCGGGGCGCCATAATCCTACAATGTAACGTTGATCACACAGTCAGATATATGAGTCGAAAAAAATAACACTACAATGGCCTAACGTTAACGTTTGCCAATCTGCTTCCAGGAATGCTAACATAGCCGGCTAACAGGGGCTAAACAAGTTTTTACAGGTCATAGCTTGGTTCTTACGAAGCAACCTACCGTTAGCTATGTTGTGCTACTTATCCTAGCCAGCTAGCTTAGTAGTTCCGTCATTACCCTATCGAATTAAAAAAAGTGTTCATATTACACCACACACTGCAGCAACGGAACACAGAGAGTTGAAATACAATAAACCACGACACAGTATTTACAGGGTAACGCCAGGAGTAAGGACTACCTTCGTGCTAATGCTAGCTAGCTAGCTCAAATGTAGCTAGCTCGACCGGTGTTAGCAAGACATTTTCCCTGCATTTTCCATCTAACGCTACCTGACGCTAACGTAACGAGTTTATTGTGTTAAGGTCAAATATTATCGAACCTTTCATGCGTGCAGCTGCTTCACCAAAATATTTTATGTATTTTCACATTTTATTCACGGTTTATTTTAGATTTAGCGCCCTTACGTCAGTTTATAAATAAATAATTTCTCCGCTCAAAATCAACACGACGTCAGTAAGTGACGTTGGCGACGCCTCTTTGTTGTGACTGGAGGGAGGAAGGGATCCTTGCGGAACCTTCAGAGGTCTCTCTTCTGTCGGTATTATCAGAAGTCGCTCTTTAATGCTTTGCTTTCTGTGGTCACTAGAATGATAATAATAGTGTTTTCTTTTCTTTCTTTTCTTTTTTCTGGTGCTGATACAGCTTGCACTTTAAGCCCTGTACTATCTTTTCACTACTGTACATTTCGTATTTCAGTGAACTGTATATAATTCTTGATGAAGTGTATGTTTATATGGGTCATGATAAAAGTTGATAAGTCAAAGAACATGTGAAGCTCCTTTCAAGCTGATGACTAACTATGCAGCAAAATGTTAATGACTTATGATGGAACACACATATCCAGCCTAAAGTTTAACTGAATAAACTGCTCCTAAGTAGGGCTGCATAATAAGCATATTAAACTATTACGTTTCTTATGGTTCCTTGGTTGATTTTAATTCAAGTGTCTGTCATATTAATTGCTTATTTTAGTAATGAAAATTATTTTCTTCCTAAATTTCAATCTGCAAAAAAAAAAAAAGAAAAAAAAAGAGGATTGTAGCTCTATAAATTTTTTTGGGTGCAAAAAGGCTTTCGCTTGCCCTGTTAACACACAACTTTTTCCAATGATATACCCAATATTTGAACAAAGCAGCATCCTGATGGTTGCATTCAGAAAATGTTTTGCCCTGGCCTGCTTGCACATTGTCTGTATAAATATTAATGTAAATATGACAACTATTGATGCACTATATATGGCCTCTCTTTGCATTAGCTGCTGATGTATATAAGCAGCTTAGTTGGGCCATGAGGGATTTTTCTGCCATTGAGGGACATGTCCTGTGCTGCAGCATTACATACAGTATCTTGAGGATGTATAGACTGCTGAAGCATGACCCAATGGAATGATGAAACAGACCATTCCAAGAGAGACCATTCCATTTGAGTGGTGAGACAAGATGTTGGTACAAAAGAAGAACTGTTTGCACATTTTAAGGTTGAGTGCAGACATGACAGCACATGTGACAGAGGAATATATATGAATATTGTCTATCACTACATAACGTCATCATTAGAAAGAAGTATACATGGAGAGCTAAAAGCCATATGGTGAGGCGACATAATCATTATGGCAGGCATGCTGACTGTATATGTAAGAGATAATCTCATGCAATATTATCATTGTGCAGGTTCACTGGCTGCTGCTGCTTACAGGTATTTGGCGTATGTGTCCAGATGTAGTGTAAATTTGTTGACTACAGAGAAACAGATTAGGAAATGAGTAAACACTGGCCCGGTTCTGACAGGCAGCAAGAAGACAAATACCACACAATGTGTATAATCAGCCAGGCTGTACTTTAAGTGACTTATCCATGAGTTTATCCATGACAAGAGATTGCTTATTCAAAGAGGAGAGAAGAATCATTTAGTTTTGCCTAATTAAGTTCATCACCCATCACTAAACACCTTTCTATTTAGACTCCATGAATTCTATTTATGACTCCCATGAATTGCAAATATGCGGAATTATATATTACAAATTAATGAGGAAACATAGGTATCATTTGGGAAAAAATTTTGGTCCATTAAACATAAATTGTTTTAGCATTGAAAGGGACTTGTTTAATGCATAATTGAAAAATTAAAGGGGGCTTTCAAGCACAAAATAAAGGAATTTATTTCCTAATGATTACAAATGTTGATTTATGGTCAACATAACAATAAAAGATTTTGCAAGTGGATTAAATCTGACTAAGCACCAATGCTTGCTATGTCTGTTGGAAATATCAGTGTTGATATACATGAATGAACAGGCCTCAAAGTGGCTCAACTAGAAGGGAAAAGAAAGTAACTGATAAATTGATTGAAGAAAATGAATGGATGACCATTTTGATAACTGATTAATGGTTTATCATCTAATATCCAAAGATTTGCTTGTTTTTTCTTTTCCAGTTTGAGGATTGCTGCTCTTCTGTTTTATATCATTGCTGGGATAAGATATCTTGAAGTCTTTGGGCTGTTGGTCAGACAAATTAAAGATTTTATACACATGACTTCGCAGAAGTGGTAATTAAGTAATTTAGTCAAGTAGGATTGCATTTTTTTTACTCAAATGTATTTTTTTACAGATTGGGAGACTTAGCTTTCATCAGACATATTCTGAAAGTTGTTCTTTTTACCTTTACTTCATTTAGCTGGTGGCTTTTATTGTTAACAATGATGACATGCAGTTTGACATATTTCCAATGCATGAGGAAATAGTCGAAACAAGATGCAAATCATTATGAATATGGTATAATTAATGCCTTCACACTTGACCTCACAGATTTTGTCTGAGTTACGAATTTATTTGTTAAATAATAAAAGAATCGTCATCCCAAATGTAGAAGAGAACGAGCTATAATTAACCAAATGCAAAGACTGACAGTTTTTACAGAAGAGGGACAGCATTGTAACCGGAGTGCAGCAGTTTCCAGGAGTCCTTAAATGCAGCACGTCGTCTGATTACTGACACTGAGCAGCGATGAATGGACGAGGCTCCGCCCCCTGCGCGTGTAGCTCGGCAACCTGGTTCATACAGTCAGGTCCGTCCACGAGCGCCTCACCTCCACCTGTTCCACGCCGCTCCGCAGGTAAAACTCTTTCTGCATCTATTCTTTATTATATCTGTACAACTACAGTGAAACCAAGTCGTCTTTGTTCAGAAATATGTCGTATGCTCACATAATGAGTTATAAAAAAAGATGTTTAAAATTGAAACATTTAAATAATACGAGCTCATTTCAGACTCGAGCTGGCTCTTGCTGTCCCGAGATACTTTCTGCCCTCTCGTCACAAATTATAATGATATTTTTTGGGAAACAGAATGAACATGCAGGCTTCTTCAAAACTACTCACATGAATCCAATGGGACTCTTGAATTTGGCTTCAATAAACATTTCAACTGCTGTCAGTTTTACGCTCTTTGCTTCAGTGTAGCCTATTTTGGTGTTTGCTTTTTGGAATCACTAGAGGACAAACAGTTCAAACTATCTTAAGCATATCTTTCTAGTCTTTTAATCTCTACCCCTTAATTTCTCTAAAATTGGTCATAACATTTAGAGCTTTAGAAACAAACAAAGCAATGATTCAAAGGATTCTGTGCCCCGATGAGTAAAAGGCATGAATAAAAGCTGTACTTCCATTAGTTTTCCTAGAAAATCCAAATGATCTTGTAATAATGTAAGCAAATAGAATTCAGTTAGCATATAAAGTGGTTGTGAAATATTCCTTGTAGCCTCAAAAATGTGACAATGACTTTCTGGGCTTTAACTTTAATGAAGTGCATTCTAAAATTGGCAAATCAGTTCTAGGATGTAATACATAACATTGGTGCATTTCAGCAAATATTTTTGGAAGGTCACAGTTCATTTCCTTTCAAGGCCAAGCTTATAAAATGACCCAGTTTTTGTCCTGTCAGGGAATCAGCCACTAATCTGTTCGTTCTGCAGACAGAGGGAGTACAAGAGGTGAGGAGGAGGGAGGGAGGGCAGGAGGGATGGCTGGGACGATGAACTAACCGCTGCTATTTACCTCTTTAATCCTCAGTCTTTTTCAGTCTTGTGTAACTGATAGGTACAAATGGGCTTTACCCAGTGAGGACTGACTTCAGTCATGGACATGCAACTGTTTATGTAACCAGAACACAAGGGGAAGGTGGGGTGACATCTTAGAGGGTCGTAGAACAGGTAAAGGTTAGGGTCAGGGAAGCACTTATGACACCTGCACTGACTTTAGTAATCATGTGTCTGATCATTGTGGTCAAGACTGCAGTCAGGATTTTAGAAATACTGAGGTCATTTTTTTCCCAACATATGTCTGTCCTGCAAAAAAAACCTATATTTTCCAAACATTAGCTTTCCATGAGCTAAGAGAAATTCTTTCCAGCACTGTGACAATGTCTTTTCAGATAAGTCAGTGGGTTTTTCAATTAACAATTTGGACAGACACATAAGAAAATTTTCTAAACCCTGAAAGAAATACCAACTCTGCAGGATTCATGTTATGATGGGAAATAAATTTTTAATTCACCAAAACTAGTTTGATTGAACAAAATTAATTACATCTAAAAAATAATAGAATTACTTGCTAAAATGTCCATCAAAAAAGAGCAAACTCCCTCCAGGTTCTTAAAACACCTAAATACCCAGAAAGAAGTACAGAGGACATGACAGTGTCCTCGATGGTAGCTGCGGCACTAATTGTAGTTGACAACTAACAATTATTTTTATCATCAGTTCTTTTTTCTTTTTTTTTTTTTAAAAGAGTATTAGAAGAAAGTAGAAAAGTATTTGCTCTAAGCCTAATGCCTTTATAATGTATGGGTAAATATTGGTCATTGTCTGACCAAGAGCCAACAAACACAATTCATTATTCAATTACAATGATATTAGCAGAGACATGGAGAAAATTCCCACATTTGACAAGCTTGAACGAGTAAACGTTTGCTATTTTTACTGAATAAATAACTTAAAAGTAAAAGATTAATATATTGTTAAAGATTTGACAAATACATTTGCTGTTCATCAACTAATCATCAGCTAATAGTTGCACCACAGAGTTCCAACCAGTCCACATACCTAAATAACAAGAAGCCATTTGTCAGTGTCTTTCAAAAAAAGAAAACTCAGGACTTTTCCAAAAAGGACTTCTGAGCCTTTTCTGATTTTGCAGAGACACCCCGCAATCATCAAGTCACACAGCCAGTCAAGTTATCTGTCCTGCAAATGACATCCTTCCTTCAGTAGGAGAGCAAAATGATTCTAAAAGAAAAAAGTCTTCATGATTTATTCCTCCACAGGATTCCATTTTGATTCTTTCAGCAAAGATACAGCGCATCACATATTTCTTACTCTGCCCATGATTTAATTGAATTCAGTTTGATTTGTTTTGATATTTCCAAAAGGCATAAATACATTTCTTTGAAGATTCAGTTAAAGATAGTTAGACATACATTATATTCCTTGCACCATAATGTTCACAGAATGAGATTTATTGAGGGCCAAACTTTAGCTTTCACATGTGAGGGACAGAGGCACGTTAAAGTGATGCTGATCAAATGAAAATCATTGCAGGTTAAATCAACACTGGTGGCTTTCCAGTCATAAGATTGGATCTGAGTTCTCAGTGTTTTTTAACCCATAATTAATATAAATAATTTATGTCATCTGTGTTTCAGGAGTCTAACGGCAACGTCAGAGCCAAGATGGGGCGGAAGGAGATCATCTGCAGCTGGAAGAAAAGCACCAGTAACATCAAGGATGTGTTTGACTTCAAGGGGAAGATGGGATCGTAAGTACTGTTGTTCAAAATAAAGACGGATGAGAAAGACACGGTGGTTACCCAGTGTGTTACCTGAGGAAGAGAAGGACTAATCCTACATACAAGTGTCAAGATTCATTGACAGGGAATTGCCACTTGCAAGTTTTTTAGTTATTTGTAAGACAATTTAAGTGTTCAAAAAAAAAAAAAGAGAAAGAAGTTACGCTTGAAGACCATCAATTCAGCAGTAATGAGCATTCATTTTAAGTGAATTTCTCCAGTGTGAGATCAATAAAGTTTATCTTATCACATCTACTCGTTGCACCATGCCACACCAAACTGCTATTTGACAGTTTGTCAATCATGTCTGATGTCTTTCTCACACGAGGAAGCCATTTAATACCAAATACCATTTGTTAATGCTAATGCTAATGCTAATGTGGGTGTGGTCTTAAAAAAGCAGGATCAAAACAGTCCAAAACACAATATGGACAGAACTGAAAATGGCAGGTGCAGTTGCATTCACAAAAGCTTCCTTTGTGCTTTGCCTCAGCTCTCCTTGAAGGTGGAGATTTCTCTTCAGATTTTTAGAAGTAAATACTGTGAACCATCATCAAGGATGGGATGCTTGTTTTTGTTGCAGCCACAAGCTTGTTTTCAGTGATCGTTCTACAGTAACAAATTATTTTGCCCAAGTTCAGAGGGCTGTCACTGGTTTAAGTGGATGGAAGGGGTTACTGCTGTTTATCTCCCAGTTACCAGGCTCTGACTGGGCTCTACGGGCTGTGGTTAATCCCTTTCATCACCTCCCTGAGAGCTTGTTTTATCAATGGAGCCTCTTACTCTGTGAGTAATCTACTCACAGCTGAACCTACCAGTGGAAGATTTTACATCGTTAACCTATCAGTCCTGATGACTACTTTGCTGTAAAATAAGCTTGATCAGGTGTGATATTAATATTGACATTTTGTGCCTGCAAAAGTTTAGTGCATATTTAGATTTTAAGATACATAACCTGATTTTGCTCTAGCCCCAAACAGCTGTTTTGATACCTGTGCCCAGATGGTACCTCAGTACGAATGCCAAACTATGCTGTGTCAGTAGTTTAGTTTCCTGGGTGTAAGCCATGTTTTGACAGAAAGCTGTGCATTTTTTTTATGGGCGGCTCCACTAATGTTACATATCAAAATCAATTTGCCAGTTATGAGAAACATCACAGCCATTCTAGGGAATGAAAGTCAGGATGTCTCGGCCTGTGCTGCATCTATTTTGGCCATTCTTTTTTTTTATTTTATTTTTTTTTAATCTGTCTTGCATCAGTCCCAGCTTTATGGAAGTGTAATACTAAATTGATGAATTGGTCCTTTAACAAATTAAGCCTTCTTTGCAAATTGATGTATAGTTTGTAAGACAAGCAGCTTTGCATCAACTTAAATTAAATATACTATAAAATTAACAAGGAATAAGAATATGAATAGTAAAGAATACCGAGAATACCAGAAACTGTTGGTGCAAACTAATACTGACATTTCACACTCAGTCTTATATGTGATTTGTCTGTGCCCTAAAAACACTGAAATGGTCCTTGACTTAAATTTGATTAGTAGTTATTAGCAAACTGTTTCTCTCCCGTCCTGCACTGAAACAGTTTTGTTTTATCAGCATAATTTTCAGAAATGTAGGTAGACCAGTATACCAGGCTGGCTTCATATCACTGGTCAGCCCAATGACCTGTAACAAATGCTTGTTAACTATAGGTGTAGATTACTCAGAGCTGTCCTGCACTCTCAAAGCTGCTTAGCGCTCTGTCCTCAACTGGCTGTGAATGAGTCAGGTGTGTGTAGCACTGACGTCAGAACAGCACTACAGGAACATCCTAGCACCACTTCATTATAGGATTAAGAGTTTGACTATATTGGTGTATTGGTGGTCTGAATGTACAGTATATGAGGGGAGGTTGTGTAAGCAGGTGCAGGTGTATGTTTGTGCAAACATGAGATGCAAAGGTGTCTGAGTCAACACATCTGTTACTTTCAAATACATTAGAGATGGACTCACATTGATTTGCAAAGGTGCATTCAGATTTTTTTAAAGTAATAAATAAGCAGATTTTTCTTTTGGTGCAACAATAATACCTCCATGGTTTTCATTCCAAGTGATCGACTGTCAAGTTTCAAGTAGAAACAAGTGTAAATCAGCATGTTCACAGGACACTCAAATTCTCCACAAATTCTCACCTTAATTCATAACACAATGCATGGCAAGTAGCATCGGCAGTACTAGGCTTTAAGGCATTTTGGAGGCCAGAGTTGCAGTACAGTATCACTGGTACAAATGCTTGACTCAGAGGCCAAAATGTAGGATTACACCCTAGGTGAAATCTGATGACGAGCCTAAAGAAAAAGGTGCCATGCTGAAACACAGCCAAGACTGTCTTGGCCTGTCCAGGTTACATGATGTTGTAACTCATGGCGGCCTGGTTTAGAGTGACTCACTAAAGTCACGGCAGTCTTGATCGGAGATGTGCTTCTGGACGTTATGTGGTGTCTGTAATGGAGGTTGGCATTTTAAATCAAACCTATACTGTTCCACCTGATTGACAGCACACGTTGATTGACAGCACACTCAGTTAACACACAGTTTGGTCATTCAGCTACATTTACATGTGCATAGCAGGGTTTCTGATTACTGAGAATTTGTTGTTGACAAATCACTGAGTGAGATAGATAATTCCAGTAATGTGTGATTCTTGACAAATAAAAAACTCTTCCTGGAGCTGCAGCATAATGACTAACATAGTGCAACCTCAAAGGCTCCATGAAATAAGCAGATTAACAAACAAGGTAAAGCTGCTGCTAAATGTAACCAGGACGCTGAGTATGCAGTTTGAATATATCTGTGGTTTGCAGAAACTCACAATGCCAACATTTATTCTGATGTCCGGGTTGGAATATGAAATCAGCATATTTAAACAGAGTGGAATGGAACACAGGCTGGAGCAACACTGCAGGTAGCCAATTACAGCAGATCAGCACAGCTTTCAAAGCACACTGCAGACAGACTTATGAAGAAGACAGTAAATGTTATTACATTTTCAGTGCTCTGATAATTCATTTTGCAAGTAGTTGGTGCGAATATTTGTCTCTCAAAAGATTTCTAACATACGAACAGACTTGAGTGCTGCCACGTAGCATTTTGTGTCTTCTATTAACGAAAGCTAAAACACTACAGCAATCAGAACCAAAAAAGGAGGCAAAATATAACGTGGAACTGTCAGAAACACAAGTGCTGTTCACAGTTAAACTGCACTGAAAAATCCAACCAAGCAACAGAGAGTGAAATGTTCAAGTATTGCTTGGCAAATATACTGTATCTTAAGTCGTTTACAAAAATGCCTTTCAGTTAACCCCACTTCAATTTTTCTGTCTCTGTCTTTTCTTTTTTTGTGCAGGGGGTCTTTTTCAGAGGTTTTTATGGTGAGAGAGAAGAATACAGGAAAGCTGTATGCCCTGAAATGTCTGAAGAAAAAACACCTCATTCATAGCAACCTGGAAAATGAAATCAATGTACTGAAAAGGTAAAACACACACACACACACACACACACACACACACACACACACAAACCTTAAGCCTAACCCTTACTTAGGTCACTTTTGACAAAATTACATAGACATACATCCATTTCCTGGAGACTTACCCTAACCCTAACCATAACAACGACTCGCCTAACCCTAATCCTAACCTGTACCTAAACCCAACTGTAAAAATCAGACCCAAAAAGCATCCTGTTTTCCAATTAGAGACACGACTTGTGTCCTCAATTGCACCAGCTGTCCTCATTGAACTGATTTTGAGTCTGAAACTTGTTCCTGAAAGTAGCCTAAGTAAATAAAGTATAAAATATTTAAATCTAGGTAAAACTAGAGTAGAATAAGGATAAAAATCTTAAGAAGTCTAAAGCTCTAAAAGAACTCTACATCTGGTGTCTAGTAAGAGTAAGATTTCAGTTTTGTCCTCATTTGTCTTTAGGAAATTATTGCTCCTCTACTTATTTTTTGCCAAAAGACAGTTAACAACGGAGTCAATAGCTGCAGCATCATTTGGTTCAGCAGAGATGTACAGTTGTGTGTCATCTGTGTAACTATGGAAACATACATTGTGTTCTCTCATGATGTCACCTAGTGGCAGCATGTATAGTGACAGTAATGGACCGAGGCAGCTACCTTGTGCAACCCCAGAACAGATGTTATGTTTCTCAGAAACATGATCTCCAAGACTAATTTAAAACTTTCTCCCTTTGATGTTTGTTTGAAATATATTTGAAATCAATAAGTTCCTTTACAATATTATTGTATGTGTGGACTGGAGTAATGCATTACTGATTACACTAATTTTGCTTTACTTTCACCAAAATAACAACAGTATAGAGTTATATGTTACAGCCGTGTTATGGTTTGCAATAACCTGATCTCTGTGGAAGAGTTAGCTTAGATACGCTTCATTTTATTCTGTAAAGCTGTTTGTGTCAGCTCCTTGCAGGCTAGCATTTTACCTGTGTCTCAGGCATAACCGTGACCTGATGCTTTCATTTACTCTTCATCTATTTTTTTGACAATGCACCTGTAAATGTGAGGCTGAATCCCAATAAAAAGGCACTGAATCAATTTATTTATGTACGTTTTGCAACCTAGGCAGAGCTTTTATTCTTTGTTTTCTGGATAGACATAGCCAGACACACCTCTTTTGCACTAAGTTTAGTGAAAGTTAAACTATTGGCCCCCATTTACCATCATGCTGTGCTGGACTGAGTAGTTTGTTTGTGTGTTTGCTGTTTTATATTCCAAAATGCAAACGTTACTTTGTAACGTTAGTGTTAGTGTACAGTCATTTTGTTTGTAATGTGTCTGTGCAGAACATGGTGGTTTATTTTGGTAATTGTCATTTTTGTGCTGGTTTATTGTTTTAAGTATTTGTGAAGTGGCTAGCAGGTTTGTTGAGCCAGGCTGTATTTAACAATAACCTGTGTTTGAAACTGCCTAGAACACTAGCAACTCATACTGATATGGCCAAAATGTAGCACATAATGCACAATATGCAAATATTACCTGGATGTCATATTGATTTGGTAAAGATCTCCAGTATGTATCACACCAGTGTAACTTTCATATGCTCTTTCGTCATTAAATTCACTTCTGAGGATTTACTCATTTTGCCTTTATTTCAAAATAAGAGCACACTGTTACTCAAGATAACTTCATTCAGGATTGACTGGAAATAACTAAATTAGCGGAATGAGAACAAACAGGATTATTTAATCTGATAACAGCATGATAACCTGAACTATTTAAACCACGGTTGAAGAACAGGGCCCAGTATAACAGCTGTAACAACACTATAAACATGCAACATTTGCCAGTGAAGACAGAAATGATGCCTCAACCTCTTTCTTACTATTTCAGGATAAAGCACGAGAACGTAGTTGGACTGGAGGATTTCTATGAGAGTCGAACGCACTATTACCTGGTCATGCAACTGTAAGTGGGCTCATTATTATCATCTCATGTCAATGGTATTTCCAATGGGTCTCATTTCTTATTCTGCATTGACAGTATAATAAATATTCTGTATCAGATTGTTCCATCTTTTCATTGAAGCAAAATGATGTTTACAATGAGTGAAATATTTAAACCCAAAGTTCCATGTTTGGTAAGAATGCACCATTCCATCAAAGGAGTTATTCTAAATGCTTTTTGCATAATTTTATACAGTACCCATGTTCCCAAAATTCAACCTGACCCATTGGTAAATTTGGGAAGTGTTGAATCTTTGCTAAAATTAAAACAAAGTTCAAAATCTCTTTGTCCAAGTGGCACATCAAAGGTGTGGTAGAGGGTCACAAAATCTAAGACCCCTAGAGAGATAAAAACACTGATGATTTCCTTGTGTATTTGTGTGTGTGCAGGGTGTCAGGTGGAGAGCTGTTTGATCGCATTTTAGACAAGGGGGTTTACACTGAGAGGGATGCCAGTAAAGTGATCAAACAGGTGCTGCAGGCCGTCAACTACCTGCACGAGAACAGCATTGTACACAGGGATCTTAAGGTAACACACACACACACACACACACACACACACACACACGCACGCACACACTCATACACAAACTTTCTGTCTTTCCCCACTTTTTACCTCTCTCTCTCTCTCTCTCTCTCTCTCTCTCTCTCTCTCTCTCTCTCTCTCTCTCTCTCTCTCCCCTTCTCTCTCTGCGAGCAGCCTGAGAACCTGCTGTACTATAACACAGATGAGAATGCGAAGATCATGGTCAGTGACTTTGGTTTGTCCAAGGCGTTGGAGCATGGTGTGATGTCCACAGCCTGTGGTACACCAGGATATGTTGGTGAGTTATGGGGCAGGGGCATACACATACACTTTTTGCAATGTTCCCCTGCTATCTACACCTGATAGAAAACTCTACATTTAAATAACTAAAAAGAATTCAAGCATAAATTACAATCCAGCATTATTTAAATGGTGTATTGGTGGTTATCACACAAAGAAAATGAATCAGGACAGTTAAGCAGAATGATGTAAGTTACATGCAAAGTACATGTTAATGGAATAGTTAAGAAAAACAAGAGCAGTAAATCAGTTTTCATAAATCAATGAAATAGTCAGTCTTGGTATCCATGTTTTTATAATCAGAGGGAATATATCATACTAGATGTTAAAATGTGTCAAATACTCAATTGTATTAGCAGATAAAAAGCAAATATTGTCATAATGACATGCTGAGGGTTTTTTGTTGGCAGTTATTTGATCTCTGTTAGAACTACAGTACTATTAGAGTTGTTGCACTTGAAATGATTAATAATATCATCTATGATATCAAAATTTGCCATTAGTGTGATTTATGGGATTATAGCAGCTTTGCAGCTGGCAGCTGATAGTGACATTTGAAATCCCAACAACATAAATATTAGAGGACATCCATAGTAAAAGTAATCCACTTTGAACAGTGCTTCTTCTTCCTCTCACCTGCCTGTTACCCACTGTCATGTGTCGTTCCACAGCCCCTGAGGTCTTGGCTCAGAAACCCTACAGCAAAGCAGTGGACTGCTGGTCCATTGGAGTCATCACATATATCCTGTGAGTTCTGTTCTTGATCAGTAACATAGCACAGTATATGGCTGTTCAGAAATGGTCATTACAGATTCAAAATGATTTATTTTCAGATTCTGTAAATATTTTACCCACCATAAGCTTATAGTTGAGAGTTCTTTCATGTCTCCTGGATCAGCTGTGAATATTATGTTATGTAGAGGTTATAAATCAAACACATGCTTTTTTCTTTTTTCTTTTTTTTTCTTTTTTAAACTTTTCGATCAGTTTGGTTTATGGAATTGTGCTATATACTACAAAGCCTGTGATCCTGAGTGACTGTTTGTGGAGGAACCACAGTGATATCATATTTAGAGTACCAGGTAGCTGTAACCAGGAGCAAAACACTGCACCGTAGTTTAAGTCATCCAAAATCTAGGTGTACAGGATTTTCAAAAGGTGGATATAAAGAGATCAGCTGAGTTAAGTTGTTGTCTCTGTGTTGCAGGCTCTGCGGCTACCCTCCATTCTTTGAAGAGAACGAGACTCGTCTGTTTTCAAAGATCATGAGGGCTGAGTACGCCTTTCATTCACCCTTCTGGGACAACATCTCTGAGTCAGGTGTGAAAACTGTAGAAAACATTTCACATCTCAGTGCTGAAGAACGTTTAGAGGTCTAAGATGACTGCACTTTCTCTTTTAGAGTTTCATTTATTTTTAAACACTGGCGCTAATCCAGTCTTGGAGCTGAGCAACACTCAAAGTGGCTGTAATGAATATTTTTAGAACAACAAAATCAGTCTTTTCTGTGCATTTAATTTGAAACTTGACTTGGATTTATCTAGTAAGAACATGACTTATTTAATAATTGATTGCCTTAAGACTAAGCTTGAATTGAGATGTGATGGCGTGATGAGGTGAAACTTCAAAAAGGTGGACACACACGTACCACCTCAAAATCCTGACCACCTGTAGTCATTTTTGTCAGGCCTATGGGGTTGATGTTTGAGTAACTAGTTTTCTGTTTCTGATGTATTTCCCTGTTGTCCTATTTAAAAGGGAGTATTGAAAGCAAGAAGTGTCAAGCTATTGTGCAGGATAAGGTCAGCATGCATCAGACTATTCTTATAAAGTCTAAAGACTTGGTTTGTGATTTGCCTCGAAAGACTTCAAAGCAGCTCTGGTTGTTTCATAAAATGTGACAAAAATAGTGTTGTTACTATGGTTAACCTCAGTGTTAACTAGTATAGATAAGGATTTGTTCATGTATCTTTTGAGCTTAACCTAATATAGATCAGCATACCGACTAACATCATCACTTGTGGACAAGTGGATATGTCAGATATGATTACTATAAATCCAGCACTAAATGGGCAAGGACACCTCTCACCTACCTGAGGGACTAAATTAGCTGACATCAAGAGACAGGAACGTTCTTCTAATGAAAACATGTAGGACTGACTTCATTTTTCAAACGACCGGCAGGGCAGACATGAGCAGGAAAACCCTGAATGGAAATGCAAAAAAAGAAAAATAGCTTTTATATTTATATTGAAAAACTTTTGGCTGTTTGAGAAGTGAACATACTTATGAAGAGGAAAGATACAAATAGATATTTAGAAAAAAAACATTAAGTTGCAGGACCTACTTTTATTTCTCGTTGCCCAGATGCATTTTCTCTCCTTATTTTATTTAGTTTTATTTTATTTTCCCTTAATGTGTCTTAATTGTTTTGTTCTGTTTTGTTTGTTACCCAAGGTTGAGGCAGGGCAGGGGGTGTTGAGTGGGGCTTCTCTTGGACATTTCATACTAAAAACAAGTAAATGTTGTATTAGGTATGAAGAAGCTATAAAATGGTCTAATATATGAAAGAGGGGATAACAGACAGGTTCTGTTTGTCTTGATGATCAATATGAGCATTGCACTGTTGTAGGCTGACTTGGCTTTGGAAAAAACTGCAGGAAAATACAGTATTGACTACAGGAGGTCATGTCACTCACATAAAGTTCAAGGATATGTTTAACAGCAGGTGAAAGCACTCATTTCTAATCAGAAATTAACAGCTGTCCATGCCATGTCTCAACAGCCAAAGACTTCATTAGGAATTTGATGGAGAAAAACCCCACAAAACGCTTCCTCACTGAACAGGCACTCAAACACCCCTGGTTAGTCTTTTGTCTCTTTTTGACACACACATATTTTATATATTTTTTTGTTTTCCAAATCAACTAATATACTTTGGTATGATTGCAGGATTGCTGGAAACACAGCTAAAGACCTCGACATTTTTCAGTCTGTCTGTGAACAGATGGAGAGAAACTTTGCCAAATCTAAGTGGAAGGTAAGTAACGCTGCTGGCTCATGGACTACTTTGTTTTGCTTTTATTAGTTATAGGCAAACAATACATACCATGCAAATACAAACAAATGCAGTGTAAGTAGCCATATTTAACAATATATGAGCATTTGGAACATACTGTGGCTGTTAACAGTGGCAAAGGGAAAATACACCCAACATTTTCTAGTTATCTTTTATAGCCTTTGAGTGGAAAGTCTTTTATACTAAATAGCCAATAACTATCAATACCTAATGACAACTGTCCTTAAAAGTTACAGTGGTCTAAGGTAACGTCGCTTGATGTTCAAGCTTCAACTACAATGTCAAATCTAAAAACATAAAGCACTCTTAAGTGTTGTCAAATGCTGTAAACTCTTCAACACTGTTGTTGCATTTTTGAAAAATTTACATTTAACAATATCATTATGAAGTTTCCAAGCTGTACCAATTTACTTGAGGTCCAGAAATTATTCATGACACAATCACAGGAGCATTTGAAAGGGTATTAGAAGTTTAATATGTGAACCTGACTGTGACATTTTAATGGCAGGCTGTGTCCTGACTAACTCAAGAAGGATGTGTCATGGTATACCTATGCACCAATGTAACCCTCTTTCTTTGTGTGTCATTTCCAACAGCAAGCCTTCAATGCAGCCACAGTAATCCATCACATGAAGAAACTGCAGTCGTCCCAGAATGAGCCTCCCCCCTCCCCCCTCTCCATGCCCCACATCATAGTACAGTCCTCCTCCCAAAATGACCTTGAGATGCTTGGACCCTGCCACGATGAGGCTGACACCCTCGATCCAAACGGCAATCCCATTCATGCCACCAATCATCTATCCTGCAGTAATCCTGATTCACATAGAGGTGTCTTTACACCACTGAGAGCCAGTCACAGTGAGCCTGGCAACGCCCTCACCGTTGATGACACAAGAGAAGTCAACAACTTCCATTCAGAGATTGATGCTCCTTTCAGGCCTTCCAAAAGGTAAAAGCTGCTATCCTGTCCCAGCTGACATACCAGAGTTACTAGAAACATATTCTAGCAATTTATATATAGATAGATGAATCAATTGACAGAAGTCAAGGTGATTTTCAAGTTATCCCCAAGAAATCTCTTTGCTATTTTAATAATAGTAAGTAAATTTGACTGACAAATGGCTCCCCTATTTATTTCAAGTGAAACTTATTTTTTTCAATATTCCACATATTTTACCAGATCTTTGTTTACTTTGGACACAAGTATGTCTATGTCATGTTTGTGAATTAGAAAGAGCCATGTTCCAGGAATAGAGCCTTGAGGTACCCCACTAGTAGACACATTGTATCTGTGTCAGAGGTAGGCTTTTCAACAGTGACATGTAGTAAATAATAATAATCAACTAACTATTTCTGAGCATTACTTTTTAATAATGTGGATAATTCATCAAGACTTCATGTCTGTTGGTTCTGAAAGCTGTTCATGATATTTTCCAAGTGCAGTGAACAATATACCTCTAGTATGATTTGTAACATTGTCCATCGAGGTTGAATAATTGTTATGAGAACTGCATAGACAAATGATATTATCATTGTTCACATGCTTTCAAGGTCCACTGTTTTTCGATTTTCAGGTTTGATAAACCTAGTTGTTTTTGGTCATTTATCTGGATGAATTCAGTCTTGCAGTATTAATATTTTCCAATATTGAAAACAACATAGCACAAAGTTAAAGAGTAAAAGTAGTGAAAAAGCTCTTTATTGCTTTTTTTATTCGCTGTTTGTGAACATTATTCTGCTGACATCCTCTGTGGCATTCTCTGTTTTTTTCAGTGTGAAATACCTTCAGCCAGAGAAATTCAGCTCTTGAAAGTATGATTTTCTCTCACGCGCTGCCACTGTGTTATTCTAATTCATCTGTGTGATGTGTTGCAGTCTGGATGCTGTGGCTCAGAGGAAGGACCAGCCCCTTCAGTCCGGAGTATGTTCTGTCATGTGATTGGCTGGCTAATCTGAGATAAATCTCATGCAGGTAAAGGGTCTTTTCTCTCAGTCAGAATTTAAATGGCAGCTATGCAAATGGATGTAATTAATAAATCATTTTCAAAAATCTCTTTTTTTTAGTTTGTGTCTTGAGTTGATGGCACTCAGTGGCATCCATCTTGGTGTGAAGATGTTGATACATCTGGTGCTCTTTTTCTGCCTGTCATGGTTTTCTGCTGCAGAAAACATGTTCCATCGACAGACACCAGTATCTACACTGTAAAAAACACTTTAACGTGCAATGATGATGGTGTGTGTATGCAGTGAACACCACATTAAGACAGACACAAGGAAGAATTCATAATTAATAATTCATGCAAAATGCTGTTATAGTGATGACATATTTCTCAATACTATTATCTATTGTATATTATTGTCAACATGTTACTAAATGCCATTCATTTAAAATGTATTTGTTTTGAATAGTCTTAGCTGACATACTGTATGCAATGTGAAAGCTAATTTAGGATTTTTTTGGAGACTGACATGGCTGTATTTTCAATTCAAGTTTTGAAAGCTGATAAGTTTTTCCAGACTCCATACTTAAGAGTCATGTCATTTGTATTTTCTGCATATCTTTATCAAGATATCCACCGTTGGACACTATAATGAAATCTGACAATCTATTTTTAACTGCAGGCAGAATTTTGCATACCATATTGTTATTTTTTCATTTATGATTCATTAGATTGATGGATTCCAACTTCCACCTTACAACTCTTCTTATGAGATTAAACTATCTGAGGTTGAGTCAGTGTCATGTGCATAACCTGCTCTCTTCTTCAACACCTGAACTCATTAAGTGCCACAAGCTAATGTAAAAATGCTGTCAACACTAGTGATGTCATAGATGAATCTGAATTCACAAATGTAGTGACAAACATGTCTTTTGTATTATTTTCTCAATAAATATTTAGTAACCAGTCGTCGTGCTTCTTCTTGTGTTGAATGAATAGCTGCAATACCATGCAAGCCTCTCCCTTAAGACACAAATCAAAGTATTAACATGCTTTTATTTAAATATTGTGGGTTTTGCACAAACAACACATGCAGAATAGACAAATAAATAATTTAACATTCACCCTTTCTCCAGTTCTGACAAATAAAGTAATTGTGGTGCAATATTCACTGCTGGCAAATAAGTTTGTGTTGGCTCTTTGCAGGGCTGTCAGGACTGTGGCCTTTTTCTAGATAAATACAATGTGATGAAAAGGATACTGGCAAACTCACAATATCACAATGTTTTACACCAAATATTGATATGTACCCATATAATGTGATAGCAATGGTGCTTTTGAATGATATTTACGCAGATTGTGGTTTCTGATCAGTAAATGGAACCTACAGTTCCATCATTAAAGATCTAAGATGAAACACATTGTTACTCGAACTAGTCGTGAATGCTCATTATGGTCATAGTTATTTTATGATGAAGAGCAATCATCAGTGTATTTTCGTCTCCCTGAACTGTCCTACCTCATTCAACTCCAGATAGTGACTTCCTACATTTCCCCTAATTCTTTGACAACTGTAGAGGTACAATTTTATGGAGAACAGTTATAGTTGTGTTCCAGAGTGAGTAAAGAATTCTCCTTTAGTGAAGTGAAGACTTCTGACAGCAGCAGGTGCGAATGCGTGCAGGGCCGGTTTGAAGTGTTGTAGTGACAGCATCCACAGACGCTGCTCGGAGAGCAGCTTGGTGACTTTTAACCCTGGCAGGTGCTGAGGTCCTGGGCTTTCTTCCGAAGTTTTGCCAAAAGGTCTTGAAGCTTTGCGTCAAGTCCTTCAAGCTTTGTTGACTTCTGAAGGATTTCGTCCTGCAGCAACCTGAGGGAATCTCCTTTACCTGGAAAAAGAGAAGAATACAGGGAGTGACCAATGTAAAAGACTAAATAAACATCACCTCACAGGACCAGAGCTCCACATGATGCATATTCCATCATTCAGACACAATATGTAATCTAAAAAGGTTTGCATGAGGCACGAAGAGGGCCAATAGAAAAAACTAAACTAAATATTTGACCATCATGTAGGGTAACTCTGGGACAAACAACTGCCTTTAAATGAATGATAAAAGTAAACAGCAAATGTAATTGAACAGATACCATAAATTGAAAAAAGAAACACATAGTAGTAAAAACATTGCTTTGTCTTTTTCTGTAAGTTTACTGTCCCCTCAGAAAATTAATCCAAATTAGAAGAAATCCGGGTTCATAGGCCGCTACTTGTAATCGCTCACAGATGGAATAGTTGTCGAGTCAGAATCTAGAGGGTCAAAAGGTCTAAGTTCAGCTGTATGTATCAAGCATTCAGACTCACCCCTGGGGATAGAACTAAACGTTCTAAGAGGACTTCAGTACTTATTTTAGAAGATCTCTCATTTGAAAGTGAATGACAAAGAAGTTTTTTTTTTTTTTTAAACCCAGGCTTGTGGTTGTGTGGTTTTGCTGTATTACCTTCAAGAGCCTTCATCATGTTTTCAGTGGTGTTGGCCAGAACTCCAGCATCCTGCTGCAGCTTTGCCAGTCGATCCCCCACCTGTCCCGCCTCTCCACCTGACCCACTGGCTGGAGCCTCGTTTTTAAGGCGATCCAGCTGCTTCTCCAGAGACAACAGGTCCTACACATGCACACATTTTTGTATTAATACACTTATGAGGACATTTTGCTGAGCCCATTCACTCTAATTTAACTCTCTGCCTTTAACAAGCAGCTTTAATATGGTGCGCACACATTTCAACAAATCCTTTTCTCTAAATGAAGACACTGGCTGCTGAATGAACTGCAAAAGGGCCATGATGCCCTTTTTCTCTAATTATAAACATAAGTCACAATTGAAATGTTTCAGCTGATGAATTAATGATAAATTTTACATTAATTCTAAACACAGGGGGGTTGACTAAGTTCTTGTGGCAACAATGGCTTCCTTCAACATCAACTGCAGACTCTTAGTTGCTATACTCTCAACCCTTATCCCCAGTCCAGATTCTAGACTTGCCCCTTGTAAAAGTAAATATTCAGATTTCAAACTAAACAGCTACAGCAGGTCTCTCACCTGATTTGCAGCGGCTGCTTCACCCTCCGCATTGTCTGCATTTTCTTGTGCATTCTGAGCCTTCTGGCCGCCATTCTGTAGCAGGTCTTTGAGCTCATCCAGCTGAGGTTTCATTGGCTTTATCAGTGTTGAAACATCGTCCAGAGCCTTCTCTGCTGGGCTCAGCTGGTCTTTGGCCTGCATGATGAGAACCACTCTGAAACTGAGTATAACGCTTGGCGAGCAGGATCATGTCATTCATTGTTTGACGTAGCATTGCTTCCTACCTTAGTCAGGCTGTTGTTCAGGTTGTCTATGAGATCCATGCTGTTCTGCAGCCTATCCTCGAGGTCAGAGAGGGAGCCCTCCACTGAGCTAAAGCCTGTCAGCAATCCATCCACATCAGCCTTTACTCCCTGTGCTGTGTCCCTGTGAATGTGCAACCAGTAGGAAATCCTTTAGATCAGTGTGACATTTATCATCACTACAAAGACATAACAGAGCTCTGACTCATCCTTAGGAGGACACATGCTGAGGGTGTGCCCAAAAAACTTTCAGGAAGAACAAAATATTTTTAGATTTAACCTGAAAATCTATTTCTACAAGACAGCAATGATAAAAGCTGCAAGGACAACACTCGACCGACTATTAGATAACTAATATGTAGCCTATATGAAGCCTTGTTGCATCATGACTAATTTTGGATCAAATGTGAAAACTATGTGTGAAAAGTTCTGAACAAAACTTTATTAAAAGAAGTGAAAGGCAGAAACAGAATAGTTTGATATTAAAAAACAATGATACTTTTTATCACATTATACAGACCCAAAATAGATATTTTTGAGGCTACAGGAAAAAATGGAGCATGTTGATTAAACCAGGACTCTTCTTCTCTGTGTACAATAGGTTGCGCTCTTGTGAAATGGTTTAATATCTATCACTGGCTATTTAAATGCTGTGAATGTGTAAAGCTGATAATTGCTTGAGAAAGCAGTATTGAGTATCAGTCACAGTTTTCTGGTCGTGGAGTGTGAAGGCCCACCTGGCATCTTGGGCTTCTTGCAGCAGTTTCTTGGCTGCTTCCAGCTGCGGATCAGCCTCGTTCAGCACAGCCGTGCTGTCAGGTAGATTGGCCGCCAGATTCTTCAGCTCCTCCAGCTTCCTTTTCAGAGCAGCCAGGCTGAGAGGCAGTTTGGCTTTCAGGATCCAGTCGCTCACCTCCTGGATGCGGGTCAGGTTGGAGGATGGGTCTGTGCAGACAGAAACAGGAATAGTTGAAGGCAAAATGGTAAAGGGGTGACTGACCTTGGCTCACCCTCTGATAAATCCATTCAAAATCACTCATGATTACTGAAACCAAGTGAACTTCCCATCAACTCATTCATCTACCACTGAACTGAAACAATCTTTACCTGACAGGAAATCTTTGAGCTCTTTCACAACATCATGTGTCTCCTTTAAGTCTTCTTCTAGCTCATCTCTGGCCTGCTTCATCTTATTGGACAGCTTCTCTGCAGACAGTCTCACCTGGTTCGTGGTCTCCTGTGTTTCCTGGAGCTGTAAGGAAATGTAATGAACTTAAATAATGCTTTAGAAACTGCACACTGTTTTAATCAGAGAATAATCTTGAATATTCTTTGAAAATCTTAATTTACTCATGCTTTTTGTAAAACAGTCACAGTGATGTGCCTGTGGAGGCAGCACCAGAAGTGAAATTATCACATCATGCTAGTGTGTATACGCACCTTCTCTGCAGCCTCTGTGATTTTCCCAGTGAGCTTGTCTAGTCGATCTTTCACATCCTTAGCATCAGCCTCAGCCCTCTTGCTCAGAGGTAGGGCACCCACACACTTTTGTCCCTTTTTACAAGGTGGGGTTCCTTCTGGTGGACACAAGTCTCCACCCTCACACTGGAGAGGGGTGCAGGGCTCAACACGAGCGCTGTCACATACCTGAAAAAGTCACAGTAATGATTAAAAGAAGGAATATAGAAGCTAGGGTCACATTTGACAAAAATATTAGATATGAGGGGTTGATACTTAATATTAACTGCAATAGTATCTCAGTATAATGATATATCAACAACTTTTGGCCAAATTGCTTCAAATGTGCAGTGAATGATTCCATTAAAATTGAGTAGATTCATGCTCTGCAGGCGATCAACCTTTTCCCTTCACAGCAGATTCTAATGGACTTTTGAGATCATATTCATGTTCTGCAAGGCATGCACAATTTTTGAGTTAATGCCACAATGGTTATTCCTCTAGTGACCCCCTCAGGACACAAACAGTACTTCACTAACTTGCATTTTCAAAAGAGAAGGAAAATGAAAGGTGGCACAGACACATACAAAGATGTAGAACGATTAATGGACATGAACAGAAATTGATTTGCTCAAGATAGCATGCATCATAGCAGCATCAGGTTGATGAAAAGAACTGGTAGTTACCTGCTTGGCAACAGGAGTGAGGTCAGGTCGGGAGGCCATGCTCTGGTTCAGTTTGTCCAGATCTCTGGTGTTTGCTGGTTGGACTTGGTTTTGAAGGTCTGTAGTTTCTTGTCTGACATCAGCTGACTCCTTCACCTTGTTTTCGCTGGCATCCACTCTTTCAGCCGCATCTGTAGACTCATCATAGGCGTTCTTGATGGCAGAAAATGCTCCTGAATATGACAGAAAAACAATATATTTTTTATGATGTCACCATTTCAGATTGTTGTTTGAGAATTGGTTTAGATGGTGAGATGGTTCAGTCAGACATTGTGTTGAAAATTATATTAGGTGTGTTTATTCTATGTTTCATGTTTTATTAGAAGACTGACAAACTAAGGCCTACAATCAGTGAGCCATCACTAAAAGCAGTCTTTGTTTCTGACCTGCATTGTTGGGACTGATGGAGTTTTCCATTGCATCTTTCTTAGCTTTGTATTCAACAGTGAGGCGGTCCAGCAGAGCCTGTATATTGTCCAGCTCTGAGTCCAGACCAGGAGTTCTTGCCAGGGGTGAAAGGGCATTGTTAACCTTGTCTACCTGATCCCTGTGAGACAGAAACAGGAGTTGTTCAATTAGGCTTAGTTAATTATCCTCCAAGAGTTAGAAGAAATTACATGAATGAATGAATGTCAGAAAATAAGTCTACAACAATGATGGAAGGGTTTATTAACAGCTGATATGTGTCTACATTAAAAAAAAAAAGGTCTGGCTATGTTTTCCTCTGAAGATCTCTGTAGTCACCTGAGCTTGTCCAGTTGGGACAAAGCATCATCGACCTGTCCGGCTATACTGGGTGGAAGGGAGATGGAGTTACGAATCAGGTTCAGGCTGGTCTCCAGGGCATGGATGCGAGGCCCGAAATTTCCAAGATCACCACCACCTCCAGGACGAGAAGGGAAGCTGGGGGAGAGTCTCTCCAGAGCTAAGCTGAGGTTCTGTCTCTGGGCATCCAGGGTGAAGAAACAGGAGGGACATGTCTCACAGGCAGGGAAGGAGTCACAGTGTCCAGGACTGCAGGAGTCACAGCGAGCCCCAGTCACACCTGGACGACACAAACAGGCTCCTGTCTGCTTGTCGCAACCTTCTGCAAGGGTTCCTTCGGCATCACACTGGCATGCTGTGGAGGAAGAGACAAGATGATTGAATTTACTCATGCATCACCAGAAAACAAACAAACAAAAAAATCTAACATCCAACATAGTCTAAAAATGGCAAAAGACAAAGAACACACAAAGTAGCACAAGATAAAAAGCAAACAACACAATCCTGTAAAACAAAAACACATCACCATAAGCAACATTGTTGCTGCAAATTTCATTTAAATTCTGTTGCCCTCTTACATAAAAGCTTCCTCACCTCCTCTCACATTCAACAAACAGGATTGACTCAGTCATACCAATAACACAGAATCATCAACATACAACTAGAGCCTGCATTTCACGGGCCCTGGCATTTCATTTATATGCATAGGAAATAAAAGATGGCCTGGAATAGAACCCTGTGGCATCCCACATGTTATACTCTGAGGTTCTAATATAACCCCATCAACATAACACGCTTCAATTTTTCCTGTAAGGTAAGAGGTGAACCATCTTACAGCAGTCTGTCTCAAACTCATGCATTGTGGCTATGACAACAGTATATATGATTCATTATGTCAAAGGTTTTTTGCAAATTAAGCAAGATCATGCCAAATTTCTTTCCTTCATCAAAGTTTTGTCTAACAGATGAATAAAGCAGCCAGGTTTAACTGCTTAAATACTCCGCAACCTGCTCAAACACAAGATGTTTGAATAATTAAGCTGTGGTTGTATAAATCGACACTGACCAATAATTCTATTACTATTCTTCTTAAAAAGGGGAACAGACTTAGCTGAACAAGTTTAATGTGGCTTCATTAGTGTTAAACATGGGCTTTGTGTCTGAACAAGCCAGGTTTACTTGTAGCCACTTTACTAAAACGTGAATCCAAAATTAACCAAATTCAACATATGACCTCTGAACAATGTATGGAGAAATCAAAGAATGCTAACTCACATTGGCAGCCTAAGAGAGGGTCTCCGTATGTGTTGTCTGGGCACCCGCCACAAGTGCGGCCTCCAAAGTTCGGCCTGCACTGACACTGACCTGTCACCTGGTAGGAAGGAAACAGAAGTGATTTTCGTGTCATTACCAATACGGACAAATAAAAACTGGTTACAAACTCTGGCTCCAAATCCTCCTCTCTGCTGATGGTCCAGCAGTACAACATTTGCAACCTCTGAAGACTAGCAGCACCAGTAAACATTAAAAGCAGCACTAACAGCAGCTGAAGTAGTGGTAGTAACCATCCTAATTCATTCTTATTATATACATTAAGTTCTAGTATTGTTATATGGTACAAAACTGTGACTTCTTATTGATAAATTCATGTGTTAATAAACAGATGTTAAGGTTGTTTCAATAGAACTCTTTTTGCTTTGCCTCACTACCATTTCCTGCTTAACAAGCAAGCACAAAGTTCAATTCAATTCAATTCAATTCGATTTTATTTAACAGAAGTTGTTTCAGGACACTTTCTACATAGAGCAGGTCAGGACAATACTCTTGATCTACAGAGACCCAACAATTCCCCCATGACCAAGCTATTCATGCCATTATTGTCGTATTTCATTACTGATTTGCAAAGCCTAACCCTCCAACATTTATCTACATGTTATATTAATATTATATTAATAATAATATGATTTATTATTCTGATAATGGATTGATAAATCTTTCTGTGCACCATTTCCTAAAATTTACAGAGCAGTGAAGCTTTATTTATCTATTCATTTTAGTTTTGTTGATGGAACACAACTACATCATGGGAAATGATTGCCATTGAGGTCATACCTGGTCACAGGTGTCACTATATGACCGGGTGGGGTCACAGCTGCAGGGTTCGCAGCGTCCTGACAAGAATGGTTTCCAGTATCCTTTGGAACACACCTCACAGGTCAGGCCATGGAAGTGGGGACGACAGGGACACTGGCCAGTCACTGCGTCACAAACGTCTGACAGTGACCCATCTGGAGAACAGGAACATTCTGGACAGCAGAAGTAACATCAGAGTTAGGAGGAAACATTGGACATTTTGATCAGATTCCACACATGCACAACTATGTTATTAGTTGCAGTAACAATTGAAGTGTAAAGAGGGCTTCAATACAAAGCCACAGAAAAGTCAAACATTTAGTTCTGGGATTTTTGGAATTAAAAACATCAAATCCAAAGGTAATTAAATTCTGTTAGATTTGTGCACTAATGTATCTCACTTTCAAGAGCATGCATACATTTCCTCTGAAGAAAGAAGACTGTGTTATAAAGTGTGATATGAAGGTGTTCGATGACTCACTGGAGCAACCCAGAGGATTGGAAGCGCTCAGGCCATAGTAGCCTCTCTTACAGCGGTCACAGCGTGGACCTTCAACATTCACTTTACACTGACATGAGCCTGAGCTGTCGTCACATTGGCCCCCATTCACTGTCCCTTCAGCACTGCAGACACAACCTGCCGGTGACACAACAACACCAACATGAGCCACTCAACAAAGATGCTATCCACATACTATAAAAACATTTTGCACATTTCTAATGTTCAAGTTTGAACCATGTGTCATCCTGCATGCAAATAAGAATTTCTCTTTTTTGTATGACTGCATCAGATTTTGATCTGCAGTACTTTCTACACTGCGATGTGCGAAGGGCCTCACTTAAAGTTTGGAGTGCTTTTCATTTTGCTGATGAACCACTTACGTATGCAGGCATCAGGACGGTCCATTTGGCTGCGGGGGTTTGGCTGGTAGCCTGGGGCACACTGGTCACACTTTGGTCCTGTGGTGTGGTGCATACAATCCTCACACACTCCTCCACTCCTCCACCCACTGGCCTCGTACACTGTCTGGTCAAAATGACAGCGCTGGGCGTGGTTGTTACACTCACAGCCTGAGGAGAAGGCAAACAGTCAGTTTACAGTTCTTACAGTGTGGCTTGATGATTAAAAAATACAAACAGACAAAAAACCCAATTATTAACTTGCTTGAAAAGATCTTTTTAATCACAAATGCACTTTAAATAAAACAACACCAAACTACTCAAAAAAATGTGTAATATATTGGATTGCCTGCCTTGTGGGACAATTTAGGCCTTCACTATTGCCCAATTCAGTCATGATGGAGGCTCCAAAACAGAGCAGTCTGGGATATCAGACATTTCTTTTAGATATAGAGATCGATTTTAGTCCTTCATTTCATTTGCTGTGTGCACACGTGTCTTTTGAAAAAGAAAGTATTGGCAGACCACTGATGTTACTTGTATTGAGAAGGCTCCCTCCCACATTATCTCTTTTGAAAGTCACTCATTTTTTATGATAACTATGCATTCTATATTTTCTGGTATGTGTTTTGCTTGACTGACAGGTGTCTAAGCCTTTCACACTCAGCAGTGGTGGTTGCCTTCTGAAATCTGGGTAATGCTACAGATACACGTCCATGTTTTTCTATAGTCTGTAGTGTTCCATGACGTTATCATGCTGATCACCCTTGTTTATAGAGGTGTGTAACAGGTATTGATGAAGTCTTACGTTGGCAGGTATGAGTGTTGCCCTCCTCTGCAGGTCTCCAGGGCAGGTCATTGTAGAGATCAGCACAACGCTCACAGTTCACACCTGCTGTGTTATGCTGGCAGTCACACTGAGGATTCACCTGCAACGAGACACAGAAAAAAGGCTCATTCAGACATATCTAATTAAAGGTCAGCTGATTCACTCAAGCTGTAATCAACACAGGCCTGTGCATCACATCACTCAGCTATCCCAGGAAGCATTTTCAAGAGAAAAAATCTCTATTACAGCCTACACCACCTGGGAAATTTACTTGCTATAAGACAGAGACCAATGATAACATCAATATCAGTGTCATGTATGTGTGTCTCCACTACAGAGACACTGAGCTGTAGGCCTAGGATGTGTTTATTCAAGCTTAGGAATAAGACTGGAAGCAAGAGGAAACAAAAACAGTGCATCAACTACTCCATGGCTGTATTTTTCCCTCAAAACCTCTAAAACACCCGTATACCTGTATGCTGTTGGACAGTGGGTTGTTGTAGGATTCTGGTAGGCATCGGTTGGCATGTCCATGGCACATACAACTTCCCATCACCCGCATCTCCTTGAGAGCATAAAATCGACTAAGAGCTCTTCCTGGTAGACGTGGCACATCACCAAGCTCTGTGAACCTCACCCTCAGCCCCGTTAACCCAGTTGTGTCTGTGGATGAAACAGCCGTCAATCAGCAGGCTACAACCTTTACCCGTGTCTGCAGTGCATTAGTCATGATACAGAAGCAACTCATGACAGGCAGAGACTTACCTTCAATTTTTTGGCTTTTGGTAACTGGGACATAAGCATACTGACGCAAAGGGCTGAACTGGATCTAAAGAAGAGAAAACAAAATAGAATTAAATGAAAATAAGATCAGCAACTTTTTTTCTGTTGCAAGAAGACACTGAAATGTGGTTGTCTTTTGTTGAAGAGAACTGAAGTGAGATGTGGAGAAAATACAAAAGCAAATAATCTGCTGATTGTTTGTCAGATCCCTTCACAGTAATACTAATCAAAAAGTTCATCAAAAACTTAGATAGTATTGGTGATGGAGGTTGTCCCGCAAACAGTATTTTATAATCTGACAAAACAAAACATTTTGAATAACCAGCCAAGGCACACAGACTGTTTGTCCTTACTGTGTGATCTTGGTATGGATTTGCTCCAGTAGGGGGCAGAGTGTAGCAGTATGTGTCCTCCAGGCTAAGAGGTGTTGTTGTGGGGATGCCAGGAAAAGCTTTTGGACAGTCTGTAGCCAAGTACAGAGCAGGCTGCCACGTCTTCCCATTATCCAGTGTCTTCTCTATAACAAAGGCGCTGGGTCGAGGGCCCTGACAGTAAAGAATAAAGTAAAGAATTCACATTTAAAATCCATAAATTACATATAAGAATAAAACAAATGCTACTGTGTTTGTACTGAGATGTTTCATGAATCACTAAATAATGATAAGCTATCTTATGTTTTAGACAGATTCATGTGACCCAGCTGTGTTTGCAGACTGTATCATACCTTGAAGCTGAGCACCAGGTTGTCAAGCTGGAACAGGCTGTTGAGGTCCAGCTCGAGAGTGACTGGACTCACATCTACAGGACAAACAAGCATTTCCATCAGGTACACTACAAATGACTGAGGTGCACTGTTTTTAACAGATGTTCACAGAAACATACTTTGGATTAAATTCATTTTCAGATTGACTTGATGTTGTTTTGACTCCTACAGCCAGAGGACACTGTTCAGCACAGTTTACAGGCTGCTTCTGTCTTAGCTCACCTTTCTTGGTCTGCCACCATTTATCTGGTCCAGAAGTGGACAGGACATCTTGGACAGTGTGGGCCAGCTGGCCGTTTGGGTTCCTGGAGTCACATGGACAACACTTCATCCTCCTCTAAGAAACAAACAAACAAACAAACAAATCAGTAACATTGGACTTTCCTGCAGACTTTCTCTGTAATATTTGGTGTATATATGGACGTCACTGTGAATGTCAAGCTTTTGTCCTGAAAATGACTCATGGACATAAGACCAGCTTCCAAAGTTGTAACTTTGCCTCAGTGCCAGGTAGATAGGCTGTGCCAATGAGCACATCACACAGTCGACAGAAAATCAATATGCCTGAGATGGGAAGTCTGATGACCAACAGTTCAAGTTTTATATTGTGTTAACAATATTGTGACAGAGCTGGTCAATAATGTGGGGGAAACTTTGCCCTGTACCAGATGAGAAAGGAGCTATGTGCTGCCCGAGTTTAAAGCTCATCATGCTTTGCATAAATTCAATTTTGCAACACCAGTGAAACTTGACTTTGGACCACAGGGAGAGGAAGTAATCTGCAGAATTTGTCCTCCTGACAGAATCTGAATTTGGTAAAATTCAGACACTTTCCACCAACAGTTCCACTCAAACAATTGTGGATGTCTGTTTTTTTAAAGAGGCAGTCAAAGTACACCTGCATGTACATGTACAAACAAACAAAAATGCTTTATTAGTGAATTGAATTCAATAAAAGTAAGCAGATAACAAACAAATTTCTATTTTTGGATGAAATTTTCCTTTAACATTTGGAGCAGTTGTTAATAAGTGCTCACACCGCTGACAGCTGGGCCGCTGCTTTCACTAGTCAATATTTATTTGCTTCCCCTCTATGCTGGTACTCTGGACGTGACTGCCACTCTGGCACACAGACCATGGCTGCTTTCCCTGTAGGTAAAAGTTCCCTCTGGCTCCCTGACTGTTACAACATGACAGCCTTGATAATGTTGTCCCCTCCAGCAACAAATCTCCACTCATCCATATTTGGACACAAAATCAAAATTGCTTTGATTTGTTTTTCACTGAAAGGTCCTGGTTTCTCTCTGTCTTTTATATGTGCATGTCTGTCAAACTGCACGTCCCCAGGTTGTAACGCAGGCTTTATTTGTATTCTCTATGGCAGCCCAAACTGAGATGACCTGGACGACACCATCAGGGATATTTTCTCAGACTTGACAAAATTCATCCAAAATCACAAAAAACCCATCTCGAAATACTGCATTACATATACCTGAATAGAATTCTCATCTCAGATTCAAAAACATTTCGAACAATTTCTCTTTTTGTATGACTGAGCCTAAATCATCACCTCACTTGACACTGAGTGTCTAATGTTTGGAATGGTGTCAGTTCTTTTTTTACTGCACACTCAAGAAATACTCACAAAATTGCAAAGATGATATTTTTAATTCTGGAACTTAAATGACAGTATAGAAGATATGATACAATTTATTATTATGTTAGGAAAATTCAATTTTTTTTTTTTATCCTACTTGCTACAGTTGACCATAATGAAAACATTTTTAGACACATTTTACCATGTTACATTACCTTTTTTTTTTTTGCTTATAAGTTACCTAAAATGCCTTATATGTGAAATTTATATTTTGTATTTAATCAGTTGTAGTCACTACTGTAGTAAAAAGGACATGATAGGTCTGTATCTGTATCTTTGATATAATTAAGACAATATCAAACCATCGTCAGGAGATTCAGATAGCGTGGAGGTTTCAGATTTCAGCTGTCACTAGGTTACGGTTACTGGAGTCATAAACTGCAACAATAATTTGTAAGAACACAAAAATTACATTTTACAAGTAGTGCTTAGAAAAGTTAACTATTTTTGGCTTTTGCTGATGCATGTAAATTTGAAAGACGTTATTCTTTCCACTTTGGATGAAACTAAGCTAGCAGTTTCCTTTATCTTTGAATTACCATCACCTTCTCTCCTCACCCAGGCTGACCGGCATGTCAGTCAGATAAAGCCCAGCAGTTAAACAGTCAGTTCACCCTCAACACACAGGTCCTCCTACCTACAAACAGCAGCTTCAATGAGTCCTGTACATACAGTCCCAGCTATATCATTGTCCTGTATGCATTGTGGGGACACCATACAATAATGACTTCACTTCAGCTTCAGTGCATTTGATTTAAAAGTAAGTATTGCTTTTTTTTATTGCAAAACAGTGAATCTTATCTAATCTCGGGTGATAAAGATTTAACCCTCTCAAAGACCCACAAAGTGTGTCCGTGTCAGTTTTACCACTACTTCATCTCACTTATCACACTAAAGCATGACAGGGAGATTCTTCTTAACTTTCTATATGTAGGTTAAAAGTGATTCAACGTGGCCTTTTTCCAAGGTTTCTGGCTTTTTTGGCAGTGTGTCACCTCCAGCACACATGCAAGCACACACTGTTTGCATGTTGTCCTTGCCAGTTGACTGTTGCATAAATGTGTACTTGATTCTAAAGGTGTAAAGTCTACAGTGGACATTATGATAAATTAGTTAGCTAAACCAAATCTATGCCTGCATTGCCCTAGCTAAATTCTAACTTACCGAACAATTCTGTAATACCCAATACCAGGTTTTCCAGCATATGGGGAAACACAAAATTGCCACATTACTATGAAAACTTCTTTCAAATTCTATCTACGTCATGATTAAACTAATGAAGACCAATTAACATTACTCTCTGCTGGAAAGACTTACATTTTCATTTATTCATTTCATTATCAGACTTTTTTTTATTACAAAATCTGGTACTTGCAGCAGTGCGATGAAGCACACCCAACAAGATCTGACTAGTTTTCCAGGACCTCGCTAAGGGCTTTGTCATTGTTGGTCTTTATTGGTAGTCATGCATACATGTGTCTCTGCTCTGAGATACAGCTGAGTGTTCTTGCCCCTCCCTGTCTGGACAAGGTGCGGCTTTGGTGAAAAGAAAAAAGAAAAAAAAACTAAACAAAAGGAAAATTGTTGGAGAGAGTCTGTGCCGAGCACAGTTATCCATTCCCGGAGGCAGATTCAACACAGCACAAATACACTGTAACACTGTAAGCTGTGAAGGTTACGCAACATCAGCACATACATTATACTGCCTGTCTTTCAGTGTTGTGTTTCAGCTTAGATTTGTTTTTTTTAGGTTTAGAATGAAAATCACTGAAAGCTGGAAAACAACTTTTGTTAGAAGATGAAAATATCCATTCCACAGGAGAGAACTGCACTAAGTCATTATTTTGAGGTGCTGTAACTTAATTATTATGTTCTCTACTTTGCTGACTTATGTACTTATTTCCAGGTGGAAGACTTATTTTTCCCCCTACTACATTTATCTGAAGGCAGGAGCTTCTAATTACTTTGCAGATGAAGATTTCACATTGAACATCCAGGACGACTTGTGGTACCTTGGACCATAGTTTGGGAACTGCTGGGCATCAGTCCAACTCCTGACCTTTGCTGCCCTCTTGCTCTGTGTTCCATCACTTTATAATTACATTATTACAAAACTAAAATATTAAATATGTTTTAAAGCATCTCTTCTAAAAAATCTCTGACGCGTGATTCTGACATTACAGCAGATACACAATACCTAATTTGAACTGTAACTGCATTTTGTTGTCTCTCTTGCACTCTGATGATGACAATAAAGTTGAATCGAATCGAATCGAATCGAATCTAATCGAATCTAATCTAATCTAATCTAATCTAATCTAATCTAATCTAATCTAATCTAATCTAACAGCATCGGGCGGTCCCAAACCAGTGAAAAAGTCTGGCAGCAGGTTGAGACTATTCAACATTGTTCCAGTGCAGTTTAATTTATTTTAGTGGCTTTAATATGATACCTGAATAAAGAAAACAGATGGTGCGTATTGCATTCAAAGGATTGTAGGTGAAATTAGAGGCATTTTTCTGAGCAAAAATAAAATTGCAACACTGCAGGCTTGAATTTTCCTCATTGCATGTCCTCTGCTGTGGACGGTTAAAGTCTTGTTTCAAAATCAGTATTTAAATCCTGTAATGGCACATTTGTGCTGAGGCAGCAGATGGGCTGGTGAGCAGTTTGTCAGACATTGGTCAAAGAGTACAGTTGCAACATGATGGTCTGGCACTGAAATCAGACTGTTTCACAAATGGTGGGCATTCGGGCCAAAACCACCACACCCTCCATCCTGAACCTCTGTCTGTTCGCCATGACCTCTACACTATTCGCCTCCTGATGGTGCAAACCCCATGTAAGAGACCCATGCGTGGCCTGGGTAAACACAGCTGGCTGAGCCAGTGAGTATATGTGCCCTGGTTTAACTGATATTGAAGTTTTTATAAAACCATTATCAATACAGATTAATCAACTAATCATCAGCTGTGCTTTTATAAACTGTTGGGTGGTTTAATTCAGAGCAAAACATATTTTCTAAGCTCTTCACATGTTTTGCATGAAGAATGCAGAATTTGTAAAAAGAAAAGTAGGAACCAGAACTGTCAGATGAATGTAGTGGAGTAAAAAGTTGAATATTTCCTTCTGAATTGAAGTGGAGCAAAAGTAGAGAGTGGCATGAAAAAGAAGAGACTCAAATAAAGTATAAGAACTGCAAATGTGTACAGCACTTGAGTATATTTACTTTCCACCACTTTTAACTGAACAGCTTTTCCAACTAGCCTTCATATTCATAGAATTCTCCCTTGATCAAGATGATTTACGAAGATTTGACAACCAGCTATGCTAATATAGTGCAAACGTGTGACAAGAAGATGAAATGTCCTTTAAACACAGGACTGTTCTCCTACCTGCTGGTATGGGGTGCAGTAGATCTCGGAACCTGTGAGGCCGCAGGTGGAGGAGGCATGGAGCTGGTTAACCCTGCCCAGCAGCAGGTCATCGCTGGGTGGGTAGCAAGCCCCCTGAGAGCAGTCAGTCTGGGCCTGTGTTACTGCAGCTATGGCTGTCAGCAGGACGCAGCACAATAAGAAATGAAATGTTTTTATCAATATTCCAGTTCACAATCACTACTGACATTTATCATGACATACGAACACAGTCCACAAGGAAAGATGGACTAGACACACACACGCACGCACGCACGCACGCACACACGCACGCATGCACGCACGCACGCACACTCATAGTATATCTATCTATCTATCTATCTATCTATCTATCTATCTAAAATTTTTAATCTTTTGCCTAAATCCAGTCATTTAGATTGAAAGACCAATGACAGATCTTCACCATGGAGGATCCCTAATTTTGCTGAATTTTTGCTATCTATTTATTTACCCAGGGTTTACAAGGCTCTTTGTCTATCCCTTAGATTATGCTATGAAGTTCTGTTGAGTGTCATATTTCAACCTTAAGACTCTCTGCAAAAGAAGCCCAAACAAAGCGTCAAACAGGAAGCGTATCTACTGTACTCCAAAAGGATGCTTTTCTGTGGTTCAGACAAAGGGATAGTGTCTATGACGATGCATTTCTACAGATTTCTTGAAGCAGACCCAGACTAATGAAATCAGACTTCTACACTGCCTGTGAAGATTCACAGTCATCCAGGTCATAGTTATCCAAGGAGGGTAGAATCAAGGGCAACTGGACTTGGTTGTGGAAACTGAAAAATGTTTGGCCTCTCATCCAAGTGCCTTCTTCAGTTCTAACTGACATACAACCAAGTCCCATTGCCTTCAATTCGATCCTCCTTGGATGAGGATAACAACTCTTTAAACATGTGCCATCATGACCGGAGAGACACAGAATATGCAGGTTTTTCATTCCAGTTTCGCTGCAGCACGTCTGTCTCTATTCAGGTTAGTTTCTCCTCTCTGCTGGAAAATGGAATGATCCGAATAATCAGTTGCTGCTCTGTTTTGCCGAATGGAAAACCTGCATACTGTCAACTCCTAATGACTTATGGATGTAAACATTGGGTGTGGAAAGTTTAAAGGGAAAGTTCCACTTCATGAAGCTGACAGAGGACACTTACGAGAATAACAGAAATATTAAAGCAAAAGAAAAAAAGACAGAAATCTTACCAGCTACAAGTAAAAATATTTTCATGTTGTGTGTCTCCTTCAAAAAACTCTGGAACAGATGAGAAAAACAAAGAATATCAGCAAGTAGAAACAATCAAATACAATCAAAGCCGTTTGACGATTTCCTGATTGAGACTCACCGGGCAGTCGGTACTCTATCAGCTCTGTTATCTGCTGTATTTAAGAGTGCGCTGCTATCAGGCTGCTGCTTTATAAACACCGGCTCACCTGGACGGTATGATGCAGAGTGTGTCAGAGTCACACCCTTCCTCACCACTCCCTTCACTCCATGAATCAACACACACACACATACACGCAAACACGCAGGTAGACATAGACACCAACACCAACACAAAGACACAATGAAGCCATAAACAAATGCTAAACTAAGTGCAATAAAACACTGTCTTCAAATAATTAACTAAACGTGAGCTCAAAGGATCTCATCTACTTGAACTAATTAAAAAAAAAAAGTTCAGTGTTTATAGATTTTATTTCTTGATGTGCAGGCTAACAAAAGAATGTCTCCACAAAATGTTGCATATAGTCAATATTCAGGGTCCCAGAGGATGAATACTAATAACTTTAGTGACACGCTAGTAGTGGCAAACCAAATAACACTAATGACATTCCCATCAGCCTTAGCTGTGTTTAGTGCTTATTTGCAAATGCTTTCATGCTAACACTGTAAACTAAGATGGTTCAACATGGCCAGCGTTATACCTGCTAAAAATGGCACTTTTTGCATCATTTGGTACATTTTAACATGCTAATGTTAGCATTTTGACCAAAGCGTTACTGTAATCAAGTACAGCCTCACAGAGCTGCAAGCAAGACTGTGTCCTACTCTATAGAATTTGTATGCAACATGGATTTGGAACAAAGGTTTAGACTTATTGGAGATTAAATGCTAAATGTAATTTTGAAAAATGTTATTTTTTTAAATAGCTTTGAATTGTGTTCATGACAAAATAGTGGTCGTGTACTTGGAAGCCATAAGAAGAGGTATAAAAACTTGTCCAATAGTTTACATCATTGTATGAGAATGGTTATGCGTTTGCATGCAGTATATACATATGACTTACTATGTTGTATGTATAACAAGTCATACATATTCAACACATGAAACATTTACATATGGCTTCTAAGAGAAAGCCACTAATAAAACTATTAAAAGTACAATGAAAAGTAATAAAGATTAACCTAAAATAATCAAAAGACTAAACTCAAACAAACAAGCCGCACTGAGAACGTCATAATCAGCAGAAAATTAATAAATAAAATAATTTAAAAAATTGTATATGAAGTATTTCATTTAAATACAGATGAAAACTGAAACGGCTAATAATGTAATAGACAATCACACGAACATTTAAGAACATACTAATGCAGGTGAGTATTCCATATGAATAATACTAGTAGCCATACTTTGAGTGTTGTTTTTCATATAAGTTCACAAAAGTTAAAAGACAAACCTAAGAACTCAGAAGTCAGAAACAAAGCAAATAAAAATGGCTCAGACTAAGACAGTGGGCATGATAGAATGATGCAGAGCATGACGGAAATATGGGGAGGGGCTTGAAAAATATGACATCAAGTGCTGCTCATCTTGTGTCATTCATACAGAAGAGCAAAGTATATTCATTTATTGTGTCCTAACTGACTCTATTTGAACATAGGGTATATCTTAAAATGTCAGTATGTACTACAGGTGTGGACACACTAAATGTATGGATGAGATTCTTTTACACAGAGACAAGAAGAGTGTAACACTTACATTCCTTAAATGCCACAATTTTTAACAGGCATGTCTCAACTAAGTCCAACCATGTCATACTGTGCATGTATGTCCAGAGTCATAACACAGAAATATTTGTCTGTAATGATTTCATTATAAAAAGGTATTACATTACTCTGAATAAACATTCTTTTGTGGTGTTTTCCATTCAGAAAAGAACACAGATCTGGTGGTGGGGGGGTGGGGGGGCATGTCTTTCCTCCCCAGACACAATACATGCCCTGCAGGCAGAGTTTACACTTTGACAGGCTGTGTGGTAACTCTGCTGTGTGCTGGAGGCCTGCTGATCATCACCTATGTGAAAAGAAATAGTAGCCCGAGGACAGCTGAACACACACCTTATGTTTTTCTCCACTCTGTGCAGACACACTGACTAAGTCCAAGTACAGGGTGTGTCTCCTGACTCAGCTAACACGCATAGGCTACTGTGCACATACAACTTCAGACAAGTACAGTCACGCCTTCAATCGCACTGGATAGTACCTGTAGCTGTGTTTTATTTCTTGGTAACAGCCTGGTGTTTTCCTCTCTTTCTTCAAGGCTACTTTATTGGAGTTATCGCTATCATAATACACCTCCCCTTGCCGAAGTGAAGAGTAGATAAGCGGGAAACACCCGGGAAAAAGAATCACGTCTAAAGACGGGCGCAATCACATAATACCCTTCAAGTACATTTCTGTGTGCCTGAACATGTGTCTGTAAATGTTTCTGCTCTGAAGGTTGTTAATGTAGTTAAAATATATGAATGAACTAAAATATGGATTGCACACACACACACACACACACACACACACACACACACACTATAAAAGGTTTATTAGGTCCACCTGTGCTATCTAAGGAATAGCTAGGCAAGATCTGGTTCCAGCTGGCAAGGTCAAAGTTTTGCTGCTGTGATCATCATATATATTGTGAACAACAAAGAGATTCTGTGATATACATTCTCTCTGAAGTGAATTTATGACTTCTTTATGACTTCTTCAAGTCCAGGCACACAGGCACATCTTGTGTGTATGCCATCACATACTTTGAGGCTGCTGCAGCTTCTTCAACAGTTGTGTACAGCTAGATGCAAACTACAATGTTCGTTTCATAAAATGACCTTGAGAAAGATGAAAGTTTGATGCTGAATGCAATGCATTTACTGTAACAAGCTGTAGAATAATTACAATCTGGACACAAAAATATGACTTATTCAAATAACATGTTACAAAAAGAGAACTTAGTGTGCACATCTGCACAGTTTCTTTTACCAAGCTTGTTATGTACTAGCTTAATTACCAAGAACAGTCATTCTCAGAAGGGGAATTTTAAAAAATACAAAGAAAACTTGGTGGACAGTGCAGAAACAGTCTGTCTAGACAAGGAGGAGCTGTTTCAAATAAGATCCTTTCTGAGCAGAAGAGGCAAATCTGGAGCAGCAGTTGAGAAGCCCTTTGCACTTTATCCCTCACTACTCTTTAAGCTTTAGAGAAAGATGTGACACAGCCAAGCTATCTTATAAGAAGAATAATGCACAGATTTTAAAGGACCAGTGTGTAGGATTTAGTGGCATCTAGTGGTGAGGTTGACTTCTGCTTTCATTTTCAAAGACAACAGGACAGCCCTGACACCATCCCCGTGAATCCATTCACCATCTCCAGTCCACCCATCCCCACCCTATCCACCTCAACAGGGCCTTGGGTCTGTCTTGTGGACTGTAGCTCTGCCTTTAACACCATCCAGTATAGTGTATGCAGTATATAAAGGCAGACATCACAACTGGCTGGGATGGGATGGCATAATGGTATAAGTGCTTCTGAGAATACATGAGGGGGCATATGCCAAAGTGAGACCTCTCACTCATGCCACTCAGAGAAGCTAGTTTGACAGTTTGACAGTTTGATTTGTCAGGAAACACACAGGTGTGACTAATGAAGATTATAATAATGGTTCCATTTCATTTAGGTGTGTAAATGTAATACATGTAAGCCATTCCAGTAAGCCAGCATGCACATAAGCAAGGTTCTGAAAGTGAAATGTCCATGAAGGCATTTAACAATGCTATTAACTACAACTGTGTCAATCTGCAAAAAAACAAAACAAAACAAAACAAAACAAAACAAAACAAAACAAAACAAAACAAAACAAAACAAAACAGTCTATTACAGATCCCCACAGTGGTATGAATAGAGGCAATTTGATTGGCCCAGTGAACTAGAATGATAAGTGACAGCATTAAAAAGTTTGGATGTGAAGTTAAAAATTACTGTGTTTAGACGACCAAGTACTTTTTCACCTGTCTATGCCATTTCAGACAGGACACAGACAGGTTTGTCTTGTTGTATTATGTCATTAACAAACACCCTTTGCTTCATCTTTTGTGAAAAAGAAAAGAAGACAAAACAGCTGATCATGTAGTGTCTACCAGCTGGCATACATAGTTAGGGATCATGTTTCTCAGATGTCAGCAGATGTGATTCAGAACAAACATCTCCGCACTTCCTGTGCTGCTCCATGTTACTCACGATCATTAGTGTGTGTGGTACGTGTGGTCCGCTCTGTGCGCTGTACTCCATGGCTCCACTCTGACCACAGTTCACAGTGCCAGTGTTGCAGCAGCTGAAATGCTGCCGGGTAACTGAGTTTACACAACCTTTCCCCTGATTTGCTGGCTGTTGATGGTGTAGATTCACAGGGGCTCTATCAGACGAAGGGAAACCCTGTGGTCACCTGCATGGCTTTAAGGCCACCTTCTGCCACAGTGGACTGACCTGGCAACAAGGCAGTTGACAAACATCACATGCTCATTCCTGTTTTCTTTTTTTGTCTTTTGATACCATCTTGACCATTGATTGAATAGTACACTTATTTTAATATTTATAATAATTATTTCCCTTTCCTTCCTGCGTCATCATTTGTAGCAGTCTTTGAAACATGTGTAGTAAAGTAAACCTATGAACAGGCGTAATAGTTTTTACTATTTTACAACACTTTTCTGAGGCAGAAATAATGTCATTAGTTGTGCTAGGAACTTGAACTGTAACACTATGGATATAGGTTGATGGAATCTGAATGCTTTCTGAGTGCTGACCTGAATCAACAAAGTGAACTGTTGAGCGCAGTTTTTTGTAGGTAAAGCTATAAAACAACTGTGTTAAGGCAAAATTATAGGGTTTTGCTTATTTTGTTAAACAAGCCCTTGGCGACAGTGGTGAGGAAAGACTTCCTAACAGTTCCTAATATTTGGGTATCATACTTTATATGGTTTGGCACAGTGCTGTACATTTGGCATGGCACCGATATGACATCACCATAACTTCACTAGTTGACAGGCTACAATTAACACACTAAAAATGTTGGTGTATGATGTACAGCAGTTACACCATAATGCAATATTAGTAAGAACATTAGTCTCACTGTGCAATAAGCCTAGACACAACTGGGTCAAAGTTTCTGGCTCAAAGCCTGCTTTTTTTTTTTTGGTTTCCAGAGACCAGCCTCCATGCTTCTTGAATATTCAGCAGCTGTCACTGTGTGGGTGGAGAGAGTGGGGCTATAAATGACCACAGAGTCCAGAACAGGTGTATTCCTGCCACAAACTGGAACTTGGGAGTAGGGTGAAGCTGTGAGTAGAACAACCAACAAACTACATCACAGTAAGTTATTATTTGTTCTTACAGTAATGGGATATTAGATTGTTGTTAGTATAGTGTAGTTCATGTATTTTCAAATAGCCAAGAGTTGCATATAGCCTCAAACAACATCTTACACTTGAATTGAATTACTTTTTTGTTTGTCTTAAATTGCTTCTATTGTCTGACCAACAGTTTAAATAGCCAAAGATATTGCATTTACAATGATATGGCAAATCTATCTATCTATCTATCTATCTATCTATCTATCTATCTATCTATCTATCTATCTATCTATGAGTGATACATCAAACAACTTTTTTTCACTGACAAATTTTTGTTTGTTTTTTTCTGCAGCCCATTGCATCTCAACTGAAGCACAGCCAGTGGAAATGGAAAACATGCAGGAGTTGATCCCCTTTGCCAAAGAGATGCTGAGTCAGAAACCCAGCCGTGGTTTGCTGAAGGTCTACCTGGTGGGTTCGGTGTTTGCAGTACTGGGGACAGTCATTGGCCTGGTTGAGACCGTGTGTCACCCTTTCTCCTCTGGTGAGACGATGGACGCAGACATGGTCCTCATGTTGGCCCGGGAGCAGAAAACTGTTAAGGCTGAGATACAGCACATTGTCAGGGGCCAGGAGGGGGAAGAGGAGGAGCTAGCTCATGAAAACGAGGTCACAATCCAGACCATGACCCTCTCTAAGACTCAAAGACTCAGCCAACGAGGCATGGCCAACAGGCTGCATGCTTCTTAAGAGGTCAACCCCTACTGACTTGAGATATTCATGAGGGAACTGTTCCTGTTACACCACTGAGTTGTGCAATATGTACATAGTCTGAAGCTTTACAGACAGCTAAATGAGAAGTGGCTAGACTGCCTGCCATTCTGTGCTGCTTAGAATGATGCCTTCCAGCGCTGTTGGAAATGTTTCTTAGCATGCTTTTCTGTATAGGGCACACATGAAAGAGCCCCAAAAGCCATAATGGTGGCTGTCATGGAAGAGCTGAGACTTTATGACAGGCCCACCTACCATCATGAGAGCACAGAATTCAAGTCAGTAATACACTATATGGTATAGTGAAGTTAGTTAGAGCAATTGTTTGTGGTTATCTTGGGATCCTCTACTTGGTTCTCCTGGCATCCAGCAAATGTAGCAATTGTTGTAAAATTTGTATGCTGTAGACTACACTTAAAAAGATAATACTGACAAATATTTCCCATATTCATCCCAGGAGTACACTTTCTTAGCAAACAGTGGTCGACCGGTTAATATGAATCTAGCCTAGAATGAAAACCCTGAAATTATGTGTGCTCCATAAAACCATATTTTCATTCTGCTGCTGGAACACAAAGTTTGGTTTCTAAGAAAAAAGAAAAACAGCAGACAGAAACTACTTTCTACATTGTACATTTTGTTCATATTTTTTGATCAATAGTTAGGACTCTAGAACTTGAAGTTAGGAATTTATGAGGAGTACCTTAAGGCAGTGTTGTGTTGAGAGTCTGCCTGGCTGCTGTAAACTGCTGTGTAGCGCCACCAGTTGTCTGAATGGTGTAATCTGCCACTCCATCAACATAGGCCTACTGTATTCAATGAGATGAACTTTTGTTGAAAATATATACTATGTGCATATGCTGTACACATACAATCTTTTTTTGTACCAGTAAAGTTCATTTTATTTATTAAGTCTGGTTTCCTTCTGGTTTCACTGCTTCAAGCATTTGCTGTATATTTTATTAGCCTAACCACCACATCAAGTTCCCGATTAAACAGGGATGAATTTAGAGTTGTGAAGATAAGTGTTATGATGACCGCTTCACTGATAAAATATCAGCCACATGTGTATGGAAACTCTCTAGAAGTGGCATTTTTTTCTCGACAGTAGAGCAGCAAGATGTCTTATTGTGCTTTATTTCAAGATACTCATGTTCATTTCTGGAAAGTTCCTGAAAGAAGCCCATTGGCAAACTTTGGTTTTAAGAGAAGTAATTATTGTTATGACACAATGAGATTTTTCCCACTTCATTAGCAGTACATATACTCATTACACCAGCAGTCTCACGGAAAACACTGGCTGGATAGCTAATGCGCCAGTGGCCAATGAACTCCACTGCAGACTACAGTCTCTGTTAACAGTCACAAACAGACAGATATATCCATGTTACATACACTAGTCTTCTCCATGAAATGTCTGCATCCTCACTGTGCTGCATTGTTATAAACTACGATGAACTGGTTGTGGGTCACATCTCTTGCCCACATCCAGGCACTGTCTCTCTGTTCCTCTTCTTACAGTTCTCATGCAGCTGTTCTGTGTTGGTGACTGTGTGGTTGCTGTGGCTGTTTTGACAGACAGCATGTTGGTGTTCAAGTTTCTGTCTGCTGAAGTGTAAAATGTTCTCTAACTAGTATGATTGTATGTGTTAGGCCAACAAATCAACAAAACGTACATATCACTCATTTGAACAACGTTGGATTAAACACATCATCTGGCAATAAATGTCTTACATCCATTTTTCTTGGAAGACAGACAGTGTTATGGTTAATATGCTGATTATGATCAGATGATAAGTCTATGCATACAATAGCCTAAGAACCTCAACTCAGTGAACACCTTGCAATGTTGACCTGATTGTGCTTTGAAGTTGTTATGGTTGATACAGACTGTGGATGTGTAATGGGACATCTTCATTATTATTATTATTATTATTATTTTTTTTTTAAATGAACATTGTGAACAGATATTCAACAATTCATGAACACTCTTACATAACTTAAGATTCCACAGTGTAAAGTTTGTTTTAATCATTTTCAAATGCAATCTTCAACCAAAACATAGGTTTGACAAAAACATAGAACAAAACTATATACATAGTGGTAGCATGTAACAAGTATAAAAGCATTAATGAAAACTTCTACTCTTTTCGTTGCTTTACTGTTCAGTTTCAATATGGGGATCTGATGTCTGTTTGAGTTGTATGTTTGTTTGTTTTTTTCAGTCCATTTGCATGTGTAAATGTCATATTTTCTATATAAAACTAGGGGTTCAAAATAAACGTCTTTTGCAATCAACATCATTCTTATCATAAAAAATGTTATTTTTTTCAAAATGAATAATTGAACGGATCTCAGTTTCGTTACTGCAAAACACTTTATATCAGTATCTTGGAATCTTCAGAGCAACTGGTACTCTAAATGAAACTTCTATTTTGTTGATGACACAATACCATTGACTTTCACTTCATATTTTCAAATTTAGAATTCCCAAAAAGTTTGATAGGAAGAGTTGTTGGGCTGTGGAAAAGTCTCCTATAAGATGGCTATTATAACACTTTTTGTCTGTGATGCTTACAGCTAACATTAGGTTGCATTTGAAGTGTGGATTCACACCAAACATGCAAATTCTTTGCATTAAATTCAAAAGACCAGAGGGTGTTGTAAAAATTCAGAGATCCCCACAGAAATATGGAGAAGGGGATGCAGAGCTGGAGTGCAGTGACAAGAAAAGACGGTACAAACCTTCCATACAGTCTCTTATTATGGGGAACATGAGATCTCTCCCTAATGGAAGAGCTAACAGCGCTAACAAGACTGCAGAGGGAGTCCTGGTAGTGTAGTACAATGTGCTTCACAGGGATTTGGCTGATTGAACACATGCCGAAGTTGTATGTTGTTTTCATTTCAACTGCTGAGAGCAGACAGGAGAGTGATGGAGAGCGGTAAGAACAAGGGCGGGGGCATAGCAATGTTTGTGAACAACACATGGTGTAATCAAGGGCAAATCACTGTAAAGGAGCAGTCCTCCATGAGAGACATAGAGCTGCCAGCTGTTAGCATTCAGCCATATTATCTCCCGAGGGAGTTCTCCAACATCATTGCGATAATGATGTACATGCCCCCATCAGCTCCATGAGCTCCTACACACAGCTGCAGACATTACACCCCCAGGCCCTCCTCCTCATCTCTCGAGACTTCAATCATGCTTCCCTGTCCTCCACTCTCCCCACCTTCACCCACTATGTCAAATGCCACAAGAGAGAAAACATAACATTGGACTTACTGTGTGCAAACACTGAGGATGCTTACAGTTCTTCACCCCTCCCCCCGCTAGGCTGTTCTGATCACAACCTGGTTCATCTGCTCCCTGCATACATATCATTGGTGAATAAACAACTGCCAACAGTAAGGTATGTGACAAGATGGTCTGATGAGTCCAGTATGACACCGAAAGACTGTTTCAACACTACTGACTGGCAAGTGTTGTGCAGTCCACACGGGACGGACATTGACAGTTTGACAACCTGCATCACGGACTGCATCAACGTCTGTGAGGAAAACACTGTGCCCACCAGGAAGGTGCGGTGTTCCCCAAACAACAAACACTGCATATCCCCGGAACCCCAGTAGTTGTATTGAATGAAAAGAAGAGGGTTTTTAAATCTGGGGGACAAAGAGGAGGGTGCAGAGGGAACTGAAAAAGGAAATTAGGAGAGACAAGGACAGCTACAGGAGGAAGCTGGAGGAGTGCCTTCAGGGGGACAGCTGGCACATCCAGAAGTTCTCTGATAATACAGCCATTGTTGGATACACCTGAGAGATTTATGCCTGGTGGGGAGGGGATCAATGCAGCATGACATTAGTCTGCATTCACTCATTCACTCTTTTACACTCACATTCATACGATGGCTAGGCCACCAGCTCATTGCAAGCTTTTTTAACTATTCACACACTCTCATACACTGATGGGGCAATTCTTGAGGCCAGGAATCGAACCACCAACCCTCTGATAAATGGAGGACCGCTCTCCCTCCTGAGCCACAGCCGAATACAGGGAAGTCATCACCAACTTTGTCAAATGGTGTGAACCGAACCACCTGCACATAAATGCCAGCAAGACAAAGGAGATGGTAATGGTAGATTTCCGCAGAGATGTGCCACAGACTACACCAGTGAACCCAGGGTTTGGACATTGAGATTGTGGGTGAGTACAAATACCTGGGTGTCCACCCCTACAACAAATTGGACTGGACAAACAACACATATATCCTGCACAGGAAGGGCCAAAGTTGACTCTATCTGCTAAGGAAGACTGAGCACCTTTGGAGCATGTAGGACACTGTCATTTTATGACATGGTGGTGGCATCTGCTATTTTCTACGCAGTAGTCTGTTGGGGTTGTAGAAGCTCTGAGAGGGACAGAAAAAGACTAAACAAATTGGTCAGGAGAGCTGGCTCTCTCCTGGACTGACCTCTGGACACCATTGAGGAGGTAGGTGAGATGTCAATGATTGATGTCAGCTTGGCTGACATCAATCATTAACAACTCCCTGCACGGGACGATGGGGGCCCTAAGCAGCCCTTTTAGCAACAGGCTGCTGCATCGACTCTGTAAGAAGGGACGCTACTGCAGGTCCTTCATTCCAGCTGCTGTCAGTCTGTTTAACTCTAGCATTGGCTTTCAAGTCTAGCATTGTTTTAATCTAGCACTGCCTTTGCATACATACTGTTTGCACTGCTGTGTGATTTATGTTACAATGTCTTGCTATTACATCCATGCATTATCTTATTATTTTTTTTCAATATTAAATTTTTTTTTTCTTTTCCTACCAAGCCTATGCATACCATATTTTCCGGACTATAAAGTGGTCCTGAGTATAAGTTGCATCACTCATAAATGCGTCATGAAGATGAAAAAAACATATATAAATCGCGCTGGACTATAAGTCGCATTTATTTGGAAATTTATTACACAAAATCCAAGACCAAGAACTGACGTTTGATCTGGGAAGGCAAGTTATTCAACTACACAAACACACAGAACAACAGGCTGAATAGGTGTCTAACACATTAACAGTTATTCAGCTACACAATAGCATAAAGAACATACCTGGGAGGCTGAATATTCTAAATTAACATAACAAGCCTGCAAGTCCAACAAGCAAGTTACCAGTAAGCAAGTTTACCAAGCTCCCGACCTCATTCCACATCACTGAATCCATTGAATTCTTCATCCTCGGCGTCGCTTCTGAACAACTCTGCCAACTCCGGAGGAAGATGAAGCACCGTCTCCTCTTCTGCGAGGATGTCGTCAGACTCGGTATTCAGCATTCAGTTAATTTTTTCAGTGTTACAGGAGCAACATATAGTTGTCAAAACCCTAGAGTGCCCTCTTGCGCCTGTAGATGGTAATGTTTACTCCTTGGTTCATGTCAGTCAGTATGAATTAACATTTAAAAACATGTTAAATTATACATAATTTGATATATAAGTGGCACCTGACTATAAGTCGCAGGACTAGCCAAGCTATGAAAAAAAGGGCGACAAAATACGATATGTATTACCTACTGTGCAATAGTGCAAAACACTGTACTTAATTACCCATACCTTAAAAAAACCCATGTGCAATTTTCAATTCCATTTTTTCTTAACAATATATTTTTTTAATACCCCCACCCTTTTTGTATAGAATGTACAACTATAGTATATAGCTGATTTTTTTTTTTTTTTTTTTGTATTTTGTATTTTTACTCTCTTCTATGTCTCTTTTAATTCCTGCTACTATTGCTGCTGTCTGTAACACCCTAATGTCCCTGGCGGGGATAAAAGTTACATCTTGTCTTATCTTATCTTATCAAAATTGCAGTGCAAGAGGAATTCCGTACCATCTACTTTTTCAAAAAGAAGTTCTGAAATAATATACCATAGTTTAACTTTTCATTGGATATTGTTTTTTGCATGTTGTTATATTTTACATGTTGATTGTCATCGCAAACGTCCAAATGGTGCCTAACTAACTAAACGCTGCTGCTGCAAGGAATTGTTGCATTATCTCATTTCCTTTCATAAAGGATGGTCCACTGTATTCTATGCTAAAGGAGATAAGGCATACTAAGGCATTACTAATGGCCTATTGCCTGTCCATGTCAAAACAATACAGCACTTAATATGCTTGCTCCAGATCTTGCAAGAATGTGTTCGAACATTCCAACACTAAAAATCCCATTTTACTGTTGGAATGTTCAGAAGATGTGTGGCTTGTGAAAAATGGGTCCAGTATTTCCATCTGTGACAATGAAATCAGAATCATCCCTAGTCTGTGCTCATGTTCACATCTCCTGGTGGAGTGAATCGACTGAGGACCTGCTTCAAGTCTCCTAAAGATGCGAGTCAGTGGCCACACACCACATGATGCAGATATGGGAAATAACTCTTAAGAGGAATGTCTTGGTTTCCAAGCCGTCTCTGCCACAACCAAAGTGTTGGGTCCTGCAGATTGTAATACACCTGTATCTGGAAAAACTCAACTTTAGGTGAGTCACAATTACTATTCAAGATGGTGGCGCATGCACAATGCAAGGCTCAGTGTCTCACTGGAATTTGCGATATAATTATTATTTTCCTACTGGTTTCGAGCATGTTCACACATTACAGCTTTGCGAACACCTCCTACACCAGACAGCAATGTTTGGATTTAAGATTTTGATGCACAAGCATGGCATTCGACAAACTTCAGCTCCCCCAAGAGATCGCCAGGACAGCGAGACTGAACGACTCAGCTATGCCGACCAGAAGCGACCATTGGCAGTGGTGAGATCGTAAACAAAGGAGAGGGAAGTGCGGAGGTCTATGGACTAAGCTACCGCTCTTTGGTGAACAAAATGGACGAGCTACGACTTCAGATCACAGACTACAGATCAGAGAATGTTTATGGATTGCGACATCATGATTTTCACTGAAACGTGGCTTAACAAGAGCATCCCAGACAATGTGATAGAGCTGCAGGGATGCTGCATCTTCAGAGTGAACAGAACAGCAGAGCACTCCGGTAAGATCAGGGGCAGAGGACTGTGCATCTACTTGAACAAAAACTTGGTGTACAGACTCTGTCATCACTGGGAGCCACTGTTGTGCTAATCTGGAATATCTGATGAAGTGCAGACCTTTTTATCTGCCTAGAGAACTCACATACACTGTGATAACTGCAGCTTATATCCCCCCAGATGCTAATGCTAAACTAGCAATGAAAGAACTGTATGCTGCTATCCACAAGCAACAAACTGCACACCATGATGGAGCCTTTATTGTTGCTGGAGACTTCAACCACTCCAACCTGAGGACTGTTCTCCCCAAATTTCACCAGTACCACCTGTCACTGGCCAAGGCAGCCGTCCTCACGTGCCTCCCGAAGCAGTCAGCTGCAGGGGGCCTTAATGACTTCTGCCCCGTCCCACTCACCCCCATCATCACCAAGTGCTTCAAGAGGCTGGTCTTGTCCCACCTCAAATGCTGTCTTTCCCCCACACTGGACCCCCATCAGTTTGCCTACCGACCAAACACACCTGGACGACACCTACGCAAGGATGCTATTCATCAACTTCAGCACAGCATTCAACACAGTCATCCCCACCAAACTGGTCAACAAACTGAGTGGCCTCGGCATCAGCACTTCCCTCTGCAACTGGACCCTGGACTTCCTGTGACTGCTGGTCAGTTAGGTTTGTCAGTTAGGTTAGACAACCACACCTCTGCCACCCTGATCCTGAACACTGAGCCCTCTCCTCTACTCCCTCTATACCAGGGGTGTCAAACTCAAATACACAGTGGGCCAAAATTAAAAAAAATGTTCCAAGTCGAAGGCTGGACTGGTTCAATGTTTATTGAAACCTGATTGAAATGACCTTATTGCACATATTGAACCTGGAACTAACACACCCTATAAGTTACAGCGGTGGCACAGTGGCAACACTGTCGCCTCACAGCAAGAAGGTCCCGGGTTCGAATCTCGCTGCGGGCACCGGGTGTGTCCTCCACCATGCTTCGGTGCCTGCTGCTCGAGGAGGGCCTTTCTATGTTCTCCCCGTGTTCACCTGGGGTATCCTCCGTAAAAATATACCCCCACTAAAAACATGCAAGAAGATCACCACCTGACCAATGGTGACACAGAAGAATGGTCCCCGGGCACCGGTATGGCTGCCCACCGCTCCTGGTCTGCCGCGGAGGAGGGACGACCAGGATGGGTCAAAGGCGGAAGACAAATTTCACCTCCGTGTGCGTGTGTGTGACAATAAAGGGGAATGTCTCCCCCTGATTCTAATTCTATTAATCACTGAATGTATGAAAAATCAGTTGCATTCATTTCTTATGGCTTTATCTGCAGCTGTCCAGAGTAATTTCAAATGAAAACATTTTCCCACAGGCCAACAACAGCCAAAAAAAAAAAAAAACAAACATGCCCAGTGGTAGCAAAAAGAGTGCAAAAAGTCAACATATATTGAACTTGAGTTTGCTGATCTCTGATGCGCACTACTCTAAGCCAGATACTTGAACCTGGAACTAACAGAACTTATAAGACTGTTTTATCTATAAACAACAACATTAAACATTAAATACAACAAAAATCAGTTGCATTCACTGCACTGACAGTGCACTGTGGGATTTGTAGTAGTAGTGGTGTGTGCAATATACCGGCAGGCCAGCTCTAATAATAATTAGATATTAGCATGCGGGCCAAAGATAATTCCATCGCGGGCCGGATTTAGCTTGTGGGCCTTTAGTTTGACATATGTGCTCTATACCTATGACTGTATGCCTGTGCATGGCTCCAGCTCCATCATCAAGTTCGCAGATGACACCATGGTGATAGGCCTGATCAACAACAACAATAAGTCAGCCTACAGGGATGAGATTCAGCAACTGGTGATGTGGTGCTCCGACGACAACCTGACCCTCAACACCAAGAAGACCAATGAGCTCATCGTGGACTACAGGAAAACCAAAGGCTGCAGTCACACCCCCATTCACATTGACGGCTTTGAGGTTGAACGTGTCTCCAGCTTCAAGTTCCTGGGCGTCCACATCTCTGAGGTCCTCTCCTGGACCCTCAACTCCTCCACCTTTATAAAGAAGGCTCAACAGCGCCTCTACTTCCTGAGGAAACTGAAGAAAGTTCACCTGGCTCATCAGATCCTAGTCAACTTCCACCGCTGCACCATTGAGAGCATCCTGACCAACTGCATCTCAGTATGGTACGGCAGCTGTGCTGCCTTCAAGTGGAAGGCCCTGCAATGGGTGGTGAAAACCGTCCTGTACATCACCGGTGCCCAGCTAACTGCCATTGAGGACTTCCAGCGGAAAAGTCTAATCTAAAAATTTAGGCCAACGCCATGAGGACAAAGGAACACCCACTCTGCAAAAAGCCTAATGAAAAGCCCAAATCAGGGGAGCGCTGAGTGAAGATGAGTGAAGCTGATAAATATAGACTCCAAGCTGTAACTGATGCCAGAGCTGCATCTACTACTCATGTGCACCCTGAGAAAAACTTGTATCCTTAAGCTTTTCACTTCCACTCAGGTTGTCCTCACAGTCAGTAAATCCATTATCAGTGAGCTCCAGTCGAGAACCCAGCTTAAGTGGTATGGTTACGGTAAGTGTGGTTACTTGGCCCTGTGTGTGTGTTAACCTGAGATAGGCCCACTTGCTGAAATAGACTCTAGTGTTGACTATAGGCCCTGAACCCCTGGTGTTTTGATGGCTGACTGCAGGTTTTATAGGGTCACACGACAGTTCAGCTGAGTCACGAAATGATCCAGCAGCATGGCTCACTGAGATATCACAGCAACAATGGGACAATGCTGCCTGACCTGTGAACACACATGAGTGCGAGGCTGGCATGCCCCTGTGTCAACATGATTCTCTTTGGTCTAAGAATAACATGAGCAATGGCCTATGTGAAGGCTGAGATGGATAACCTTTAAATCTTTGAACACAGTTGACCTAAACTGACAGTGAGCCCCCTGCAGCACTTGTGTGAATCAAGTCATTCTCCAAGCAATAATGTAATGTTAAACTATGACTTCTAGTCAATCAACAAAAAAACAGAAAAGATTATGACATTTCTGCACTTAATATAGACTCGAGCTCCTATTAATGACTACATTTCATGTTTTCCTGTACTCTAGAAGCACGGGGGTTTGGGACAGCACAGGGGTTTATTTTTAAACGAAGTGGTGAATCATTAAGGCAAAGGGAGACTGGATACCACAGGCAGCACTTACAGGGCTTCTTTGTGATCTGTTAAGGATCACTTTCAGTTGCTTTGCTTGTTAAGGTTTCATTTCATACAGCTCAATTTTTACAGAGTTCTGGAGTTTTTGCTCCTGTAACATTTTTCTATGCAATACATATGTCCTGTACTTCTATGGAGACAACACAATCATAGATACAGCTAGGGATAACTCCAAAATGTCTTCTGTATGGTTGAACAAAAATATAATACCGTAAATCATAAAAAAAAGAAATAATACAAGTTATGTGTCTTTGATTATTTATTATAAAAAATAAAAAACATGAAATCTACAAATACAACATTTTTCCAAGTACCCACAAAAAAAATAAAAGAAAAAAGGATGCTCCATGTACTATATTAAAATATCTACATTTTCACAGCCTCTAAAAATCACCTCCCCGTCTCCACCTCAAACCATTCAGGTCTCAGCATGGTCATTCAAGGCTTTCTGATTTAGGAGCACACAATTTCACGTTTTTTACTGCATCAATTTAGTGCAAGCACTTTATTATTAGCGTAATTCTAAATGAGTCATGAGAATAAAGTTTTTTGTTTTTTTTTTGTTACAGTTTCTGACTAGGATATACTGTGAAAATTTTTGTGACTTTCTTTCTTTCTTTTTTTTTTTTAAGAAAACATGCCTTGAACCCCTTGAATGCCTAGTAGGGTTCAGAGGGTTAAATAAGGATCAAAAAGTTGATTACAAAAAGTCAAAGTCAAGTCAAAGTCAAAGTACTAACTAAACTGCTGAAAAGTGCTACAAATATAAATAATGTTATAGTGTCTTTAAATAAAGTGGCTGGTGCTGGATAAGCCAAATCAAAGGGCCGGGGGGGTGGAGGGGTGGGGTGTCTCTTTTACAGAAACAGGGATTAGTGTTGAAAGGTTGCCAGTGGATACTAGAGGTAACACACACATTGACTCTTTCAAGCCCTCCCCAGTGTCAACCAAACAGCCTCTGAGTCAGATAAAGAACAACAGGCTGCTCAGTGCTGCAGATCAGGATGTGGCTATGTCCTGGTTTGAACAGTAAGCTTAGTTTTAAAACCACCATGTGGTGCAGTTAAAATGTAAGTCTCTAACAGTTTAAAATTGTTTCAAACTGACCTGAAAGTGGGACAAACATGATAAACTGATGTGTGGACATAATTTGTTCAAACTCACAGAACTTTGCTGTAAAGTCTGGAGAAGAATATTTCCCATTTGATGGGGCAGCCATGACACTGTACATTTGAATATATCACTCAGTGTAAGCAGTGTTTAGCTTCAGTGACGTGACAGAATACTGTATGCGACACTGTCATACACTGTGAAGTCTATTTTATTCCAACATTTTGAGCAGCTGTGTAACAGTTTTGGATAAAATGTAGGTATTGAGAAACAGGAGTGCATCTCCTTTTTCCAGCATTTATTAAAACATTACATGTACATAACAACAAGAAAAGGCCGACACTGAGGTAACTGCACTGTTAGTCTCTATGTGCTGACTAGTCCAAGAGTTGGCTTGAAATTTTTAGAATAGAAAATGGTCCTATTTCTGATTAGAATTTCTATTAATCAAAGCAGATTGCAATTCACATTATGCTGCAGTTTGGTGAAAACAACATTTTTCTCTTCTGCTTGTGTGCAAGATTTCATGAATTACAGGTCAAAAATGATAAATATTATGAATGCCTTTATACTTTATTCCCAACCATCAAATCATTCATACTCTTTAATTTCCATTAATTTCAAAATAAAATGAACCCCTTTTAAAGCTGTATTTTTATTTTATTTATTTATTTTTTTCTGTCCATTTGAGGAAAATGGCAGCACTGCAAACATTGTTAGCAAACAGTTGCTAAGGATACAGAGTAACCTGATGAATGTAAGTCCACTTTTCATTCTGTTTTACCTCTGTTTTGGTCTCCATCAACTGCTGAAAGAAATTTCTGGCTGTTAGTTCCTAAATGCTCCACTATGTTCACCAGCTGGTTGCTGACTGTCTGTCTCCTGAGCAGGTGGTGTACAGTGGGGTTTAAAAGCTTTTCTCCAGCTGCCTACTGGTGCTGCTAGAAATGAGAGTCAGAAAACCAAAGGAAAAAAAAAGCTAAAAGAGGTGAACAACTCTAGACAGGAACTACAAAGTTGGTTGATAATTCTTTGTGAATGTGATTCATCATTCCCAGTGACCTCTGTCTCTTTACACATTTGATTCATTCCGTTGTTCCAAAAAATCTAATCATTTTTGACTTCCAGAGATCCTCACAGTGCTCATTAAACACAGATCCTATAAAATCAGCCTGTGACAGTGGAAGACATCATTGAAATGATATGAGGAGTGTGAGTCGGGTGGATGTATACTGTACTTGGGTTGATGGGTGCACAGATATGCATGTATTCCTGTACAGTCTCTGCTCAAGACAGACAAAGAAGTCTGCATACTTCATTGTGCTGCAGCCTGGCAACCTGGAGGCCAGAAACACACTATTTGTTTAAGCATAAGGCCTTATGCCTTACCAAGGACACAAGTCAAAATCCCTAAAAGACATGGAGCTCTGTGTGGTGTAGCTACACAATACACAGTCTGGCAGAGGGAGGAAAGGTTATGGAGCTACTCCATCTAGAGGATGCCACAAAGAAAGTTTGCCTGGTGGACACATGAACACAAGTTGCCCCTCATATGGATCATCAATCTGGGTAAAAGCAGGAGGGTGTGTGTGTGTGTGTGTGTGTGTGTGTGTGTGTGTGTGTGTGTGAAACCCAGAAGAGAACAGAGCAGGAAAGTCGTCAACCTCACATTTAAATTTACTTCAAGATGTACATCATCTCTTGGACTGGTTAGTTCACACCCACATTTCCATTTCTGTTTGGAGAAGATTTTATGATTCTCACAAACAAGGTAAAAGTATGTGGACACCCATGTCCACATACTTATGTCTACCTTTTGTCTAGGTCTTGTTTTCCTGATTTTTGATAGGTCCCTTAGTTCAATGAAGTAAAATAAATCTTGACACTACATCAATGGAGGCTGTTACAGTGGCACATTACTACTTTTGGAATGGCATGTTCAACAGTCTCGTGTGTGTAATGTTCATGTATCCACACATTTTGTACTGAACACAGTGTGGAAATTGCAAAAACATTAAATGATAAAAAACAGGCTGAACTGATACACTTATGCTACTTTTGAAGTATAACTTGTTTTTAAAGATAACATTATGATTTTATAACAAGGCTAAGGGTCCACAACCATGCAGTTCTGTGCAGCCATAGAACAATTGATGATTTATAATGGTTAATTAACAAGAATTTCTTTTGTAATATGTCAAAGGTTTATTTTGTGCACGCAACAGCATGTTAGAGGTCCATCCTTAATTACCATTAAGTTTTCCCCTAAAAAGTGTTGACGAGACAGGCACTGGATGACTTTGTACTCCACTGTCCAAACTTCATATTAGACTGCTGGAAGAAGACTGGAAAGTTCGAAGGAATTTCTCCAAGGGAGAACAGCTGTTGTCACCAGGTGGGCCACTTTGCAGTTCTGGGGCGGCTTCCTCAGCATGTGTCCATGGAAAACTTGTGGCCAAAGCTGTGGACTGGAAGAGTAGTTTCACAGCAGGAATACACTGTTACTTTTAAGAAAAGCACATTTATAAGAAAGGAACTAAAAGCTGTTCACACTAACAACTTAACACTTTATTGTCTCTTCTGAAAACTGGCCAAGCATTAAAGGCTGCACTTCTCAAACTTCATAAGCAGTCTCTTTAACAAAAGGTGCTGTCATCATAATATGTAAGAGATACCTTCAAAACAATGCGCTGTGAACACAAATGTTTCTTCGGTGATTCTAAGACCCTTAATCCTATCCTTTCAGATATATTCATACTTTTCATACAATCCATAGTCATACTGTACCCTGCTTTACCTTCTCATAATAACATAAACACAGCAGTTTCTTCCCCTGCATCATCACACTTAAAACATGCAAACTGCTGTTAAACCACAACCATTTAGCTCTGCTCATGTCAGCCTCGCATACTGGACCCCATCAGTCCAACCTTCATTAAAAAGATTCTTAGTCATGTTGCACTGCCTAATACAGTGACTGTTCATGTTCGCCTCTGATCACAGCTCAGCACGTTGTACCCATGTCCCTATATGCCAAAGCTGATCACCCTAACAGACCCTGTACTCTAAACAGCTGCCATTGTAACATTTTCATCAGCACTATTGGTGGTGACCGCCGCGCCTGTCGAGGTCCCATTGATGGGTGTGTGTGGTGTGACTTTTGCCTGTCGGTGCTCCTTGCTGTGGGTGCAGCTGCGGGCACAGACGTGGCAGGAGGCACAGGCCGAGTTGCAGCAGGGTAAGAAGCGACAGATGCTGACACGCCACAGGAACCAGCCAGGTGACCAGCAGCACCAGCAGAGCACCATGCTACCCGCCACCACACCCAGGAGGATGTAGAGAACCAACAGGGACAGGGAGACTGGGGAGTCTGGGTATAAGAGGGGAAAAATACAGTCCTCTTTATTTACATGGCAGCCATATATAACTTAAGTTATAATACAGGTGGAAAACACTTACTGTGTAAAGAACAGTACATACTTTCCCCACATATAAGTGGATTCAACAAACTACTTCTGAAGTTTTTCAGTTCATCAGTTTGTACACGACCACACAAGCTGCAACATGTTGAGGAAGGCTCACACACCATTCACTACTGAAATGGCTGTTGTATCTGCCAGGGATCAAATCTTGGCGGGACCTCTCCTCCTCTGTGTTTGCCTTACTTTGGCTCCCTCTCTGCTCTGCCTTCCTACTGTTTAAATAAGAGAACTCCATGGGAGAGTGCTTCGTTCCTTCTCACATCTTACCACATCATTCTCTAAAGAGCAACAGCGGCACTGGCCTGAGCCTTAGCAGGGGTGCTCACCAACTTCAAACAAAAGGATGTCCTGATAATGGAAATCAGAAACTTATACAAGCTCATTAATCACTGATCTCCTGAAAATAGTCCCCCCAAAATACATTTGCAGAAACTACACTTAGATTTACATAAAGATTTATGTAGGGACCAATGGGCTTGGGGCTGAGAGCAAGTGCCAGAGTGAAACAGACTCCTGCTTCCTAAATGGTGTTGGAAGTTTGGTGATTTAGTTGCAAATGCATTTTACACACAGCTGTATGACAGCATCATCCATTTTGGGCTCTGTAGTTCTCTCTGGTTCTCCCCTCAAAGGTCAGATGACAATTACAGTAAGTATGGACAGAGAGTCTCTAAACATTATCAATTCAGCATTTTGGGAAATACAACTTGCTATGTTACCAAGAGTCAGAAAAAACATGAATATCAATTCACATCACATCACATCACATCAAAACTGTCTAATTATCTTGACACAGATATTGTACATAGCATGTGGAGGTTGGCTGGAACAGTCCTTTAAGCTACTGACTGTGCAATAAAGTAACCAACATTTACACTCACACACACACACACACACACACACACACACACACACACTTTACATTTTACACAAATTCAACCGCAGCCATCAATGAATGAAGCAGTGTGTATGTTCATCCAGCCTGTGGCCCCTTCCTGTGGGTAGACCAGGGTGCATTGAAATGTATCTCAGCTAAAAAACAGCTGGCAATTTGCACAGCAGGCGAATGTGACTCTCTTTCTCCAACTGTCAGCTGAACAGTCAGAACAGAAGAAAAGCTGTTTTCTTAGGCCAGACTTGGCCAGGTCTTAAAAGCACTGACAAGCTGACAGGCTGGCCCAGACAGTTTCTATTTGCACCTCCGACGCTGGAATAGAGACAGATCACTCAAAAGACTGCTCTCCGCCATGAGAATCCATCACCATTTATTGGTTTACGAGTCTTTAGGTGAAATTAACAACTCAATGGTCACTGCCATTAGTTTTATGGCCAGTCATCAGGACTCTTTGCATCCAAATGGGCACTTAATTAATTTGTTTACCAAGCAACCAACTGCAGGACATAAGCATTGAGTATTACACATTGATTGATTTGTGCCACTGGAGAGCTTTTCCTACCTGCTGAATGAATAAATATCTATTATTTACACAATGCTTCCTCACCTGTTACTGACTCGTGACTGGGAGCGCTGTCTGGCATGCCACAGTTCATATGTGAAGGAATCGGTACTGTGGGTGGATTCACAAAAGGTGGGGGTGGGGTTGCTATTGCCAGCGGAGGTTCAGGAAGTAAAAGCTGACCTGCTGATGAAGGACAAATTTGGGTCAAACTTAGTTAACTGTGAGATTTCAAACATGCTGTAACAAAATCAGGGAAATACTCGCGTGTCACCTCATCACCTAACTGACCTTTACAACCTGTGGTCAGGTTTTCCTCCAAGTCACTCCCATCCCCACAGTTGTCAATGCCTTTATCGTCGCACACTAGACTGAGAGGGATACACTTCCCATTCCTGCAGGTGAAATAAGGCTCACTGCTGCACTCTGACTGGTTAAAACCTGAAAAGGAAGATAACAATTGAGGGATTGGGAGAAGACAGGAAGGACCTGAGTCAGCCATAAAAACTGTACAGTTTGAGTGGAGTCTCTTTGATTGAGACTGAGAAAAGCATTGACAGGAACTTTGCAGCACTCACCCACACGTGCACTAATGCACTTGGTAAATAGCACAAAAAGTCATCAAAACATTTGAAATCTCTGATGCTATACAGGCTGCTTAACATAAGAGCTGTTACATTTATATTAATTCACACATTTGCTGTTTGTGTTTGTTGTTTGATTTGCAAAGTTTACGTAGTTTTATGAATGACATCATATGTACAGTTCTGCTGTGCCTTTACGGTAATGAATAATTTAAGTGCTGTAATAGTTAAACCATTGCATGTCTTGGCAAAATTTAATCATCACCTGAACCTCATATTGAGTATAGGGTTGAGTGTGAAAAAAGGATAAGTGGGAGTTCAAGTTTTGGGTATGACAGAATAACTAAAGAAGAAGAAAGATTTCTTTCTAAACAAAGAGATACTACAACAGTTGACTCCTTATTAATTAGTGTTTGATGGACAAGTCTTTACAGCTTTGCACCCTTATGTAGGTTTAACTAAAAAAAAAAAAAAAAAAAAATTCTTCACCACCAACTGAACACATGCTGTTACCAGTCATTAATCAAGCACTCCTTGATGTAAATTAGTGATCTATTTTAAGCCTAATTCTATTTGTATTCAGTAAACATGGAATTAGAAAACATTTATTTGATATTTAATATTAATTGGCAAACATAAAACAAACATAATAGTTTTAATAACCATTATACATTACATGTTTATGTGTGCATATCTGATCAAAGTATGGGATGGAGGGACATGTCTGTGCCTTTCTTACCCAGTCTGAAGGAGGTGAAGTCGCCTACAAAGTCAACTCTGGGCTGAGTCCCCCGAGTCACCAGCCTCAGGGTCAGGTAGTTTCCTGTGGACAGCACTGGCCGGGGCGGGCTCTTCCCACAAAGAGGAGGCCCGAGGGGTGGCGAGCTCCTGTCCCGTCCATCATAGAACTGAACATATGAGCCGGCATGACATGGGTCCCCTGAGCTTTCACCAGAGGTGGGCTCCAGTCTGGGGTTGAGAGGTGCTGAGCCACGAGGAGACTCTGGGAAGATAGGGGCCGGACTTAGAGGGGCCACTCGTAGCAAACTGTAGACCAGGAAGAAGCGGAAGTGGAACTGGACCTTGTCTTTAGGGGAGCTGGCCTGCATGGTGAGGTGACAGTCGGTCCCCATGGTCACAAAGTAGTACTTCTTGGATTCCTGGTGTGAGTTCACAATCATGCCATCACCCCGGATTGTCTGGCCACAGAAGTCCACTACATTGACTGGCAAGGAAAAGATACATGAGACAGAGTCCCCAAAGACAAACTGACACATGGAGAATTTCTGGAATGAACTTCAACCAGATGACTGTGTACATTTGGCTGTTTTTCTTATAGTGCTGGATTACTGATCACAAAGGGGACACTGTATCTTTATTCTCTGCAAAGTACAGAACCCTGTTTTCCAGATACTTTGACATTTCAGCCACGATCAAGAGAAAACAGTGTCTGATGTGTCAAGAACACACTGAAATGAATAGATAAAGATAGATAAATCATTATCTCAGGAAGCCCAGTATAACAAGTGGACAATCTGAATCTGAAATATTTGTAGTAACCATGACCATTCACAGTTTCTGTTAATACTTTTTGGACAGCTGGTATATGAAATGACAGTGAGTGTATAAAACTACTGATGTGGGGAAAACAGTAATATTTACATGTCATTTAATGGACCTATGCAAGTTCATGACATGTACAAAGAGGCTTTATGCTTTGACCAATGTAGGACACAGGCAGCAAAGACAAATACACTCTTATTTGTTGGTGCTTCCTCTGCACTAACATTTAGTACATCTATATCTCGATGCCTTGGTCTGCAGGAAATGATGCTTGCATCCACTGCCCTGCGTTATGTCATCTACAGTAATCTTACTGAACATACTGGAAACTCTATCTTTGTAGAACAGGGAGTCACAGGATTTTGGAGCCTGATGGGAAATGGCTGAATGTAACATCACATTTAAAACCCCAGAGATCCAACTCATTAATTGTGAAATTATTTATATAAGTATATGTGACACCCTACAAAAGATTTGATATGAATTTACAACCCATCCACATTTGTCATCTACATATGTCATTTTAACTCTACAAGAATGTGTCTTTGCACGTTAAAATCCTGAATTACTTGCTGAGGGCAACTGCTTTGGATTAAAAAGTATCAAGCATAGTAAATCTGGAATGCGAGCCTGAATAATGTTTAATCTTCCTCGGTTAGGCATAGCATTCTCTCTTGAGCAACGTAAGTTTTCTATCTCAGAGGAACCACAGAGCATGGACTGTAGTTTGGTTTAAATGTACACTTCCGCAACATGCCCTGCTTTCTTTCTTGACCTTGTTACGTTTGTTCGTATTGGCTCTTCTCTTTGTTATGCTGTTTAATTAGAATCAGTTATTAATGTTAAAAGATAGGTTCACTCTTCTTGACACCTTTGAGGAGGTGGTGGAGAGGAGGACACTGGACAGACTATTATCCATCATGGATAACCCTGAACATCCTCTTCACCACCTCATGGACAGACAGTGGAGCTCCTTCTCCAATAGACTGCTCCAGCTCCGCTGTCACAAGGACTGCTTCAGGAAATCATTCCTGCCACGAGCCATCACACTGTACAATAGCAACTTAAACAGTTAATCCACCAACCTCACAAACCCCAATATTTTACATTTTATCTGCACTACTGCAATATTGCACAATACTTTTTTATTGTTTACATTTATTTTCATCTGCAACTTGCACATATTTCCTCTGGTATATAGTTTATAGCTCTGGCTCTCTCTCTCTCTCTCTCTCTCTCTCTCTCTCTCTCTCTCTCTCAAGAACTGCTGTTAATACTTGTTTATATACTTAGTTATGTTGTATTTTTATTATATTATAATATTATATAATGTGTATTATATATAATACATATTCTATAACTATATATTTAGTTATACTTAGTTATAACAATTGCCGTCATTCCATGTTTATATACTTAGTTATATTGTTTGAGAACATTCTTTCCCAAATTGGGATCAATAAAGTAAAAGTCTGTCCTCTGTCTGTCTTCAAACAACAGTGAGGATGCCTGAATACACACCGAAACAGCTTTAACTTTCTGGAATCATTTGTCCTGTTCATACTGGCTATTTATTAAAAGATGCTTTCCTAATTTGCTTCCAATCTAAGTGATGGGGACAACATCTAGAGTCCCCTTTTTGCGAATCAAGGTATTCCAAAGTTTATGTGCAGCTAATATGAGGCTTCAGCAGTGTGAGTTAGATAAATGGAGAATCTTAATAATCTAGAAATATAGTAGAAGTCAAGAATTATGAATGTAAAGCTAGTCCAGTTGTTGACATCCACATATACCATGACTGAATGACTGAGCTTCATCACAGAATCCTGAATGTGTGGTTAATGACAGCGACTACATTAAAAATTCCAGTGATGCTATGTGAAAAGCGGACAGTTACTTTGTACTCAACACACTTTAGATGTAGAAACTTACACACATCAAACCTGGTAAACCTGATCATTTGAGAAGCAGCTCACTGCTCATGCACAGGCAGGACTGGGTCAGATGAGCAGGCAGATCCGGCTCCAGCAGCCCCCACCTACCCAACCACCACCCCCTGCCTCTGGGCTGCAGGCCAAATAATGAGAAAATTTACGACCACCCCTGGAGTTTATTAGCTCTGTTTCCCTGGGAGACAACTAGATCCTCCTGCACTGACCTCCAGGAATGTCCCAAAGCCCAGGAGCCCCTGTTGGTGGGAAACAGCTCATCCCCTCTGCACCACATTAGTAAATACAAAGCCTTAGGGGACATTGTCGAAAACATGGGTGACCAGAGGACACGAGTGCCCAGTAAAGATTTTTGCAGGCTGAAAATTCAAATCTTTTCAAACACTATCATTGTAAACGGAGTCTGTTTCAGAGGGCAGATCCAGAGGGCAGGTGAGAGCCAAGGTGACACACTGTAGCTAGAAATGTCTCTGAGACAGCACTGTGTAGAAAAGGGCAGCAGCCTCATTGTCCATCAATGTGTTATCCTAACACTGGTGTCTCACCACAGGCTTCTGTTTCATCACTTCACATTTGAATTTCTATAATCTCACTGTGTGCGTTGCCTTATTATACTCAACTGAACTTCATGCTTTAGTTGAATATTTACTCATTGATCAAATCCTTTGATTACTTCAACATCATTTAAAACTATAACCATAGTGATAATGAAGATTGAATTTGCTTTTATTAAACAAATGAACACAGAGTTCATTTCAGGAGAGGTTTAAAGGACTCTACCATTGGTTTTGCATGTTTCAGCTCCTTTACTACAAATCACTAAGATGCATCACAGCTGTCCATTTTTAAACCATGCTGCTGTGTTTTACAAACTCACATGTATTTCGTCTGCACTTCCAAGAGTCCTTTGGTTTCTTTGAATTTGTTTGATATGAATGTATAAGAACATATTCTTGAAACTTGCTTGAGTCGTGTGATCCATCATAGTGAACACCAAGCCTGTATTCAATGTAACATTAATGCAGACTTCATGTGATGGATTACACAACTAATACAAAGAATGGAAACCAGTGGCTGTATAGAACTACAGAAGAATACATCAAAGAGTCTGTGCATTCAAAACTCAGCAAAAATGTGAAGTATACATGATTTCTGGTGAACGCACTAGTGCGGTCTTTGAAACAGAAGAAGGCAGCAGCTACATCTCGGCACATGTTACACCATAACGTGTATGATTTGGAGAAGAAAACTGTTTTTATTTTAGTTTTCCTCATCATAACTGTACAACTTCTACATTCACTACAATAAAGGGGAGGGTCATGCAATATTTAGTAGTAGTAATTATCATATTGCAGTATCTCAGTTTCCAAATATTCATTGAAGTACTCAATATGAAATGGCAAAAAGTTAAACTCATATCCTTCTCAATGTAGGAAACGTATTTTGGGTTTTACAAGAATAATATGACTTTTTACCAATTCACTAAAGAATGCACATGTCGACAGATTCAGATAAAATCCAGGCTGACTTATTGTTCCAGATAATATATGATTAGACTTTTAGTTAACAAACAGAAGTAGCAAACAATGTTATGCTACAGTTACTAGGGTTACTGTTTTTCTGATACTACAGTCTCCTGTCTAAAAAATCTGGGACGCTGTGTAAAACATAAAACAGAGTGTGGTCATTTGATAATCCTTTTTGACATCTACTCTATTGAAAACAGTGCAAAGACAATATATTTGATGTTTGACCTCATCGAATTCATTCATTCATTCATCTTCTATACCCGCCTGTCCCTTTCGGGGTTGTGGGGGGGCTGGAGCCTATCCCAGCTGTCAATGGGCGAATGGCCTGAACCGGTCGCCAGTCGATTGCAGGGCTCATCGAATTAATTGATTTTTGTAAATATATGCTTATTCTTAATTTGATCCACGTTTCAAACAAGTTGGTTCAGGAGCAACTAAAGACTGGGAAGGTTGAGGGATGGATCCAAAAACACCTGTTTGGAACATTCCACAGGTAAACAGGTTCATTGGTAACACCTGATAGCATCATGATTGGTTATGAAAGGAGCATCCTGGAAGGGCTCAGTCGTTCACAAGCAAGGATGGAGAGAGGTTCACCACTTTGTGAACACATGATGGTATAAAGGAGATTACTGCATGGACTCAGGAACACTTCGTAGAACTGATGTCAGTAAACAGTGTGTTTGCATTTGATTCCATTCTGTTCTTATTTAGGTTTTACACCGCGTCCCAACTAGTGTAGAACCGTGGCTGAACTCTGTGCCTTTTTTGTCTGCCTCTGAAACAATGACTCCGAGTGCGTCACTTTCTTCACGATCCAAACATCATCAATCAGTGGGTGAGAAGTGTTCCGGTCGATGTGTCCGGTGCTTCGTGTCTTACCGGTCTCGATGGCCGAGCAGTGCAGAGAGAAGAAGTGGAGCAGGAGGAGCAGCCTGAGCAGACGCTGCCAGCAGCTCTCCACCTCCAACTCCATCATCCAGGCTGAGAGAGGAAGAGTCCTGTCCAGTCAGCTCACATCAGTGACTCTAACATCCCATCAGCATGTCATATCTTGTCACTGAAGAAGAGAAGGCTTCAGCTGGAAGTGTATGAGAGCTCAGGACAGGAGGGATCCAGCCGGTGTCACTAACAGCCGTGAGAGGAGGCAGCCGCTCTGCTCTTCATCATCAACACTCCGCTTTTTATTCCAGTCGAACCTCCTCTCGGGCCCGTGCTGCCATCTCCATGGCAACACCCAACCAATCAGCTGTCAAGCCAGGGAGGAAAAGGCTCCGGCTTGAAACAAAACTTTCCCCTCCTGATGTAAACTTCTCCAACTTTTCCACGTGCAGTCAGCTTCCGCAAGCTCTGCTGCTTCTTCCTTTGGTTTCTCTTTCTAGCTGCTGCTCTGCTGATAAACATAGAAACGTAGCAAACCTCTGTCGGCATCAGAAATCATTGAGATGACTGTGTTGCAGGAGTGACAGCAGGTTCCAATCCGGTGCTCTTTTCATTTCAGGTGACCTTTTTCTTCACACTTCCAGTCTGTCTTTAACTGATCTCTGGCCTCATTGTAACACACATTTACAGTAAAGTGACACATTTGTGATGTGATATTCGTCCGACTAGGTTATCTTTTTCCTTTGTCTCATGTCATTCATTCATTGTTTTGGTCTTTTTATGAGATTTGTTGACAATCAGAAAAAAGATTATTAGCAGATATTATAATTCAGTTATTACCATTCGACTCAATCTGGTTTGCTATTTCCAAAACTAAAATCTTTGTACTTGTGAGACTGCAGCTGGCTTTGTGAGGCAATGGCCACCCGGCTTCTGCACTGCATTGTGGCCAGATCCAGAGGGAAACTGGAAACAACATCAACGTCATCAACAGGTGACTGAAACACTGATGGAAAAACATGTCTGTTTAAAATAATCTTTGAATTTTTTTCTTTTCTTTGAAGTCTTGAATTTGAATTGAGGCACTGGTGATAAGAGGGAGTGGGTGTTCGGACGAGGACCACCAGTTCACGTCTGACCATCTGTCTTCCTCTGTGTCTTTAGAAAAAGAAGAGGGATGCCCCACATACAAAGACAGGGGTTAGGGTGTCATTCTTACTTACAAATTCAAGGAGAGGAGTCAATGTCCTGGAGAGAATGCGTCTGCTTTGGAAAGGTCAGGAATAATGACAGAAGATGTGCAGAATGACAGAATAATAGAAAAGTTAGTGCAGTCAGGCTGAAAGCATCTACATGCACTCTCTAAGCTTGAAAAGTTGAATTTATTAAGTGAAGAGGTTCTCATTAGTCATTCATGAGATTTGGATTTTAGCTGCATGCCATTGTTCACTCTTTGCCTCAAAGCTCGGCACTGAATCTGCTTTTTTAAAAGTTCACAATGATTTGTTACTTGCAGCAGTCAGTGGGGACTATGTTGTTTTAAAACTTTTAGACCTTAGAGCGGCGCTTCATATGTTCGATCATAAGCTGCTTATCACCAGACTTGAACAATGGGTTGGGATCCAAGAAACAGCCCTAAACTGGTTTAAGTCATACCTTGCATAAGTAAAGTCCTTCTCGTCATTCCAAGATTCTGAAAAAGTAGAAGTTCTTTGATTACTTCTTGCCTTGACGACTGTAACTCCTTGCACATAGAGTGTAAAGCCCTTTGGTCAGCCCATGGTGTTTTAATTGTGCTTTAGAAATACATTTGATTGACTTAACACTCGCTGGCCGTGGATTTGCTGTGAGGTGATTTCATTAAACACACTGATTTAGTAATGTGCCACCAAGCTAAAATAATGACAGTCTTAAAACATGATTTTGACACAGAGACCCTCTTTACAACAGCAGTGACCTCCTAAGAGCCATATAGCTGAGTAGTGGTATTTATTATCAAGCAAATTGTGAATACAACTCATACAAAGCATACAGACAGCATGGAGCTTCTAGGGCATTTGCCCTCTTCCTGGTTGGTAAGCAAGCTTTGCAGATGATGGTAAAAATCTGTTAAAATTTGTTGACAGTTATCATTATTTGCACATGACTGACATTTCAATGCAACTTAAGCGGTCTCAGTGAACAGCTTTACTTTAAAGAGTCAGTTCAGCCAAATGAAAATGAAAATGTTGATCTGTCCCTGGGATTTCTACCTCCCCCACAATAATCAAGGAAAATAGAATACAGCATTGGACGTTTAGGTCTCGACAATCTAGTGACCTCAATGTGAACACTTTAAACACTCATCCAATATAATCGGATAATTTTCTGGTCATTTAGGTGGACACTTTAAGTGCAGGTACCTTTACTCCTTTTCTAGTTTAGTGGTTCTCTGCGTCCACACCTGGATGAAAACCCTTATTACACCAAGATTTTGCTTAGGTGTGGAAACCTGTCTTTTACTGTCAAAGTCAAAACCCAACAAGAGCAAATCAGACAAGACAGCAAAAACACCATCCTTTCAAATGAAGATGTTTTAGCTTTGAAGGTTCTTCATGACTGCATGACTCACTCAGCTGCTCCTGTAATGCTGAGTTCTGCTTCAAAATGCTTTGTATTTCCTGGTATTAATGTGTCCCTGTACAAACACAAGCTCTGTTTGCTGCTTCCCCCTTGTGGTTGAATAGAAAAATGTCACTGTCATTTACTGGTCTCAACGTCCTGCTTTAATTTATTCACTTCTCACATGTCAATTCCATACATTACTTACGAGACACATTACTAGTGTGTGGAGGCATGGGGAAACACATCTGAAACAAATACAAATCCAATTTTAATGCATGATAGCTTCAAGAACTGGAAACATAATCAGCTAACAACAAAAAACAAAAAAAGCTGTCCAGAATTCCTCATTGATCAAGATGAAGAAGAACACTGGATACTTCACTTTAACTTGATGTCTTTGTTTGCAAAATTTGTGCAGCGTGTGATTATAGAATCTTTCAAATTATTCTGATGTCATGTAAGGACATTTTTCCTTGCCACTGTCACCAAGTGCCTGCTCATGAAAGAATTGTTGGGCCTCTGTAGACTAAGAGCATGGTCCTGACCTGCTCTATATGCAAAGTGTCCTAAGACAACTTCTGTTGTGATGTGAGGGTATATAACTAAAATTGAATTAAGTTTTTGTTTGTGGAAAAATCAACAAACAACTCTTGTTAGAATGTTAACAAAGTGCATTGCTGTTGCCACAGTGTCTTATTCATACTACCAGTCAGTCAGACATTGCTATATTATTACTCTAATGAGTTTTAGCTTTGCTGCTGAAAATCCAGGAACTCCAGACAAAATGATTATATTTAAATTGTTACACTGTACATGCAGTCACAGGTTCTTGTTGGCTTTAGATGTTAATACAGGTGTTTTTTCCATAAACTCATGTTGTGTGTAAAATTGCTTTTCGTACTCAAAATTAGCTTGTATGTGTTTGTTGAATTATCTGACCCCTCTCTAACTGTGATGTGGGTAAGACTCTTGAGTTGTGTTTCATAAGTTGATTGTACTCCAAGTATATCTTATGGAACACTGGCTGACTGCAGCCGCTGTCTGTGCCCCTCACACACAGCTACTGGTAGCATCGGCAAGCCTGATCAGCACCAGTTGGAAACAAGATGTTTTTCTCTTCAGTTGCAGTAAACACCACACCACTGGACACTTGTAGCAGAGACACAGAATCTGACAGTTGCTTCTCATGGCTGGGTAGCTCCGACTCCCGGCTCCACATCATCAATGCTACACTGAGTGGTCCCCTGACCTCCTGTGTCACACACTATGTAGCCACATCTCCTTCAGGCGGTGCCTCCAACTTGTTTATTTCATCCATCAGTAAGTCAAACCCGTTTATCCTTGAGAATCATTACCGTGAGTTGGGGTACAACCATTGAGCACATTAAACAACCTGCAAGTTTTCAGTCTGGCAAAATAACTCACTCCAATGTGAAAGTGTGTACATTTTTTAATCTTACGAAAGCCCAGTGTTTAAACAAACATATTCAAAGATAGAGACTATTTAAAAGATACAGATCAGCCAGAAGGAAATCATTTTTTCAAAGTAAATTAACAAAATATAATTCCATATATGATTAGTGCTGGTGCTGCACAAGAGGTAAACCATGTGTTGTCCAGTGTTTTTGTGGCAAACTGTATTATCACTGAGCTGTACAGACCAGTCATCAGCAAGATAAAAAAAAAAAAAACACAAACAGGCTCAGGTCTGCTGTCTGAAAATGAACATACAACTGATTATTGTGGAACTTGTTGCTGAATATTAAAAAAAAGACAAACAAAAAAGAACATGAAAAGAGAGTTAGAGGGACCAACACTTAAAATCAAGAGAAAAGCTCAAGAGAAAGCTACAATGCATAAAGATACAACAGGGTAAAATCCATCTCGGAAGCAGGCCCGCAGGTTAATGTAAAGTTCACCCCCTCAAACATAACTGGCTGGTGTTTGTATTTGTCAGCAGCATTTTCTGTATTGCTATCTGCCAAAAACAAGAGGAAGAACCCACTTAAACATTTAGTATATTTTACATTATGCAGTATGTTGGTTAAGGCAGGTCATAAGATGATACATTTAAGTACAAACACTCCTTTAAAACACAGTTTACATGAAGATACACAAGTTTATATGGGTCTGCAGAATTATTTGTGCCTTTCATTTGAAGTGGTAATGCCCTCTGTATAGAGGTTTCTAAAAGGCATTCTGGGAAATTAAATATTTCTGACTAAAGTAGACAAGGCAGGTTGGCGCATTAAGACTTAATGATAAAACGTCATCATAAAGTAACTGTTGAACATCAGAAACTGACTGTATCCAAAGGAGAATATCAGATTGAATTTTTTCTTTCATGTCCAAAAATCATTGTGCAGTTCATCTGCCAATCAAACCTGACTTACCCTTGCTTCCCTTCACCACTATCTATTTGTATTATTCCATCTCACACAAGTATTTTCCCAATCTAGTTTGCCAATACCAAATTAAATGTGAGATCCATTTTTTTTTCTTTCATATAGTACAGCCATTTCAGCAGTGCACAATAACAGGCAAAACTGACTTAAGGCAGTTTAATTTCCAGTCTGTCCTCTAAGGTTTATCTGCACAAACAATTGACCCATAAGTCAAAAATCAGTATTGTATCAAACAGTAAAAAATGCCAAATTTATTTAGATCAAGATTTTTTTAAAATTTAGATTCTGACTTATTTCGGGTATTTTCTTGTGGTTTGAAAAGTTGCAGATGAAATGCAGTTTCTTGCTGTTAAAATCACAAGCATCACCAATACATCATCACATAAACTACCCGTAACTTGAATGAACATGAATTCATCATCTCAATATCAATCATGTTTTATTTTGACAAAATTACTCAAAATGACATGATCAAACTACTCCATCTTCATCAAACTAATTCAGATGCTTATTTGGTTTCAGCAAGTCCCAAACGTTTGTAACATGATGTGGTTAAATGTTACTTCTCATTTTTTAGATGAGAGAGCATCACATCTACTTTAAAATTACAAGTGACAGAGAATGCATCAGTTCTGTGAGAGCAGATGAGTGAGTAGTGCAATGTGAGTGTATGTCTTCACAGTAGCTCCACTGTTTAAAAGGACATCAATCAAAAGGTCAAAAAACCCTGCTAGCTTCTAGAACACGCAGTGTGGTGCGTTAGTGCTACCAGTGACTGTCTACAGATTCCTGTATGTCTCCACAGCTGATGACTAATTGAGCCATGTTCACTGCAGCTTTCTACATTTCAGGATACCAAGGTCATTATCCTCATAACGCAATCCACCTGCACCAACGAACACTTCTGCCCTGTTGGATCTTGCCAAAACAGAAGATATTAATACATTTGGCAGTTTAAAACTGATAAATGGAAATAGAAAAGGAACATGTGTCTTTCCCACCTTCCTTTTGTGTCAAGAGAATTCTGCAAAGTCACTATTTTCTTATGTTTCTAGAAAGTGAAAACTGCAGTGAGGAACTTTTGTCTCCCACTTCTGGCAGTGAGAGTAACTACACAGACTTTGTCCACATGCTTGTGATGCCAAAGGCTCCATCGTCCCACTCTGCTGCTGAGGTAGCTCACCGCTCAGCTCTGCATTTAAAAATACATTACTACAGGTGTGCCAGTGTCGGAATGTCACCACAGTCTGTATACTATGAAAACACAGAGAGATTTACCTGGCTGTGACAGGCTAATTCAGAATTTTGTGAACCCATTGGCAAAGGCTTGAACATCATGGATATCAGTTTATACATTAAAAGTCCCACACTCCTGCTTCATTTAGGCCAAATTCTTCCCCAGGCCTCCAAAAAGTTAAACGAAAGTCAATCTGAGATTAAATGGACTCTTTGGATGGATGAATTGCTCACAGTTCAGAGACACACACAACTTGTGATGAAGAGTGCGAAGACTTTAGACTTTAGAATAAAAAGGGGACAATGCTTCACTTTAAAGGGTCACAATCCAAACTGCTTAGTGACCAGCAGAATTTATCAAAAGACCTGATGATGAAAAGGAGTGTACAGAGCCCCAGAGTGTCCAATATTAAATAAATAAATAAATACTTCGAAACAGTCATATGCATAGTATTTATACATAAATGAAACTAAAATTGCTGAAATCATTAATGAAATTATTAAAACTCAGTTCCAGTCCTTGATTATGATTTTGTAATATATTCTATATAAACACACCTGTAACTGCATTACATGTGTGCCAAAAAACAAAGCGTTTCAAAAGGCCAGATTTTGGTGTCAAGTTTGTTTTAGTGGGTGGGTTTGCCAGCGATATCATTTTTGTTGCAGTGTAGCTTGATTACTCTGTAACAAAAATGATCTTGCTAGCAAAGAAAATCCTTTAGTGGACTCTGCCCTAAACACCTTTTATTTCTGAGGTTACTCCAGCCAACAGGAGGAAGCCAACACTGCTCACACTGGGTCCTCACTGTGGTGCTGAGTAATAATGCAAAATCAGCCCTGCTGGACAGGAAGGTAGCACGAGCAGTCTTGTTAAGATAAGACATACAAGCATGTTGGATTTGTTGTTGCTCTGGCTAGCAGGAGATAAGTGGCTCAATTTGGTAGCAGTTGTTGAGCTTGCTGTCCTAATAGTAAGGAGAAACATGATTGGCTAAGAAGTAAGGGGCAGTGACTGTTGACAACACAACTGTCACGGAAAATGGCATTACGAAGACAGAGTGCATAGTTAAAGCCTCACGGATTAAAATCGCTCTGACAAAACACACAGCACAGAGGGTGGGGTGCACTGACATGTTTGCAGGTATGCATTTGTGACAAAATTTGACATGTGGAATGCTCAGTTGTTTCAGAACAGCACATTTGCGTTCCAGGCAGCAACTAAATTGGGTACAGCTACTTTGGCATTCTGCCACCTTCAAAGTATTGTCAAACTGAGCCCAACCAGCAGAGAAGACTTTTCTCTGAAAAGCTCCTCGAATTATGCCGTGGCTTGAAGCTAACAGTGAGTGCACTGAGATGCAGTGCAAGATATACGAAATAAAAGCTGGCTTTTGAAAAAGGGCATTTTGAAATAAAAATGAAAGAAAATATCCAAATCATTTATTATGAAAGTGAATGGGATGTTCCAGTAGCTCACCTGGTGGAGTGAGTACCTGGCCTGGGTTATTCTCTGCATGTCATCCCTCTCTTCCCTGCCTTTCCTGTCTCTTTCCAGCTGTCATTATCTAAACAATAAAGCAGAAATGCCCCCCTTGCCTCCCAAAAATCTTTAAAAAACGAATCATGAAATTTCATTATAATGAGTTGAGTTTCAATAATTTAAAAAACTGTTGGTTCATTTATATATTTGAACAATTTGGTCATATTATAATTTCTTTCATCATGCCTTTTTTATGTATTTAACAATGAACACTGGGGTTCCATAGAGTGTGCTTTATGGGCCAGTGGAATCAGAAATCATGAAACAGAAACATACTTATGGCTTTATTGGCTTTGTTTCTTTGTGGCAGTGCATTTATTATGCTCTACTGGTCAGTGTTGTGATTAAGGGCATTAAGTAGGACTGGAACAATAAGTTGTTCAGCTGACATATGAGGCTGACAATGACCTTAAATTAAATATTCTATATCATGCACTCAGTGTAACCCATACCTGTTGATGTAGCACCATTACCATTACCATTCATATTTTAACATAGTGTTATGTTGGTGTCTTGTGGTCCAAAATAATGCTTCAAAGGCTTTTCTCCTCTAACAAGAACGCTCAGAAAGAGAAATCCAATGGGAGCTCGGAATAAGTTTCTGTCATTTTTTGGCCTGAAAATGCTCAGTTACTGCATATCAGCCATGGAAAATATGCTTTAAGTTACACACATATCTTTCTTGTAGTGTTTAGTATATACACCAAACTCAGGAAGTGCATCTTTAAATTTTGAAGTATATTTGGCTTATCATATTTCACCCTGAGCTTCAGTCCTGGTCGTGGCCATGAGAGGACTGTGTAATTGTCTGCACAAACAGTGTTCTGAATGAAGTGAATGAAGCTGATCAACCTGAAAGCAATGTTATCACTACCTTCCTCAGGATGAAGTGTGGTCAGTAATGCTTGGTGGTGACTGCTGTGAGAAACAGCTTTTCACTCCCATTCAATGTGTTGAGTTATGAAGTACCATATGAATTGTGAGAGATTATGCATCATGGTTGATCTAATGAATCCCATTGATGATGTGATTGTGCAGCATCTCCTGTTCGTGGTTGTGCAGGGTAGGGTTCACTTCCTCATCCCTCAGCCGAGCATTCTTCCTGATCTCCTCCAGGGAGTAGTCCTTCACCAGGCTGCCATTCTCAAAAACAGTCACCAGCAGGTCCTGAGGAACAGCACACACAGATAAATCATCAAGCACGAGAGAAGGAAGTTTAGCAACAAATCCATCAAATGCATTTGAGCTACATCTAACTTAAAAGGCAAGATTTGACAGCACAGAGGGGCAGAATAAATCCTGCTGTTGCGTTCACTTTAAAATGTGCATCATAATTCTCCCTAGTTACTGTAAAATGAATACACTGACAATTGTATACTGTATTCTGTGGCTCATATCTGTATGTACTCAAAGTATAAAGGAGACAAATCCAATGCCTGCTGTGACTACCTATCAAATACATTCATGAAAATTAAAATGCAGAATACAATAGAAACCTGGAAATAGAAAATCATTGCTGGGCAGTCAAAAATGAGTAATATCATCAGGAAAAGTTCAGGTTTGGGAGAAGGGCTTCAAGATGAGGATGGGGCACCGCAGTAGACTGGTGTTTAAGGTGTGTACCACTGAGTCACGCCGTCCTTGGATCGATTCCAGCCATAAACCATTGTTTTATGTCATACTCGCTCTCCATGTTTCCAGTCTCTTGCTGCAGTTCACAACCCTCTTTTGTATGATTTTGTTCTCTTATGCAACTGTCTGCCAAGTGTGTATTACACAATATCACAGTTAGCAAACATGTTTCAGGGGGACATGCCCTCATCTGGAATTGAACATGTGTCTCAACCACCATGCTACTGGTATGCAACCAACTATAAAGCTTCTGACATGGAAGAATTGCCACTTTTGTCAAGTATTAGTTTTACAGAGCAGGACTTTCATATTTTATTTAATCTATTTTATATTTTTGCAAAGCCTAATATCAATACAATACAACAATTTGACCAGTATAGAAAAAAATTAGCTAATTCAATTACTTTGTTTTACTTTGATTATATAAAAATAAACAGTATGAGTTATAAAACAGTAATAATCCAAATTTAATGTCAGTGAGAGATAACAATGGAATGCTGGGACTAACCTCCTCAGGCTTGCCTGCCCCTCTCTCGACTGTCTCTAACAATCCATCAGAGTTTCTCCTCAGTGATAATCGACCTCTTTTTGACATCTTGGACAGGTCGGTCACTGGCTGCTTGTAGACATCCATCTGGAAGAACACATGCAAACAAAAGGTCAAAGCTGAACCAGGATGTAGCTCTGCAAAGTCTACTTCCTTAAGTCTGACTCAAGTCAGACCAAATCTCAAATCTGTAAAATGTCCCCTACCTTTAGCTGAATGCTGACCACCGTTATTCAATAAAACTGCATTCATCATCCACACAATCAATTCTACAAGTTGCTGCCTTCATTTAGTCTATGAAGGGGTTTTGTCAGTTATTTCACAAAGAAAGTCATGTAAACAAAAACCTGTTGATAATCAGTGAATGAAACTTAAAACTTTGCAGAAAACTGTTGCCGCACCCAAATCGAGCCAGAACCTTTCCCCTTACCCCCTTGCCATTAGTCTCCACGTAGCTGCACTTGAAGGCACAGCTGAGTGTATCTCTGTTGAGTTTCTGAAGCAAAGAGCTGCCACAACCAAAGAAGACATTCTCAGCACTCCAGCCCTCATCACTCAGCTTCTCAAGAATCTACAGGAAACATAGAAAGGACAGCTTCAAACACAGTATGACAGACATCAACATGATTTCTATTTCATGTTGGAGCAGGGTAATAAACTTTGCTTCCTTTCTGCTCAGGGGTATGAGCTATTGTGCGTGTGTATTGTGCTGACAGTGCAGGAGACGCAATAAATATACAGTAGGAGCATTTCAGAGTCAGTTACAGTTTCACATTACAGGTGGTGTGAGACATTCTGGAGAAAGACTATTGGTTAATATATCCTTATAGTATGCTCAGACTGAGACACACAACACCTTATTAGCTACAGGCATTGCATTTGACAAGGGTAGGGGAGATGGAGGGAGCATGAAGGATGGTAAATCCGGCACGCTAACATATATAATTGCATTGTGAAGAAAGACAGATGGGACAGTCAATTATTTTTCCCAAGAATGATTCACCCCACCTTTAAGAGAACAGACATGTTTTAACAAGCCCACAGTTCAACCGACTCGTCTATGCCATTTCCTTTGAAATTAAAACAAACTTGTTCTTCCAGACTGAAAAGCTGTGTTCCCAAAGCTATAGCACTGGCAAATCTCAACAAGGAAATGTGAGCAAAATGTGATCATAACCAACAGAAATGATAGCCAGAACTACAAAAACAGGACCAGGTTGTAAAAAAAAAGAATTTCTGAGAATGTAGCATCTAAAAACACTACTGATGACATCTAACTTGACATCTAAATCCCAGTGAAAAGGAGTGTCAGTGTTGCATGCTGTGCAGTGCTGACATAATCACTGGAACTCTTCCAAACACAACAGCAACTTAAATGTCCCTTTTATTTTTGGTCAGGTAAGAATGTAGGATGTTCATGAGTGAAAGAAAGATGTGTCTAATAGCTGAAGTAAAGATAAAAAAAAAAAAAAAAAAAGAAATCTGGATTTGCAACAGGAAGGAAAACAAAAATATGATGTATTCAATAAGATGTGGAAAGAAGAGAAAGATTAACCCAGACTATTACAATCAAACCTTTTCTCACCTCGTTCACTGAGCTGAGGTCAATGCCGTCTCCTTGAATAATTCGCAGGTAAGAGGGCAACACCTTGTACCCCACAGAGTTCAGAGAACAGCCAAAACACTCCTCCAAAATCTTGATGACCTACAAAAGAGATTTCAATGATTTTATTTTGGAGTTTGATTCATACATGTGGGTATTAGCCATGTTAAGATGGAGCAGTCTGAATGTCTAACAACCTCAGTTTATGTATATTGTATAAGCTTCACCCTCTAAGGCTAACGCTAGTGGGATAAGGATGAAGCAGGATATGGTAATATGGCTCTGGCTTCATCCGGTATCCACAAGCACAATCACCCCCTACTTTACGAGAAATGAATAACCCGTCCATACCTCGCCAATGTTTCAGCGCCATGGCACATCACAGTACATCATATGTGTACAGATGTCACAATGCCTGATATTCACCATGAGGGAATGAAACTAGGAAACAATATTAAGTTTACTGTTGTGAGAGGCGGAGGCAGTGATTGTGCACTGTAATGGTCTGGGAGAGAGCAGAATAGGAGAGAAAACAGCCGTCCATGCACCAACAGGAATAAGAGAGTGCATAGTTAAAGCCTCACGGATTAAAATCACTCTGACAAAACACACAGCGAGTCACAGACAGGGGTGTGCTGAACTGGTTTGAAGGTACGCATTTGTGACAAAATTTGACTGCTCTGTCTACTTTGGCAATCTGCCACCTTCAAGGTATTGTCAAATCGAACCCAACCAGTAGAGAAGACTTTTCTCTGAAAAGTTCCTCGAATTATGCCGTGGCTTGAAGCTAACAGTGAGTGCACTGAAATGAAGTGCAAGATTGGTCGTTCACATCCGCATCTAGCAGGCAAAACAGGTGCATTCAGGTAAAAGAATTTCCATCATCCATTATTTGATAAACACACAAAGAGTAATAAGTTTATGAATGTGGCACAAGCTACGGCTAACAAAGAAGCTAGTCAAGATGAAAAGTCTGGTCACCCACTTGCTAAATGGTGAAAGAAGTTGAATAAAACAGCAAGCTCTATGTCATGTTTTTCTCCTAGCATTTCATAAGGCTAAACATACATGTCTTATATCCTCCTAAGCTGAGGATTTTGCTTTAATGAAGGTGCTAAGAGTGAATGTCAGAGGTACATATTATTCACGTGAAGGGGAAACACAGGTAACACAGAGCATTGCACAAACTATCAGGGGGAAGTTAAGAGCAAAGTTGCAGTCTGCTGATTTTGTTGGCTGCTCTTTGATGGATCTGAGGACTGACCGAGACTTCACTGTGAGAGAATGGATACACTCAAAGCAAGCAGGAAAAAGACTGGTCCTCTGTGTATGGCTTAGTCTAAATGGTAAATACAAGCAATCCAGATTGTCAGCAAGGAGGTTAAATTGTCTCTTATGCTGCCTTTGAGCAGTGCAGCATGTGAGAAGGGATTCTCACAACACACCTCACTCAACATTATAAAAACCAAGTACAGATCTCATCTGTCATGCACTCGTCTCTCAGGCCTGATGCACATTCACCTGTCAAAGATGACCACAGAGACATTATCACTGAATACCCTTGGGACAATAGTCAGTGCAGTGGTGTGCACATTGACCATACACACTCCAGCCACAGTAAATTACAGAACTTGACATTAGGCTCCTCATGCATAGACGAAACAGTAGAAAGGCTGTGGCTGTGACTTCATCTCAACCACTACCCTGAGATAGTATGCAGATGGGCTTGCCCCTATTGTAACTCTATTTTTTCCTGTCTGTAAGACACTGTAAGGGTATGCATGCAATGAGATATCATCTCTGCAGCTTGTTTTAACTAATAATTGTATTAATATTACTAATTACTTTTAATATTACTTTTAAAATGTACTTTTATGTTCTAAGGTGATTGCTGTGTATGAGGCGGGGTTCTTGCGGTACGTCTAAAAGTATAAATGACAGTGACTAGGTTATATCCAGTACTCAATGTACAGACAGGTTTAGGGCTAACCCTCTCAGTGGCACTGGTTGTACCTAATGAGGCATCAGCTAATTTGAGTTGAAACGTTTTGATAATTCCACACAGTCTTTAACTTTATGTTATTAAGTAACATTAACCTGCTACCATCACTGAATAATGTCAGCTTATCCTGTGTAACATCCTGGGATCCAGACACCTTGAGGTGTCATTGCAGTCTAACCTGCTTTGAGGTTGCCAAAATAAAACAAAGCTGCTTACATCAACTAGCTTTCGATGAAGAGTAAAATGAGTAAAAATAAGCTGTACACAAAAATAAAGATTCAGTCTTTGACCACATTCTTTAGTCTGCAGCCTCTTTTTTCTTCTTTTTCTGATGATGAGCTGATGATCTTAGGCATTAATTTTATTGATAGCAATGATCGAGACTCAAACTAACGATTATTTTCATGATGATTTGATTAGTTGTTTGGTCTATAAAATGTCTGTATGTGGTGTATAAAATGGTGAATATGTAGATCAGTGTTTCCCAAGACGATCCTCAAATGTCTTGTTTTATTTACTGTCATAGAGGAATAAAGAACAAGAAAATATTCAAGAAGGTGGAATCAGAGAATATTGACTTTTTTTCTTAAAAAAATCACTCCAATTGATCAATCAATTATCAATAACTTGCCCCTTAAATTAATAGCTGACAACTAATTGATTAATTGACTAATTGTCTAAGCTCCAGTAATGACAGTGGCAACAACAGTGGCAAAGATTTCATTCATCCACTGTTAGGTCTAGATGAAACTCTTCTTCGAGATTTTTTTGGTACAAAAACCAATTGTAAATTTTGCATTTCAAGTGTGCAGTGTGTCTACATTCAGTCAATTAAAGGTCATTTAACAAATAAGAAGCATAAATAACAATAATGATTATCATTATTAATAATTTAGGTGTGTCTCATGTTTTGGGATAACCTAAATAAATTGTCTAAAACTGATGGCATATGGTAATATTATTATATTGTTAATAAATTTACAAAATAAAGAAAACAAAACATTGCACATGTCTATGTCTATAACTGGGTCTGCAACTGCTGTATCTGGAAGTGGAAGTGCTGTCCAGCTCTGCAGGTTGATGAGCAACAATACCAGAGGCCAAGCAATTGACCTGTTCTGAACAGGCACCTTTGGGCAGGCACTGCACTAGTTTACCTCAATAAGTGTCTCTGCAGGGTCTCCAGAGTCCGGCCGGATGACCAGACATGAGTCCTGGCTGCGCTCCATAACTTGCTCTTTCAGCTTGTCTCCCCAGATGTGTTTACAGGCATTAAAGATGTCGTAACTGTCACTGACCACTGACACCGGCCCTGAGGAGAACTGGTCCAAGACTCGCTCAAAGGCCTCCTTCTCCCTGCTCCTCCCCCAAGAGATGATGGTACTGGATGACAGGAAGGGAGTAATGAACTCAGTCTTGTGTTAATGGAGATATTAATACTGGTTCTGATATTTGAAGACACAACCCCTGATGGTGTTACAGTTTGCTCAAAGTTCATTGACAACCCAACTGTGCAGATAAGTGAAATTGGTCCTATATTAAAAGCCAAAATAAGCTAAAAACTCAGCAGGATTTTTTCCTTATTGATTATGGTAGTGGTACAGACTTCCTTTACTGATGTACATGGTGTAATCCATTATTTATATATCTATGTGTGTGTGTTTGTGTGTGTGTGGCTGCATACATGCATGCGTGTATTATACCTGTGCTCTGCTGCTGGAATGGAGAAGCCAGCCATTGGGCAGCCATAGTATCGCTGAGCCATCAGCAGCCCAGCTACTGTGTCTGTGCTGCAGAAATTAACCAGGTGAGCTGCTCCACCTAATGCTGCAGACTGGAGAGTAGAGACGGAAATTATGATTCACTTTGTGGTTTCAGTTTCTTTGAGTTCATTTTATATAGGTTACTAATTCGGCAACCACCAATCTGTGACATGGTTGTTATTATCATCGTCAAGTGAACCGAAACAGGCTTTACTGACAGAGAGGGGGTGACTTCCATTATAGTCAAAACAAACCATGTAAAATCACAGATGTCAGAGAATATCTTCCATGGAGTCTATCATCCGAGCTAAGTTATAAAGAACTGTTTTTTTTTGTTTTTTTTTGTTCTTTTTGTTTCTACATGAAATGACTTTTTTACACCTCATATGTGATTTGGACTATTGCCTTGCATCCAGCAATTTAAAATGTTCCATCTGTCAAGGAAGTTTCTCAATTTTCCTTTTACAATGAAACACTTTCACAGTCGTAAAAGAGCTGGATAACTGAATTTACACTCCAGATTTATGCTTATTATGTAAGACTTTTCTTTTGACTTTGAGTTCTTTTAATCTAACCTTTGTGTCTGTAATCAGTCATGTGACCAGTGCAATACCATGCAACAACTGAATTCACATCAGCATGACACAACTATATGCATAAAGCAGATATAACAAGATGATCATTTGCTGCACAGGCCATGTACATTTGGATTTTCTATATCATTGACTCTCTTACCCTTAGGCAGAGTGACATTGGTTATGTAGAAATTTCTATGTCGTACAGAAAACCAATAGCACCACGTTGCAAGACACACAAGTGAAATAGGAAACTCCATTAGCTTTGCTTTCTAAGGTTTTTCACTACTGGTTGCTCACTAAATAATGGCAAGAACAGAAAGTCTTCCTGACCTCCTGTGAAGAGACTCCTCTGTAGCCAAAGTCATGCAGTTTCAGCTCCAGGCCCTCCAGGCTCCCTGAGGTGGCCTTCAGGTGCTTGGCCAGGATCTTCTTAAAGTCTCTGGATATGGTGGCTACTGTTATCGGATACCACATCTGGAGCAGCATGGTCTATATCCAGCAGAAGGGGTAGTTTAAAATGGGATGGGTGTGGGGAGAAAAGAGTAAGTAATCACATAGGGAGAAAAAAGCGGCAGAAGAGGAGGCAGAGGCCAGTTGCTGAAGCGAAAGACAATGAAATTTAAATGACAGAGCTGCAATGCCGATGTTCTGTCCGTTGAAAATGCCTCTCACTGAGGAAGTAACTGACTACATCCCTTTTTGGAGAAGTTTGGCATGATTTGGGTGTGGGAGGTCACTGGTATAAAGACTGATACTGCCCCTGGAAAGATGCTAGCAATTTTGACCTCCAGCTAAATGTAACAAACTAAAAATTATAGCAATACTGTGCAAACCTGACATCCTTGGCAAATATTAAGTCGGAGCAATCCACTAATATTGGCCTCCTGAAACCTTAAATAAATGCATGAAAATGTCAGGAAAATCAATTGAGACTCTTTCAAATGCATGAGTCACTTAACACTATTTTTAGTTCCTTGAGTCAGTAAATCACACATAGCTACTGTCACTTTACTATACTGGTAATTCATTTTGCTCTTGGTCTTCAGTGCTCCTTGCCTGTGACACTGCCTTGTATTTCATGCTCCCTGAAGTACAAGAAAACATCATGTTTCTTCCAATCTGGTCACTCAGAATTCAAAGAACCTTATGGCCTTTTACAATTGGTTTGAGGAACTTTGGAATCACAGAAACTAAACTGGGAACTAAAATGTAGTTATTGAGCATTCCTGTCCGTGCTTCCCCTGCAACCACATTAGGAAAATTAGACCAATGATGGATTAAAAAACAATGGTGGATACGAAGAAACAACAATATCACCCTGTTGTTCTTTGTATACTGCTGTGTAGCTCCGATGTTTGGGTGGATGTCATGAGTGGGTGCAAAGGAGACATGCATAGGTGTAAGGGGAGATTGAAATCTCCAGACCACCCATCTCCATGTCTAACACTAAAACAACATTTCTGGGTTTACCTCAATGTAGTTGGTCAGCCAGTAGAAGTCAGGATCTGTGTTTTCCACAGTGAAGAGCACATTGCCTCTCGGTATTATCTTGCCCTCAGGGACAGCTTTAATCCGAATAGGAAGACGGCCATCATGTTTCTAACACAGTAACAAACACAGTGACTTCAGGTTACACATATGATGATGAATGTCTCTCTCTCTGTGAATCTGTCTAGACAGACTGACAGTTGACTCTTTGTTTACCTCAAGGACTTTCCTCCAGCCTTCTTCATCAAACACAGCCTGTTTGAAGTGCATCTGGTAGAAGAGCTTGGCTTCCTGAATTTTCTCCTCTGTGACCACTGGGCCTTTACACAACACACCAAGTTACAACCACCTCAGGCACATGCAAAAAATCATACAGAACAACTGCCTAGCCAAACTGTCATAAATAAATGGTCTGTCATCAGTAAATAGTCACCATATGTAAAATGCCACAATTTTCTGTTTTCTTTCCACATGACACATTTATTTTACCGGTCGCCTGTGCCCTCAAATTTTCTACGTACACTGTATGTTTTTATTCATTCATTGGGCTATTATAATGATGAATGGAATATTTTCCCAGGTATACACAGGAATGCTGCTGGGTAGCAGTTTTATTAAAAGGTACTCCTTTAACCAATATTTTCTTTAACAGCAAAGTGCCCATAAGCCTAATATTTGTCTCTTTATTTACTTATACATTTACATTAAATTACTTATTACATTACTTAGATTATTTATATGTTTCTGTCACTTCAATTCTCACATCAGAGGAAAGGATGTGGACGTACCAGTGAGGTACTTCTTCAGCAGATACTGAAGACCAAAGAACACAACTTCATTGAACTGGGAGCCTTTCTTGCGTCTGCATTCAAAGTAGGAGTAGATTTTGTTGATATTTGGGGGGTACTGTTTGTAGTGTGTGATCTGAAAGACAAGAAACAAACAGAAGTCAAGCATAGGTACCAAAAACTTCAATTGATGAGTCCAATTTAAACATGTTACAATGTAATTCTAATAATCCCATTTAGTATGGGTGATGTTCATTTGTCGCATTCTAATTTTATCCCACCAGACTGATTTGTACTAGGGCAGTCAAAATTTGCCATAAATGACAATCAAATAGTCCTTCAAAAAGAACCCCAAAAAAACAGCTCGAATATCTACCTTTGCGCATTATGTCTATAAGAGGGAAAACAAACACAATGAGACGTACTACTTGTATATTATTTCAATATAACATGTCTTTTAAATCTACATACCTACAGTTTACAAAATCAAAAAATAAAATAATACCCAATACCATGTTGTTGTATTATTCGCTTGTTTCAGCTTGACCTACATTTCATTTTCAATCATCGAAAGTGACATGTTCTGAGAACAAACAGCAGCAGCCAGCAGCAATGAAACAGACTGCAATACGATAACTCTGGTGTTTGCACACCATCAATGTATGTCCACTAAAAGTTTTTGTTTTAGCCACTTACAGGCTCAGACAGTTGACAACATTATGGAAAGGACCCCTGAGGTGACAGATCTTTTAGTTAAGACGAAGATCCATTGTGTTTAATCACAAACAGCTTTTGTATCGCTCTCTCCAAAGTCACCACACTCCTTTCATAGAAACAGTCATTTTATGAATGTAAAACACCCTTCATTCAAACGCGACAAAGAAGAAAATAAAACTCAACAAAACCTTTTTGATTAGTCTTTCACTTGTCCAACAACCATCAAAAACTGTGGTCTTGCTGAAATAAACTTTTAATTCACCGAACTGGGAGAGGAGTGAGACATTAGAGACACAGCGGGGGAAACAACGTAGGAAGCCGGGATATTTTCACAGCTAACTCATTTTTAATGGACATTATGGCAGGAGAGGCTGAAAGATCATGAACTGGAACTGGATTTTCTTGGTAAAAAACCAAAACAGTAATTACAGGAGAAACTGTTTTTGTCACTTCTTTTTGTCATGCAGTGCTTTCAGTGCGTCTGTGGCGATGCAGCTTTTTATTTTTTCCACAATCGAATATTAATTAAGTTTCACAATCTAATGAATGATTTTTTTTACAATTCAAATATAAATTCAAATTTAGGGTATTTGTTGACAGCCCTAAGTTGCACTGTCAAATAGTTAAAGTTCGTGCTGGTTCACGTATCCTGGAGGACTTCAATGTCCTGGACGAACGGCAGCAACCAGCAGCCACAGAACGAGCTGCAATGTAATCCCTGCCAGCGTTTGCACACCAACAATGTTCATAGAATAACAGTGTTTGTTTTTGCCACTGACTCAGGTAGTTATTCTAAGTATCTGACAACATTACGGAAAGGATCCCTGAGGTGAAGGCCTTTTTGTTAAAGAGCAAATTCTGTTTTGTTGAATCAGAAACAGCTGTTACATTGTTCTTGTCAAAGCCACCACCCTCCATTCACAGAAACAGTCATTTCTGGCTGAATTATGTTGGACTTCAACTGGTAGAACAGTAGAAAAATAAAAACAGTTATTACTGAACAATGGAAATAGTTTTTGTGACTTCTGTCCTTCATGCAGTGTTTTTAGTGTTTTGTTGACAGCACAGTTAGCACACTAATGATAAAGTAAAAAACGGAGGATTGTCTGCTCTACATGAGGCTTGTGTGTAAAGTAAACGTGTTTCCTGGATGCATTAGGGGAGGAATGATGACAGCTTAAAGTACAAGTCTGTCTTTGTGCTCCTGCAGCACTAATTAAATAATAAACAGCAACAACCACTCAGTCACTGGAAGGAATTGCTTCAAGAGGCATTCACTCTGTATTCTTCTGCCTCGTCCTGCCTGCTATTTAAAGCTGCCTATTCTTTGCCTCTTCTCTAACTTCAAGAACATATTTTTTAAGAGTAAAAGTATTAGTAATAAGAGGATTTTACTCAACATTATTTACAAGCAATGGAAGTCTTACCAAGATTTGTCACATATTGTTATACCCACGTACGTTCAGATTACTCTGACACTCCCACTGATAAGCCAAATATCCAAGTTCTTGGACAGTTCTGTGAAGTGGGTTTGTCTGTGCGCTCACAGTGGTCCTGGCATGTAAGAACCATGGTGATGGAACATTATGAACTTGGGCTCTGTCAAAAATGCACTGATCATCTAAAACAGTAAGAACTTCACTTCAATTGATTTTGTTTCTCGATGTGCATGTTTTGAGTTTGTGCCACTGGATAAAACAAGGTGTTTGTTGCTTTTGAGGAGAGGCTGTCAGAAAGTCTACTCTGTATTTCCACTTGTACAGTTCATTGTCTCACTTCTTTCTATTATGGAAAGCACCTGGATTACTTTTGCTAGGTTATTGAACAGTAACCTCCTGCAATGGCTGGAACTGATGGTTGTGATGATGATGATGCGTCAGTCAGTCTTGAGTAGAACAGAGTCTTTGCAAGAGTCTTTTTTAAAAAGAGCTCCTCACAGTAATAGATTGTTGCTTTGCAGCTCAATGATTTGTGTTGTATGTTGTCAGGCACATCAACTGGCTCCACAGAGTAAATATGTTCAGTTCCTTTTATTTACTTTTCATATCCTGAAACTTCTCACCAAATGCCTGAAGGAGTTTTCACACTCAGCAGCATATTGAGATGTCACAGCAAGCTTTTGTTCTTGCACATTAGTAAAATACACAATGTTCACCCTTTCCAGTTGCACTTTCCACAGCTTTAATTTCACTTCAAATTATTTCACATTAGAAAGCAAAGAGCTGAGAAGCTGGCTGGCGTTTGAGGTCTTGGGCACCTTGTCCATCATGAAGGCCAAATCACAGACACTTGCTATCATTGAGTTTCCAGGACAGGTTTTCCTTCATCTGTATGAATTAATTCAGGCAATCTGACACTGTCAGAATGTGGTTTTGTGAAAGCATCAACTCAGTATAGTCTTTATGTTTTCCTGTGTGGTGTCATACAACTGCACTATATGATCCGACTGGAATTTAATTTCATGGCTCCAGTTCTGTCAGTATCCTGAAAACCCTATTCCAAAACTTAATGAGGGGTGGTGGGGGTAGGAAAACACCAGAGACAAAACATGACTGAACAATAAAAGAGTAGCAAGACGGAGGTATGTGCACACACCAGCATGGTATTACGGCATTAGCATGCTGTTAACAAACCAAATCCAGGGTGTAGTAAAGTATTAAGAGCTGAAAGTAACAAGGCATGAGGCCATATCAGACCTCAGTGAATTCCTCAGAAAATTAAGTAGTGAAAGCTGAAGCTCATAGTACTCTAAGCCTGTGCTGGGTTCATACTGGATATAGCCGTTAATTATTACACAAGTTGTGTAACACAGAATTTCAGATGAAAACAAAGCAAGTCAAGACATGTGTAGACCCTCGGCCGGCGCTCCAGTGAAAAAGGCTGAAGTCATGTAAGCAACATCACAATCAACGTCATCACTGCTGAGAGGAAACGACTATGTAAGCATGGATGACGAAATCTGGGCCTTGAGACTGTAGAATGCGTTCATATCAAACACAGACAGTCATATATGTCAGGAGTACAGAGAAGGTGGAGTATCTAAGATTCAAGGGAAACAGCTCTTCTTCTTCCTTTGCTACATTTCAACTGAGGCTCATGGGAATGCAATAGTTCGACAGATATTTGGCAATAAACCAAATTTATTATCCCATGAATATCTGGACCAAATTTCACAGGATACTTTCGATATTTGTCCGGATACTAATACTGGATTTTTGAGGGTGATATTGACCTTGATACACACACGCACGCATGCGCACACACACACACACACACACACACACACACACACACATTTTTAATTGTTTAATCTGACAAAGATATATAGTGATATTTAAAACTTAAGAGCTTAACAACTATCTTGATATGTATCCCTTCAATTAGATTCTATTGTTGTGACCATGATACATACAGAACAGGACTTTGTTATCTTAGTTTGTGTGGACTCGCTCTCACTGATGAAAAATCTAATCTCCAGTGTCATTACAGCTTGAAACCTGCTAAACTGGAAGAGCTGCAAGGACATAGCCTTCACCGGCTTCTCGATTTTAATTTTGTCTGTTATCCTGCGTCATAGATACCAACACTATATGTAGTGATAGCTGACCACAGTATCTCCTTTCTGTGACTAAAATGAATTCATCAATGCAAAACCTAGAAGAACTGAAGTTAAAAGAGTTCAAATGATGAACTACACAGGAGGCAAATTGGGGCTAAGTTGTGTTAGGACAGTATTTCAGTAATACTTTTTAAAAAGCAATGTCAAGTTAAAAAAAGTACTTTGCTGTAAACCCAGTAACCCCGTGGATTTTCAGATGAGCTCATCACTATGTACCAAATCAGTTTCCATTATGTGATTGTGATGACAGACACATTGGAGGAATCCCCTTGGCTGTGGTGCTGCTTTGGACTTGTTTTCAGGGGTCGGTGGAGCGAATAAATAGGCTGGTTGGTGATGATGCAGACCTTTGCCATTTGGCTGCAGTACAAACCTTTGAATGACATCTAACAGTGACATCTAACATTTGACTCTACTGAGCTGAGCATATGCTGCTATATATACCAGCACAGCCTGTCTGTGCAGTGGACTGACTCACAGCTGAAACTGAAAGCGGAACAGCCAAAGAAAGGTTGGGCTCTGTGATCCACACAACTACCTGTACTGTAGAGAAAGAACGTGTGAATTACTAGCTATACATTACAAGTGAAATGAATCAGCATGACTTGCAATTCACAACTAATGTCTGGATTGATCAAACTGAAGTCCAGGCTCTCCTGAGCGCTCCTGGGCTTTCATGTGTACAGCCAAAAAAAGTCGACACTTTCCGTCACGGATTTCTCTTCAGGTTCGCTCTTTGAGACAAAGTAATAGCGACTGTTCTAACCTTTAACACCGTTTTCTCATATCCATGAAGATTATTGGGCATTTGCCAGGATTTCTACACATGAACACAGATGAAGTAAGTTCTTCTGCAATTGCCTTTCACTCGGTGTTCCTGGCCCAACTGTTGCCTTTACAGATGATCCACGTTTTTTCAGTTCTGATCCGATTCAGATACCCAAGTTTGAATATCTGCAGACACCAAGTACCAATCCTTTGCCAGTGTGTCAGGCTTGACTAAAACTTTGCTTCACTAAATGTAATGTTTGTAGGTACAGACATATATTAATATTGACACGACTTTCATACGTGAGTTCTTCCTGTGTTCGGGTTCTTAACTGCCAACGTGAACGACAACCACATCCCGTATCTCTCTGGCCTCTGCGACATAATTGGACAGAACAATGCCCTAGGCTAGCACAATGACATCTTCAGGTTGCTACCTGTCATTAATTACACTAACTTTAAAGACAAAAAAACAAAAAAAACAAAATGTAACAAATAAAAACTGAGATATGAATGTGCTGAATTGTTATGTTTTATTAAAATAATAAATAGCGTACAGTAACAACTTTGTAAACTTCAAAATTAACAGGAATTACAATTCGAGTGAAACACGTTAGAGCCAAATAAATCAACACTTACATAATTGCGTTTAAAGTCAGTAAAGTAAGATATGAAGAGTAGTTTTGGTATTGTGATAACGCAACTGCGTAATTAAGTTCCACTGGCGTCAGTAAAGGTGTCTACAGACAGGCCTTCGTTGTCAAGTCATTTCTTCTCAGATGAAGTTTCGTGGATTAAACTTTGATTAAATGCGACTGGGACTCTGTGGACTCTGCCCCTGTAACCCCTGCTCCTGGATTTAACAAACTGTACGGTGTAGTAATAACAACAATGTGCACACAATACAGTGTACATAACTACCGTTACTGCTGGCGTCTTACTCTCAGTTTATACACACTGTCATCTGTAACAGCGTCGAGCTACAGACAAAACACCCGACTGACCAGAAATGCAACGGCTGACATGTTTGGTGATGTGCAGTGGTATGGATCTTAGATTAGTGAAACACTGAACGAAATTTGTAGCTAATTGTATCCCAAAATAAATATAAGGTATTCACCTTTGGGAACAGACACCGAAACAGAAAAGCAGAACCGGTCCACTCACCTTGTAAGAATCCGTCCCAAGCAAAAAATTAAAGTCCTGTGCTGCCATTGTTGTTGTGAATGAATGAATGGACGTAGCGTTAAATGTCACTTCAGTGTCTGTCTCCTCGAATCAACCGTGCAAGAGAGCGTCCCAGGACTCTGCAGGCAGCAGAGAAAAAACCCCTCAACGTCGAATTGTGACATTTACACCTGTATTTATCTAGTGAACTCAAATTCTGACGTTACGGTACCCATGAAACGATCCAATAGCAGCCACTCGGTGGGTTTGGGGGTTGTTGTAAAGGGGCGGGTTTCGGTGCACATGGCCACGTGCTTATCTTCTGACCGCCTTCATAACTCACTACGTCATGCTGCGTTCATGTACATACAGGAATTTCTTAGGAATGAGGTTAAGGAATACTCCAGTTTTTTTGGACAATACGCTTGATCTAACCATCAGATTTGTCCAATTTCAGTTTATCCTACATTTCATGTTAATTTAAGATTGCGTTCTTGAATTCAGTTTCAATTGTTGGTATTCAATCGGTTTGGGGTTTGTTACAGAATGGGAGCACTATCTACTGGAAATATAGTCTAGTGTGCAGACTATTTCTCATTATCATTGTTATAGTGTTTGTCCTCAAGGCTATTTATCAGTTTTTACATGTATTTTTCCGCACCTACTATAGTGTTCTGATGTCTGTACTTTTTTTTTTTATTTCTTATAACTTTTTCGACTCCCATCTCATTGTACTTCTGCAACTGTGCCAATCAACTCACACACATAGGCTGACTACAATGGAATGCCGTTAAAACTTTTGAGTTTACTCAAGAAGACCACTCACAGATTAATCTGAAATATTCACTCTTCTGCAATGCTGTGAAAGTAAACATGGGAATTTCCATGAGAACAGAGATTACGAGATGGAAAAATAAATATAAAATAATAAAATATTCCACCATGAAGCTCAGTGGTTACATGCTGGTTAAAAGAATCTGACGCAGTCTCAGGATCATTAAAGGCCCAGTCATCAGTAAAGACAACTGCAGTAAAGTCAATAAATGCCCATTGAATTTGATGGCTTTAACAATCCAGGAAGTGTCAACCAAACTCGCTCAAGTATGCATGGAGATGTCATGAGTCAGACAAGAACCATCTGGGGACCTCACAGTTACTGATAAACTGAACAACTTCTTGATGAGTGTGAGCACAATAAAAATGACATGGTAAATCACTGCTTCCAAATAGAAAATGTTTGAGACAGATGCTGCAAACTATGATCAAAGGAGAGTTTGAAAGTACTTCCTGCTCTCCTGCAGAGTAGACACTCCATCTGCTTGCTCCCTGCTTTGCCTCCATTCTTTTGCTGAGATCCTTGTTTTTCTCTGCCAAATGTTTTAGAAAGCAGATCCTGGATACTTATGCACGACATATACTTAAATTAATGAAAGAAACAGAGGGCTACTGCCAAATATTTACTTTTATTATATCTTTTTACTGTGTATACTAGCATGATCTCCGAACAGCACAAGCCTTTTTGCTTTGTCTGTGACTAGAAACCTGGGATCAGCAGGGAGAGAACATTGCAAAATCTGTGAGCTGCACAGACTGTGAGTGACTGACTGAGAGAATTGCACAGCTTGAAAAGAAGATTGAAACAATGCCTCTAATACATCAGAATGAGCAACTCATTGACTCTTTAGCAGCCTCTATATATGATGCTGAAAATTGACAAACTTTTAAAGGTCCCATGTTATGAAAAGCCCACTTTTTCTGGGATTTGGGGTGTTATTTTGTGTCTCTGGTGCTACCACACGCATACAAAGTGTGAAATAAGACCGTCCGTGCTTTTTTGAGTGAGATACGGATTTGTGAAAGCACCCTTCCAAACAAGCAGTTCGAGTTCGGGGAGTACTGTTACGTAACATGTCCGCATATTTGCATGCTCCCACCCACCAGCCACCACCCCCTACTCCTCTCTCCGGTGTCTCTCTGCCCACCAGATATGCTACCTTCTCACAGATCCGCGATGTCGCTATCAAAAGCACCGTGGTAGGAATTATTTCAGCGGCCACACACAGTGTTCTGTTGGTGGCTGTAAATACGAACACAAATCGCTCCATCGGCTCCCAGCCGCAGAGGACAGAAGAGCGGCGTGAATTGAATTTTTGAAGGCAACGTCCCCTACAGTTGGCAAAAACCTGCTGGTGCGTGCTAACCACTTCGAGGCTGACTGTTCCTCCAACCCCGGTCAGTACGAGGCAGATTAGCTTTCTTTCTTTAAAGGAGGGCTTACTTCCAGTTTTGCGTGGAATACGTGCAGACGAGGGACATGTAAGTATACAAATAATTAGCTGTGTGTTTCTTGAGTAGATTAGCGCGAACTCTTGCGTGTTGTAGCGTGTGTGTTTTGCCATTGAGAACGATGTAAGGCTAACCGCTAGCTTCGAGACTATGACTCCAGCCATCCCAGGTTAGCTCGCTGCCACCGTAGCTTTTGGTGCATCACACCACGTCTCTGATCTTGCAAATGAGTGAATACATGTTCGAAGGAGATGCCAGCATTCACAAATATTAAGCTGTGTTCATTTTGCAGTTTAACACGAATTAATCAAGAAGTGCTTTGCCACATAGCACAAGCTAACGCTAACCGCTAGCTTCTAGTTCGCAATCAGCATGGTCTCAATGTGCAAACCCAGCGTCGGTCAAGCGATACATACACAGACGCTCCGCAGGGTCTAAGCTTCGGGAATTTGAGAAAATAATGCATTTGGAAACGTTTTCCAAACTGGAGTATGTTAGAAAATCCCAGGGCAAAATGAGTGTATGATTGAGACTGCTACATGCCAGCCCACACTCCAAGCGTTTTTTCTTTATTTTTACGCTGTGTGTAGCTGTTGGCATGGCTATTCATGTAAGATAAGGTTGATGTCACTTCTCTCTTTTTATATAGACCAGTGCCTCATTACAGTTACCTGCTGTTGATCAAGTGTAGCAGTGAGCTGTTGCAGCCTTTAGTGCTTGAATTTACACTAACAGTGCAGTCATGTTTTACTAAGTATGCCCTGTTATCATAACAATATACTGTTGTTACAGCTGTCCAGGCTACTGTGTCTTGCAAGGACTACTGTTATGCACTGCATTACAATGACAATGCTGATAGAGGACAAGCCACCACATCATCAGGGGATCCTCTTTTCAAACTGAGCTTTCCAAAGTCCAGGAAGGGAGACAGCCAAACCAGTGAAGACTGAGGCCACATTCGTAAGTGTTAACTTCTTTTTTTTATTCACTCAAAAAACAAACATTTATATTGTACATGACAAAAAGACACAAAGTACCACAAGTCGGTACTTTCAACACAATAAATAAACCAAAAAAAATACACACTTAAGTACCTGAGAAACTACAAAATTCAAAGTGCAAACTGTCACTATATATGCAGTTGCTGAATGATCTAATAAATGATACTAATGATTCACTTTTTCCTGTGTGTATTGCACAGGTTATATTGATGATTTGATTGACATGATCATGGAGAGGATCTTTGTCGACCCATCAATCATCGTACAGAGCTGAGATTCTGAAGATAAACATCCTGCTGGACGTGTGTGTGTGTGGGGGGCACCAGCTCACAAAACTCATAGGCTAGATACCTGTAACGACTGAGAAAATTGAACATTATGTTAGTCAACAGGTTCTATAATGTCAACATCTGTATTCACATTTTTCTAATTTTGATTCAGAATCCTTCACTTGTACTGTATTTCCATGTACAAATATTCATGACTGCAGTCAATAAATATTCTAATATAAATATAAGTATTGTATATCTGTAAAATGTTTCACGTGAATAAATGTATATGTAGCATTTGCTAAGGAAAAACCTGGCTATATTTTCAAGAAAAAATATGACTGACTATATTTAGTTTATTATGGTGTATGAACAGTGAAGTTGATTATAGATGAAACTCACTGCTCTGTCCCCCATAGCTGTAAAGGACTGTAGTCAGCCCTGTAAATGTTACATACATTCTGCAGCAAGAACACATTTAGACAAACAGGTTCAAACCTGAATGGTTGATCATGCTTGGAGGCCTTTCATCCAACTGCTGCAGCTGTGTTGTAACCTATTATTCATAACATAAAGTGAGTATCTGCAGTGGCATGTTATCTACAATCCTACACTGCAATCATACTCTAAGTGCAGGGAAAGATGATGTGACCTGTGGCACCTCCTGACAGCATATGTTCTCAGACTTTGACTACATTGTTGCACAATTTCCACATGTGCAATCATGCATGTATAAAGTTAGAGAAATACGAAACCTTGCATACCAACATTTTCAACCAATAACACCACCCACGTTTTAGATTTGAATGTGTGTGCTCTAGCTAACTACTTTGAATGGCCAGTAGTGCTGGTCAGCAGTGTCGCCTGTGTGTGCTCTGCCCGTTCATGTGTAAATGAGATGGAGCGCTGAAACTAACAGCGCAGTTTGACGGTCAGTGTCTCAGCAACTCAGTGATTGCTAGAAACCCCCTCCTCTTTATGTGAAGAGGACCAGGACCTTCCGACTCTGCTTTCATATGATGCCTGGTTTGTGTGGTTTGCATGATGTGGTGAAATCAACAGACGCGCAAAAGTGGACATACGCTATTTCCGTGTTTTCGTTACATATGCATATCATTTATTGCGGTATGAATTATGTTTCGTTTGGGTGGCAATCCTTGGTAGAGGCTTTTAGCTGAGTTTCTCCCTGTCAATCTGGTATGCTGCAAGTTAGGATTGGTGCTTCCTAGCGTGAGCACTGACCGTCTGAACTGCGGGCCTCTCACGCTGCCACCTGTACAGGCTGTGCTTGTGTTGATGAGGAAAAAGATAGAAAGATGTATTTTGACTAACCTTTCAGGAGCGTCCTGCTGAATTCTCTGAGGTTCTGTAGGAGCCTCCCTCCTTCAGGATCCGATTCAGTTTCGAACATGTACGGTTGAACAACCGAACAGGTTGACCTGTTCACTGCCGCCATGTCCGCTACTTTCGCACGGGCAGTGCTACGTGAGTCTACGCTCTCCCCGTTACCACGGTGACACGGTTGGAGCAGCAGCAACTCATTTGCATTTAAAGCTACAGACACCAGAAACGGCACATTCTGAAAGGGGCTGAAAAAGAGGGATATAGAGGGGGTCAAGAATCTTTTCCCAAAAGCTATTTCCAGCATACAGCTTCAAAAACATGTTTTATGGAAATCATAGACCTATGTAACTTATTGAAAAATTAATAATATGTCACCTTTAATACACAGGATTATTTCAGCTATGGAGCATCTGGGCACAGATTTGGCTTACGGGCTCACCTGGATGTGTCCTAACACTGGATCAGCTGTTGAGACTCCCAAACTAGCCCTGCCTAATGATGTTTCTTACTGGTACAGCACTGGTGGCAAACATATACTACTGGTAAACCAACACCTGATAAGCAAGACATTATTTGGACTGGGGACTCTACAACCTCTAAATAAGTATATAAGAATGGCAAAAAATTGAACATCTCACCACGAATGACACATCTGTCATAGAGCCAACAGAACTGCTACTAGTCATCCTCTTTGCACATCCAAGTGATTGGAATATCATTATTCACGTTGGATCTTCTGACATGCTGCAAAGGAAAACTGGCTCTGAGGTCCTGAAAGAAGACTTTTGCCTGCTACTAGAGAAAATGATTGACTGTCAGTCAAAACGTATTCATAAGAGGTCCTGTTCCAAACTTAGGAAAGGCATCAAATCTTTCAGCAGACTCCTTGCCTTGAATACATGGCTGGCATTGGCGTGTCTCTCAGGAATTGCAGCTATTTTTTCTTAACAGTTTGCGTGTAATGACATGATCTGGGTGAATTTATCTTGCTCTTGAGGTGAAAGCAGAATTATCAGCGCTCATCATTACATTGTATCGACCACCAAGATATTCATTGCTCTTTATGTAGGAATTCTCAGAGCTGATCACACTTGGTATCACAAGATATGACTTAAAAATGAATGGAGACCTGAATATTCATATCAACAAAAAGGATGACTCCAAAGCCATGGAGCTTAGATTTACTGGACAGCTTTAGACTTACCCAACATGTAATTGAAGCCACTTGTCAGCATGGTAACATTCTGGACTTGGTCATAACAACAGGGTTAAAATTTGACAATGTTTCACTATTAGAATTAACTATTTCTGACCATCACTATGTTTTTTTTTATACCAACCTAATCTTAACAAAGAATGAAGTGGATTTTTTTAGTTAAAAAATTTATTCCTAGATTGCAAGGTTGAAGAAAAGTTAATATTATGAGATCATTTGAGTCACAATGACTGCTCTTTAAATGACATGGTTGAACATTTCAACAGTACAGTGTCATCTGCTTTAAATACTTTTTCTACACTAATGGCTAAAAAAAGGCAGACAGACAGAATCTCCCATGGTTAAACAATAACAGTGTTAATGAACTTAAGAGAATCTGTCGAGCAACTAAAAGAAAATGGAGGCAAAGTGGCTCACAGTTCACTGTAATATATACAAAGAACTATGACTGTCTATACAGGGCTCGAGACTGCGACCAAAATGGTCGCATATGCGACCTTTTTTTTCAGAGTTTGCGAGTAAGAATTTCATCTGGTCGCGTTCGTGCGAGCGCATCAGTTTTATTGCTCCGTGTTAGACATTGTGGTTGAAAGTCGTCCCTTTTTTCACTGGTTTAGTCAGCCGCCTCCACCTGCACTCTCTCCTGTTGAGACAGCGCCGTCGCGTGCACATAAGCCGTCGCGTACACGTGCAACGCACAGAACTTCAAGACACCAAGACTAGCGTTTCGCTATTCTCAAAAATGAAGCGGTCTATTGCTGATTTTTTCCAAAAACTAATTAAGGAGAGAGAGGAGGAGACTGGTGGTTAGGTAGAGCCAGCAAAAGGTGCCGAATCAGACGACCTGTCGGGACCAATGCATCACCCGAAACACTGAGCCCCTCCCGACTTTTTTTCAGCGGATGGATGAGAGTAATCGCTCAACAGAAGAGAACGAAATGGTTATTAAGTTTAACACTGCCTATAACATAGCGAAAGAGGAACTCCCGTTCACACAATTCAAATCCCAGATCGCACTGATGAAAAAAAAACGGGCTGAATGTGAACCCAACCTATGCCAATGACAAGGCATGTGCCCAGTTCATAGGAAAATCATGTGCTGGTGCGACCAACTGAGAAAGTTGGTCGCACCAGTGCTACCAGTGGAAAAGTTAGTGTAGAGCCCTGCTATAGCAAAGCAGTATGTCTGGCAAGAAAGGATTACTTTTCCAAGATTATTATAGAGAATGCTGGGAACTCTAGAATATTATTCTCCACTTGTTAGAATCCGCTAACCTGTCTTGGCCTAATCAGCGGCACACCTGGGGGCATCAGGCTGATTGGAGCTGGACCACTTAAGGTCGGCTCTAGGTTTCACCAATTGCCAGTTTGTCCTTATCTCTTGTGCCTTACGAGTGTTTCCCAGTGTGAGTATCACCAAGACAATTTTGCCAATTTCTTCCTCGTGTGTGCCAGAATATCTACGTTGGATTTTGTTTTTTGGACTGCCACTCACGTGTGCTCTTTTCTTTCAGTGCCAATCAGCCACGTCCAGTGTTGCTTGGCCTCAGCCTGTCGTGTGTGCTTCCTTAGTTAGTGTATTCATCCACTCTTTTTGAGAGTGTTTTGTGTGCTGGTTTATTGGAGTTTCCCAGCAACACCCAAAAGAAAATTGGGGATGCAGCCTTTGTAAATTATGCCTCAAAGCTGTGGAACACACTGCCTATAGATATCTGGGAGGCCAGTTTGCTGAATATTTGAAATCTTTTCAGTTTAACCTTTATCTACCTATGACTTTCTGATACAGGCCTGAAAACTTTTGTACTTTGACTTGCGCTTCTTCACTGCTGCACCCCTTTAAAGTAACCATAATTTACTTGTTTTTGTGCATTCTGTGTAATCCATTTTTACCTATATATTCTTATTTTATTCTGTAGTTTTATTTTCCATCTCATGTTATGCATTGTGTTATATTTTTTTTCATCCTTTATCTTACTTTTACTATCATTATCAAGCGGGTTTTATTCTCCATCTTACTTTACATTGATTTTTTTTTTTTACCCCCGTCTTTATGTTCATTCTATATCTTTTCTATGTGAAGCACTTGGTGCGTGTGATTTCTTTATTATTATTATAACTACAATGGAGACATTGGCTATACAAAACACATTATCATCATAATCACTGACTGTTGATGTGCCTTTCACTTTCAAGGAACCTAGCTTGCCAAGTTTAACAAAACAGGCATAAGGAAATGGCTTAAAACTCCATCTGCACCACTCACACCAGAATCTATTACAGGGTTTACTCCCTCAAACTCAGAACAACTATCAGTTTACATATCCCTGGCAACTTCTCGAAGTACCATAAGCAATGTTTTTCTTACTAATATAGGCTACAGCAAGCTAGCCCAGCTAAGGTTAGTGCCAACTCCACTGCAGCAGCTTCCTCAGCTAACACAGGGTAGCAGCTCAACAGCTGGACCAGCGCCTCCACCACTACCAACTACTACACATGAAGATCCTGGTTGTGAAAAGCCCCTCAGGTGTAAAGAAATAAGAATCCAAGCCACATTTAAAATGGGGAAAAACGTTTGTTTGTTGGTAGCAAGGTATCATGGGAGAGAGTGGTTGGAGTACTTGGTAAAGGCAAATGTAGCTCTCTGTAACTTTCACTATAAAGGGATATTCCAACTGCAAGCATGTGATCGGATCTAACAAAGACTTTCATAAACATGTTACTTCTATGGAGCATCTTCTGTGTGTGGCCATATGGAGGCAGCGAAAGAAATGTAATACTGCTGACACTCTGATTTCCATGCTGATGAACACAGAGCTGGGTAGAAATTGATACTACATGTTCTTCATTGTGGATTTTTTTTTGGCATTTCTGGCTGCAAACCAGCTGGCTTTGAGTGGTAAGCTGGATGCATTCGATAGTATGTGGTTGTGGTAATAAGGGATTGACTTTCCAGTCAGTCCTTGAATATAGGCTAATGTAATGTACTGCACCTCCTTGATCTGGCCAGACTCAAATATGATAATATTACAATACCAAAACAAACAAAAGTCTGCACTTTAACTTGGCAACATCTGATCTATGACCACTTAAAAAGATGTGCCCATCTGTGAAAACCCTGTGCGCCCTTGTTGATAAATGAATTGAATTTATTTATTGAATTGAATGGAGACACCCGAGTCTTTGTAGTAAACATGGATCCAGTGCCGAGAGCACTGGGTTATAATCAGAAATTTACTTACTACAATTACACACATCACCAGTCATCCACTGACTTGGAATATGACTCATGTGGAGTTAAAACAGTTTCATAAGTTAGGTAACTCAGAAATCACAATACACAAATAAATGCAGAGTGTTTTGTTGTGTAAATCTGTACTTGTATCTGTGCCTCTAATTTATGCAACTTGTAAAACAAAATGCACAAATAAATAGAGTGAGAGTGTATCTGTAAATCTGTATCTGTGCTTCTAATTAACCACTCGTATGTCATCATTTGTACATCAAATTAGCATTTTTTACTAGAAATGTATTTGTGGAAGAACAGATTTATGTGGATCCTACTGAGACTTTTATCACTGCATGGCTCTGTATCACACAAAATTCATAAAAGCAGGGGAGACTAAAGCTTTGCAGTAGAAGAAGAAGAATCGGGGGGAGACATTCCCCTTTATTCGTCACACACATGCACACTGCACTGCACACAAGGTGAAATTTATCCTCTGCTTTTCACCCATCCTGGTCGTCCCTCCTCCGCGGCAGACCAGGAGCGGTGGGCAGCCAGACCGGCGCCCGGGGACCCATCTCGTCGTCACCATTGGTCAGGTGGTGATCTTCTTGCATGTTTTTAGTGGGGCTATATTTTATGGAGGATACCCCAGGTGAACATGGGGAGAACATGCAAACTCCACACAGAAAGGCCTTTTTCCTCAAGCAGCAGGCATCGAAGGCATGGTGGAGGACACACCCACTGTTAAGCTAAATGGGAAACCAAGCGCTGTCGTTTGCCTGCTTGTGAAGTGAAAGGCCAGAGAGATGTCCCCTCATTACTTTTTTTCATAATGTACATTTGATCATGAAGATGTTTTTATTCACATTTATTTATTGTGAGTAGTCACTCAGACCCATAACTTAGCTGACATGATGAGTAGACGCTATCTGATCTCCGCCTTCTGAACAGGCAGTGCTTAGAGCTGCAGCTGACTAATGGAATGATACTTGGATCAATGATGACACAGAATTCAAGAAGAAGTAGTGAGTACTATCAAGCTAACCACCTCCTTAACTGAATTATATCCGCCTCAGAAAACTTCATTCAGATGAAAGGCATTTGTGGTCACAGTCTGTAAACTGACTGTGACTGTGTGTCTGTAAACTTGTTACAAAGCAAAGTTAGAACTGATAGTCCTTCAGAATTAACATTTTCACTCAGCACTCTCACAAACAGTAAATTCTGAGATAATAATCTCATTAATTCAGAAAAAGAGGAGCAGAATTTTTTTTCATCAAAATGTACCTCAGGATTCTGAGATAAGAATGTTACTTCAGCAAAACAGGGAAAGAAATTCTCAAGTGAATGCATTTTTCTTCCATAGCTTTGTCATTTCAATTGTGTGAATAATTGGTGCTGATGTGCTGAGGTAAGTGTATTGTCTTGTGTCCAGTTGCTGTGTTACTGTTGGTATACTTCTGCTGCTCTAACTTTAAAATTGCTTTATTCTATGCCACAGTGGATAATTACCCGTTATACATTGAAACTTACACAAGGACTGCTCAAGCACTCAGAGCTCTCTCTCTTTTAGCGACTTCCTCACTAATTCCACTGTTGTTTACAGGATTGTCTGTTATGCTAGCTTCTTTAATTTAGCAATTAGCCATGGCTTCTCTCTCTCCCTCTGAATCTCCTGCTCTCTCTTGCTTGGTGTGTCACATTTTAAGCTATTTTTCTGCCACCTTTTGTGGTACTCATACATGTAATACATGTAGTTTATTTGCTCAGTTTGGAGGTGAGGCTTTGTGAATTGGAAGCTCGGCTCACCACAGAAGCTCAATTGTTAGCTGCTGTAGTTAGCACTAGGAAGTACCACAACCTCAATGAATGAGAATGAGAAGTCAATGCATTTTATTGAATATTTCAAAAAAGAAAGACCAGTGCCTATATAGTGTGGCAACAGGAGAGTCTCGATTGTCTGATTGTGAGCAGGTGTGCTCAGGAGAGGAGGAGGCTGGACCAAACCTGTCAACCATGCGCTACAGTGAAGCATACACATACAGACAGGGGAGAGACACACAGGAGACAGAGGGAGAGGGAAACACAAAGAGAAGGAGTAGAAAACTGCAGAGCCACACAGGTTCACCACTAACCAGTTCAAGTTTCTAACAGGCTCTCCCCCTCAGCACCAGACCCACTGAGAAACCAGCTCTGATTATTGCCAGCTCTATTTTGAGAAACGTGAAGTTTGCACCAGCAACCATAGTCAAATGTATTCCTGGGGCCAGAGCAGGCAAAGTTGGATCAAAACTGAAAATGCTGGCTAAGGATAAGCATAAATACAGTAAAACTGTTATTCACATTGAAGGAAATGACAGCCAATTATGTTACTTGGAGGTAATCAAAATTAATGTCATATCAGTGTGTACATATGCAAAGACAATTTTGGACTCTGTATAGCCCCTGCTAGATCTAACCAGTGATAACATGTTTAGCTCCATATCATCATTTAATTGTTGGCTGTTGAGGTGCTGTCCAGCAAACGATGCAGGCTTCGTAGATAATTGGTGGACTTAATGGGGATAACTTTATGAGCAGACATGACATCCATCCCGCTTTACATGGAGCAGCTCTCATTTCTAGATATCTAGAATTTCTTAGTGAACCAAAACCATGACGACCCAGAATTAAAACCAGGAGGTAGAGCTGCAGAGCTGTAGAGTCCTGCAGTGTCTTGCAAAAGTATTCACCTCCCTTGGCATTTTTCGTGTTTTGTTGCCTCACAACCTGGAATTAACATGCATTGTTTGAGGGTTTGCATCATTTCATTTACAGAACATGCCTACAACTTTGAAGATGTGATTTTTTTTATTGTGAAGCAAACAACAAATAGGACAAAATAACAGAAAGCTTCAGTGTGCATAACTATTCACCCCCCTGATGTCGGTACTTTGTAAAGCCATCTTTTGCGGCAAATTACAGCTGCAAGTGGCTTTGGATAAGTCTCTATGAAGTTGCCACAGCTTGCCACTGGGACTTTGCCAATTCCTCAAAGCAAAACTGCTCCAGCTCTTTCATGTTAGACAGATTTTCAATTGGATTGAGGTCTGGACTTTGACTAGGCCATTCCAACACATCGGATGTGTTGGCTTTGCGCCAGACATAGCGTTTTCCTTGGTGGCTGAAAAGTTAAATTTTAGTCTCATCTGACCAGAGCACCTTCCTCCATACATCTGGGGAGTTGCCCACATTCCTTTTGGCAAACTCAAAATTCCCTCCTTATTTTTAACACTAAGAAATGGCTTTTTTCTGGCCACTCTTCCATAAAGCCCAGCTCTATGGAGTGTACGGCTTATTACAGCCCTATGAACAGATACTCTACTCTCTGCTGTGAAACTCTGCAACTCCTTCAGGGTCACCTTTGGTCTCTGTGCTGCCTTTCTCATTAATGCCCTCCTTGCCTTGGTGGGTGGTCCTCTCTTGGCAGGTTTGTTGTGGTACCATGTTCTTTCCATTTGATGATGATAGATTTGATGGTGCTCTATAACCCAACCCTGACTTGTACTTCTCAACAACTTTGTCTTCATGGTGTGATGCCTCTTGCTTAGTGGTGTTGCAGCCTCTGGGGCTTTTCAGAAAAGGTGTGTTTATACTGACAGATCATGTGACACTTACTACGTTTACATGCAGTCAAAAATCCTTTCATAACTGGAATATCAGCGATAACCCGGTTGCGCACGGCCATGTGAACACCTTGAATAACCGGAATATGCTCATATTCGGGTTTTTAAAAACCCGAATATGACCCCTGGGTAACTCCTTTTCTAACCCGAATATTTGGTGATGTATACGCCTATCGGAATATCCCCATCGAACGGAACATTAATTTGTGTTCTGCACATGTTCTATTCGCAAGGAATTTTGGCCTTTTGAGTGCAGGAACTACTTGTTGAAAACATGGCGAAACGGAGGACAACACACTTTTGGAGCGAGGAGGTGACAAGTCACCTCGTAAGTGTGGTGAAAGACATGAATATCATGTCTTTTGTAGACGGTAGAAAGTACCGGGATAGCGAGTGTAAGGGAAATTCTCCTTGTTGCTTGTTGAGAGTTGCTAATTCTCAGAAGAATTACAGACTCGGTGTGATGAATCAGGTCTCTTTAATACATACAGCATGGAGGGAAGACTCATGCAGAGTGTTCTCTCCAGATCCAGATTTTTCTGCCATTATTTTAGCAGGGCCTGTAAGAGGGTCAGGTAAAGGTTTTAATTTCCCCGTTTTGTTCCCCATATTCCTAACTGACTCACTACTGGGACAGGTGTGACTCTCAATGGGCTTATCAATCACACAAAATTCACAGTCACGCTGATCTTCCCATACAAGTATGGTTGGATCTTATCAAACACACACTACCTTGGAGTAACTCATTCAGCCCGGTGGTTTGTATGACACAGTCCGAGCAACGCACCCCTTTAGTATGCGTACATACTAGACACCGAATGAGTCACGACAAAGTTTATTTATTTTACAGTTTCTCCACTCATACGCCCATTTTATTGTGATGGGGCATTCTATATCATGATGTATGATATTAATACAGTATTATACTATATAATTTATTATATAGTATAATATAATAGCTAATATAATGTAATATAGTATTATATATATTATATTAGCATCAACCGCTCTTATTTCAGTCTCTAATTATATCTAATAGAAATTCTGAATTTCTACCAGAACTCCTTGCTATTTCTTAATAACACATAACATACACATAGACATACACACAACGTTGTAGATATATATATACACACACATATACATTCGCATATATATATATATATATATACATACATACACACAGTATATGTATATATATATATAATGAGCTCTTTTCACGTGAATCACGAATCCCCACAGCCTCTTGCTGTACCGATATCTCTAATTTTTTTTTTTTTTTTCTATTTTCCGCTCATACAGTTTCAACACCACAAAGGAATTACTTGGAACCGGTTTACACTGCCCCACGGGTCTTACGTGTAAACTGTCCCAGACCCACACAGGAATTACCTGGGAACTTAAACTCAACACCATAAAAACTTCCAAACCTGCACAAGAATTACATGGAAGCCGTTCCCAAACCTACACAAGAATTTCATGGGAACTGACGGTTGCACCCACACAGGAATTACACAACTCGTCTAGAGACTGATTCATAACACCGTACTCACCTGGGTGATTCTCTGAATTCGGTGCACATTGGTTTCTCTGGTTACTGAAAAATATACCACAAAAAACTGCGTTTCTGAGCATTGCATCTGATGAAGGACTGTTTGAACCTCTGAGAAACTATGTTTTCCCACCTTAGGCATGAAATCTAAAAAATTATTAGGAATTTCTTTGTCACAATTTGATCCCTGTATAAGTATAATTCCAAAACATTTTCAAAGTTATTCTTCTAGTGTCTTGGTAATCACCTGTCCCTTTTGTAAAATAACTTATTGTAAGTATATTTTAATTGATTCTAAATAATAATAATTTGACTGTCAAGGAAGATATTGCAACTTAATGTACAAGCTGTCTTCATAAATCATGAAAATATACTTAAAAATGAACATTAGATTAGGTTTTCGTATATTTTCTACTTGTCCTCTAAACTTTGCATACAGTTCAATAAACATTTATGTAATATTTGTTATTATTATCAAAAAATGTATGATATTGTATCAAGTAACAGGGTTGAACACACTATAACAGGGTTGAACACACTGTAACAGGGTTGAACACACTGTAACAGGGCTGAATGAATGACAACATTTAATCAAATTGAAATTGATTTTAATTCATTAAAATATTAGCAGTAAAAAAAAATACATTGCTGTCTGCTCTAAAATCTGGAAATTGAGCGTTCACTAAACTCTGAACTAAGAAGTTTGATGAATGACTATGAATGTTGATGGTCTCTTGTTTATCTGATCTGTTGTTCCTGCTATTTATGGTTCTTTCATCATTTAGTCAAACAGTCTTGCCCAGATGTTTTTCTGAATTTGCATGTGACGTGAATCACGTCCTGTCATGGGCTGAGGAGGCGGGATGAGCTCAAGCACATCATCAAATGGATACCACAGTACATCCTCTTGTAGGGGCCAAAAGAACCTGTTTTTGGTTATTCCGGCATGGTGCATGCATTTCACTTGAACGTCGGTTTCATCTGTGGCAAGGATCATTCCTGGGTACAGTGCTTTATCATAAGTGAGCACACACCATGTCTGAATTCACTATTCAAAACAGTAAACCATGGCTCCCTTCCTACAAATGTGCATTACTTAGGAGCTACTATAAAATCAGATTGATCATGTATAAAGCTGTGTATACAGCAGTGTTTTTTAAACAAGCTATCAGATTAAAACCAGACACTATTTCTAACCACATATTTCCCTCACCGTGAGGACCCTGGTCTGGCTTGTTCTGCATCTTGAATCTCACTGTCATCGTAACAATGATTCAACCCCGTAACAGTGTTTTTTGTTACGGGGTTGAATGTTACGGGGTTGAAGATTTTAGCTAAAAGTAGCCATAAGTCCACATAAGCTAGGGTATGGAGCAACATATGGCATGAGGAAAACAAGAAATTAATATATTTTTCCAAGACAATTGTTTACTTTTTCCAAAACAATAGTAAATATCATTTATGCATGTAACAGTGTCGAAAGGTTGAGCTTGACGATGCCAATCTGATGATAAGTATAGTTAAATATAGGCAAGAAAGTATGCTAACACTTACCTCTCTTTACAGTTTGAGTGGGAAAAGACTTGAGTGATGTCACTTTCTGGGTGCTGAGGAAGTTGGACTGAACCATTATTTTAAAAAACAGGAGGATTGGTATGCTGTTATGGGGTTGAACAAAACTGGGGGACATGCTTAAATAGTGCTATTTTATAAATAATTCATGTATTTTTCTTATATATCTTTGATTTAGGTGAAAGTAGACAGGGAAATGATTATATTAGCAGAAAAATCTTGAGATTACTGGCTGTTTTTATTTGTTTTATATTCAGTGAAACAATAACTTGTGGGGACATGCCCATTTGGCTGACCTCTACGCCTCAGCAACCCATAACATGTTTCAAAACATAATTTTTAGAATATGTTAGTGTGTTATAATGCAAAGACACATGAATCTTTCCATTTCTTGATTTAACATGCATTTTGTGGTTTACTTTATATGAAAATCTTTGAGGTAAACATGTGGGACACAAAGGGCACCGAATTCAGAGAATCACCCACCTATTAAAATAGATGGAGCGTCCACTGTCCGCCACCCGTGCCTGACCTCAGGCGGGATCCTGTCCTCCGTTTGTCGGAGCGGAACTTTCCCTGAGTCGTATGAGACTCCTGCTGGCAGTTGACCCTCAGTCCAGGCTCAGGTGTCGATCAGCAGAGCGTCCATCCCATCCTCGTCGCCAAATTATGTAAGGGAAATTCTTCTTGTTGCTTATTGAGAGTTGCTAATTCTCAGAAGAATTACAGACTCGGTGTGATGAATCAGGTCTCTTTAATACATGCAGCATGGAGGGAAGACTCATGCAGAGTGTTCTCTCCAGATCTCCACAATGTCTTGGCATTTATACTGTTCAACAAAAAGACAAATGGTTGTCACATGCACCTGGTAATGATAAAATCTTTCCTTCAAGAACAATGACAATTTGGGGGAGTTCACTCATCCTGGTCCCTGAGGTTAATACTGTAGTGAAACAGCAGGCGGAGCTGTCTCCCTGCAAGGGACAATTTAATTAAAGACAATAATATACACCTGGAGAACGCCAGGTAGAGGGCAGAGGTGTTAAAAAGGGACGGTCATTTTTGTGAGGGGAGCTCTTTCTAGACACGTTTTGTGTGGTTGGTGGCTGGCAGTCCTTTGGGCTCGGGAGGGGTGTTCGCAGCTGGTTAGGGCTGCCGGCGCGAAGACAGGTAGGTAGGTGAGCCGTTCCCGTGAGGAGGGGAGGCTGGTCGCCTCCTGTAGATAGCCAGGGCCGGGGTTATAGGAGGGCTGCCGGTCGCTGCCTGTCACGAGCCATTGCCAGAGCCAGGCTCGGTCTGTCCGCATACCCCATATCGGCACTGCTGCTGTGGACTCGTGAGCGGAGTTCTGCCTGTCTGCGCCGCCCGACGAAGCGCTGTTCCCCCGGGGAGTCGGACGGCACATCAAGCGAAGACCCCGGGGGGGGGGTCCTCGCCAACGGGCGAGCTGAGTATTTTTCTTTTGTGTCTTTGTTTTATTATTGTAGTTGTGTCCTGTGTGTTAGGTTATGTTAGTTTATTTGTGTTATTAATTTATTTCAAATTGCGCGGGGAGCCGGCAGGCTGAATTGGGGAAACGGGTGTATGACAAGCTTGGGTGGGATTAATTCGGGCAGTAGCTCCAGCGTGTATGGTGTGCTGTGTAAGGGAAGTGTGCAGTGGCGTGCTGTGATTTAATGCTAGACCAGTTTCTATCTAGCTCTTCCTGGTGTGGGGTGAGCTCTGTAGCCTGACTTGTAACTCTCCCTCCTGGCTGCCTGCCCGGCCGTGTCTTTTACCTACGGTATTCCTGCGCCCTAATTTAATAACGGTTGTAAATAAATTAATAAAGTATACCTTTTATATATCAATGCTGCCCGTCTTGTGTGGGTTTGTTCGCCTCCCCTGACAAGAGCCTTACCATTGAATCCCAGGTGGGGGCAGGATTCCTCTGCCTGGTTCATGAGGTAAATTACACTCCTAGGTTTAACATGACATCAACTGGAAGCACTATCTCCTGACCAAAAAGTACTTTGTATGGAGTAAACCCTGTGCTGGCATGTACACTACTGCGATACGCCATCATAACATAGGGCAACAGTGCATCCCAATTTGTCTGGTTGTCGTCCACAAACAGGGATAACATGGACAAAAGCGTGCGATTGAAACGTTCAATTAACCCATCTGACTGTGGATGATAGGCTGAGGTTCGAGTTTTGTGAATGTTTAATAGTGTGCACAACTCCTGAAACAATCTGGATTCAAAGTTGCGACCCTGATCACTGTGAATGCTGCGTGGTGTACCGAAGCGACAAACCCACTGCTCAACCACCACCTTAGCAATGGTATGGGCCTCTTGGTTAGGGATAGCAAATGCCTCCGTCCACCTAGAAAAATAGTCCCCCACCACCAAGATGTATCTGTTTTTATCAGCAGTTTCGGGCAAGGGCCCCAAAATATCCAAGGCTACTCGCTCATGGGGCCTTGATGTAACAACTGATTGCAATGGGGCACAAGGAGGGGGGCTGTGCGTTTTACGTGAGGCACAATCTGCACATTCTCTACACCATTGCCTTATATCTTTGAACCATCCAGGCCAATAAAACCGGTCTTTGACTTTTGCCTGCAGTTTCTGTACTCCCAGGTGCCCTCCTGTTGCAGAATCATGTAGCTGAGCCAATACTTTAGGTACCAACGCACGAGGCAAGACCACTTGCACTTGTGAGGCAGCATCAGAGTTAGCAGGAGGCACCCTCACCAACCAGGAACCCTGAATCTCCAGCTGTGACCATACAGGTACTTTTGCAGAGCCGGCTCATCAGGCAGTGTCATACAGTGCCCGTTGCCTCGCGCCTTCAATTTGACCAGCTGCCGTATTTCTTGATCCTCTGCCTGAGCTACAGCTATTTCATCTCCCTCTTCAATCTGGGTGGAACTGCCTACTTGACCCACCTCACGAGCCACATATATCCCTGGATAGGAAACAGGTTGTATGTCAGTCCGACCCCTCAAATTTTCAACAGCCTGGACCCCCTCCATAAACCCTGGGAGCCTGGACATAGCGTCGGCGTTGGCATGTAATTTTCCAGACCGATGAACTTTTTTATACTGGAAATTTGCCAGCTGCTCTATCCACCGGGCTATTTGACCTTCCACATCCTGAAAATTATGTAGCCACCGCAAGGAGTTGTGGTAGCCCGAAACTCAGCACATTAAACTCAAAGAGGCCCTGGCGCGTAACGAAGGCTGTCTTGTGCCTATCCTTGGGGTCAATCTCAACCTGCCAATACCCGCTGGCCAGATCAAGAGTCGAAAACCAGCAGGCATTACACAGGCTGTCTAGCGCATCATCTATTCGCGGCAAAGGGTAAGCATCCTTCTTAGTCAGGTCATTTAGCTTACGGTAGTCCACACAGAAACGCAGGCTGCCGTCACGCTTCCGAACCAGAACAACTGGAGCAGCCCATGGACTACATGAAGGGCGGATAAAAACATTTTCTTGCATCTGTTTAACATGTTCAGCCACCTCCTGTTGTAGATGGAGAGGGACACGGCGAGGACGCAGTTTTACAGGATTGGCATCACCTGTATCAATACAATGTAATGCCTGATGAGTTCTACCGAGGTCCAACTCATTAATGCTAAAGACAGATTTATGACGCGATAGCAATTTTGAAACCGCCCCAACCTCTACTGGACCCAGTCCTTTCTGGTGGATGCTAAACTGTGACAAGAGTGAATCAGTGGACCAGGACTGATCAGATTTTGTCTGTTCACTAGGTCCCCCTTTCCCACAATTCTCAACCTCAATGCTCGTGTGAAAAGTGCCCACTTTCATGCCAGTTTTCAATACAAGCTCATCACCTGTGACATTGATCACCCGGACGGGGAGAGCCCCTTGTTTTACCCGGCAAACTACACGGGCTACCATAACATCGCAGTGGTTGGACAATGAAGCAGATGGCTCCAACATACCTTCCAACCCATCTCCAAAACCACCGACAACTGTTCCGGGTATGATGACTTCACTGCGAGGTGGGATTACCGTGTCAGACTGGACAACTACAACTTGGGGTTGATTTTCCTCCTGAGGGACCAGCAAGGGCAATGTTTTGCCCATTAAACGGCAAGTTCACTCTTTAAAATCAAGTACGGCACCATATTTTGAGAGGATGTCAAAACCCAGGAGTACCTCTTGGGAAGAAATGTCAGCGACTAAAAATTCTACCGCCAGAGCTAGAGAGTCAAATTGGCACACAGTCTGCCATTAGCCCCTTATTTTCATGTCTCCCCCATTAGCAGCCGATACCTCTCTATCATACTCTGTGAGCTCCGAACCCCCCTTTGTTATGGTTGCCCAAACCTGATGAGGAATAATGGACCGATTAGCCCCACTATCTACCAGGACCATACATTCCAACCCACCTACTTTGGCCGCTAAATAGGCAGATCCACCAACATCACTTGTAGAGGCCACACTTTGAGAAGATGAGGGGGCGGGCATTTGGCCCTCTAGTTTCCCTGTAAGTAAGGGCAGTCGCAGCGTATGTGGCGGTCACATCCACACTCCCAACAACCACCCCCACGTTCACGTCCATGACTGGTCCTAACAGGAGGGCCCACCACCTCCGGATTGGCCAGGATGGCAGAACCAGAACTAACAGGAACCATTTGTAATGTCTGGAAGGAGTGCTGCAATGATTTAACTTCTTGGCGTAGCCCCTCTACCACCCCCAGCAGAGCATCAATCCGATCGTCACTTTTTGTTTTCTGTTCTGAAACTTCACGCACTCTAACATCAGAGGAGGAAGCCTGAGTCTGTTCTAAACTCCTTAAAAGTTCCATTTCAGCAGCTAAATTGATGGCAGACTCGAGCGTGTTGGGTTTGGCACTGCACAAGCTGATTCGGAAATCCCCTGCAGCGAAGTAAGTGATAAAGTGGTCTCTGGCCAACAGATCACGGGCGTTCTCATCAGCTGTCGGATAAGTTCTAGCAGCCAAGCGACGCAGCGCATTGCCAAATTCGCGGGCCGTTTCATTTGGGAGCCTTCTTCTTCCTGAAAAGGCAGCTCTACTCCAATCATCACTGTCTGAAGGCTCCAAACACCTTGTCATGGCGGCTTTTAATAAGGCATAATTACTTTTAGCTTCTGCAGATATGCCACTGTAAATGTCACGCGCACGACCCGACAGTAACAAGGACATGAACTTAAGTTTGAGGGAATCATCCCAATTATTTACATCAGCGGCCAAGTCAAATTGTTCAGCCCAATCAGACCACTGGCGCCCCACCCCAGTAAACGTTTCTGGCATAAATACTGGGCGGGGGGTTGAACGGGGGTCAGGCGTGAGACTATCTACACCATTTAGTCTCGACGGGCCCTCTAGTGGGTTATTCTCCTCCACTGACATTCTGGTAAAGGTAAATCCCACCGCTGCCACCAGTGTAATTTACCTCATTAACCAGGCAGAGGAATCCTGCCCCCACCTGGAATTCAATGGTAAGGGTCTTGTCAGGGGAGGCGAACAAACCCACACAAGACGGGCAGCATTGATATATAAAAGGTATACTTTATTAATTTATTTACAACCGTTATTAAATTAGGGCGCAGGAATACCGTAGGTAAAAGACGCGGCTGGGCAGGCAGCCAGGAGGGAGAGTTACAAGTCAGGCTACAGAGCTCACCACACACCAGGAAGAGCTAGATAGAAACTGGTCTAGCATTAAATCACAGCATGCCACTGCACACTTCCCTTACACAGCACACCATACACGCTGGAGCTACTGCACGAATTAATCCCACCCAAGCTTGTCATACACCCGTTGCCCCAATTCAGCCTGCCGGCTCCCCGCGCAATTTAAAATAAATTAATAACACAAATAAACTAACATAACCTAACACACAGGACGCAACTACAATAATAAAACAAAGACACAAAAGAAAAATACTCAGCTCGCCCGTTGGCGAGGACCCCCCCCCCGGGGTCTTCACTTGATGCGCCGTCCGACTCCCCGGGGGAACAGCGCTTTGTCGGGCGGCGCAGACAGGCAGGACTCCGCTCACGAGTCCACAGCAGCAGTGCCGATATGGAGTATGCGGACAGACCGAGCCCCGCTCTGGTAATGGCTTGTGACAGGCAGCGACCGGCAGCCCTCCTATAACCCCGGCCCTGGCTATCTACAGGAGGCGACCAGCCTCCCCTCCTCACGGGAACGGCTCACCTACCTGTCTGTCTTCGCGCCGGCAGCCCTAACCTCCCGAGCCCAAAGGACTGCCAGCCACCAACCACACAAAACGTGTCTAGAAAGAGCTCCCCTCACAAAAATGACCATCCCTTTTTAACACCTCTGCCCTCTACCTGGCGTTCTCCAGGTTTTATATTATTGTCCATCCATCCCACCCGCTTATCCGGGGCCGGGTCGCGGGGGCAGCAGTCTGAGCAGGGACGCCCAAACTTCCCTCTCCCCGGACACTTCCTCCAGCTCCTCCGGAGGGACCCTGAGGCGTTCCCAGGCCAGCCGAGCGACATAGTCACTCCAGCGTGTCCTGGGTCTTCCCCGGGGCCTCCTCCCGGTGGGGCATGCCTGGAACACCTCCCTAGGGAGGCGTCCAGGGGGCATCCGGAACAGATGCCCGAGCCACCTCAGCTGACTCCTCTCGATGTGGAGGAGCAGCGACTCTACTCTGAGCTCCTCCCGGGTGACAGAGCTCCTCACCCTATCTCTAAGGGAGTGCCCCGCCACCCTGCGGAGGAAACTCATTTCAGCCGCTTGTATCCGGGACCTCGTTCTTTCGGTCATGACCCAAAGTTCATGACCATAGGTGAGGGTAGGAACGTAGATTGACCGGTAAATCGAGAGCTTCGCCTTTCAGCTCAGCTCCTTCTTCACCACGACGGACCGATACAGCGACCGCATTACTGCTGCCGCTGCACCGATCCGCCTGTCAATCTCACGCTCCATTCTTCCCTCACTCGTGAACAAGATCCCAAGATACTTAAACTCCTCCACTTGAGGCAGGATCTCTCCCCCAACCCGGAGGGAGCAAGCCACCTTTTTCCGGTCGAGAACCATGGCCTCGGACTTGGAGGTGCTGACTCTCATCCCAGCTGCTTCACACTCGGCTGCGAACCGTCCCAGTGCACGCTGAAGGTCCTGGCTCGATGGAGCCAACAAGACAACATCATCTGCAAAAAGCAGAGACGAAATCTGCCGGCTCCCGAACCGAACCCCCTCCGGTCCCTGGCTGCGCCTAGAAATTCTGTCCATAAAAATAATGAACAGAACCGGTGACAAAGGGCAGCCCTGGCGGAGTCCAACATGCACCGGGAACAGGTCCGACTTACTGCCGGCAATGCGGACCAAGCTCCTGCTCCGGTTGTACAGGGACTGCACAGCCCTCAACAGAGGGCCTGCAACCCCATACTCCCGGAGCACCTCCCACATTCTGTATATTATTGTCTTTAATTAAATTGTCCCTTGCAGGGAGACAGCTCCGCCTGCTGTCTCACTACAATACTATACCATAAACTTCTCAGTTACAATGGATCGCACCCTAAAAACTTCCCCCTTCATCCTGTTCCCCCATTGAATGCTCTTCTCACCATAGTGATCAAAGGCCACAAAGACTTTTACAATTCACATACTGATTCCCGAGATTAGCAAGTCATCTAATTCCTACACGATATACAAGAAAGTGAGCGAAAAGTTACGCTACGTTAAGCTGAAATGATGTGCATTGCGTCATGACGTTCTCCATGTGTCGACACGTTGTCCGTGCGTCGCTGTTTTGATCGGGATATCCCAATTGATTATAATTGCCATGTATACAGGAATAATCCTGTTTGCTCACGCATGTAAACAGGTTATTCTGAAAGTTTCAGAAACTGGAATATTGACCATAACCCGAATATTGACTGCATGTAAACGTAGTCACTTAGATTGCACACAGGTGGACTCCACAGACACTGTGTCTGCCCACCACCATGTAAATTAATGAAATCAAAAAGTAAACAGAAAAGGAGTTCTAGATAAAAACCTAATAAAAATTAACACCACCACTGCAATAGTACAACAAGACAGGATAATTAAATGTTGCCTCTTCGACATCAGATCTGTCATGTAAAGCTGTGTTGGTAAATCAAGATGGCGCCGCGGACGGCTGCCTCGGTGTGTTGGTGCGCGTTGTTTTGTTTTGTTTTGTGTTTTAACTCTGTTTTTTGTGACGGTACCCGGAGCTCTTTCACCAGAGAAGAGCTCATGAACATCAGGGGAGCAACACCAGAGGATTTATTTCCTAAATTTCTGCTCCCAACAGTGGAAATTTTGGACATACTGGTCAAAGGTGTGCTCACCCTTGCTCACGCAGTGAAACGCCGGAGGAGAGGAAAACGAGCCGGCGCGCTCGTGCGCCTTCGCCAGCGCGGACTACACACAGCGTTACCGGGAATATTTCTTTCTAACGTGCGTTCACTGCCCAACAAACTGGAGGAATTACAACTGCTGTTGGGTAAAAACAGGGACTTTTCTTCATCTGCTGTTTTGTGCTTCATCGAGACGTGGCTCTGTGGATTAATACCGGACTCTGCGCTGCAGCTGGCTGGCTTCCAACTCCACCGCGCGGACAGAGACACGGAACTTTCCGGCAAAACTAAAGGTGGAGGAATCTGTTTCTACATCAACAGTGGTTGGTGCAAGGACGTGACAGTGATCCAGCAGCACTGTTCTCCTGACCTGGAATATTTCACCATTAACTGTAAGCCTTTTTATTCACCCCGTGAGTTCGCTTCATTCATTCTGGTCGGCGTTTACATCCCGCCGCAAGCCAACGTGCAGGACGCACAGCGTATGCTCGCGGACCAGATACTGCGTGTGGAGCGGACCAACCCGGACCCCTTAGTTATTGTCCTTGGCGACTTTAACAAAGGTAACCTCACCCACGAACTCCCTAAATACGGACAGTTTATCAAATGCCCGACCAGAGAGGAGAACACTCTGGATCACTGTTACACCACCGTCAGGGATGCTTATCACGCCGTCCCCCGTGCTGCACTGGGCTACTCTGACCACGTCATGGTGCAACCTGATTCCTGCGTACAGGCAGAAACTAAAGCTCTGCAAACCTGTAGTGAGGACATCAAGGAAGTGGACCAGTGAGGCTGTGGAGGATCTCCAGGCGTGTTTGGACTCAACTGACTGGGATGTGTTCAGGACTGCTACCAACAGTCTGGATGAGTACACGGAGACTGTGACGTCCTACATCAGCTTCTGTGAGGACTGCTGTGTTCCATCACGCACCAGGGTGAGTTACAACAATGACAAACCCTGGTTCACAGCCCAACTCAGGCAGCTAAGGTTGGCAAAGGAAGAGGCCTTCATGAGTGGGGACAAAGACAGATACAAAGAGTCGAAGTACAAGTTTAGCAAGGCGGTGAAAGAGGCTAAACGTTCCGCTTCATTCATTCTGGTCGGCGTTTACATCCCGCCGCAAGCCAACGTGCAGGACGCACAGCGTATGCTCGCGGACCAGATACTGCGTGTGGAGCGGACCAACCCGGACTCCTTAGTTATTGTCCTTGGCGACTTTAACAAAGGTAACCTCACCCACGAACTCCCTAAATACGGACAGTTTATCAAATGCCCGACCAGAGAGGAGAACACTCTGGATCACTGTTACACCACCGTCAGGGATGCTTATCACGCCGTCCCCCGTGCTGCACTGGGCTACTCTGACCACGTCATGGTGCAACCTGATTCCTGCGTACAGGCAGAAACTAAAGCTCTGCAAACCTGTAGTGAGGACATCAAGGAAGTGGACCAGTGAGGCTGTGGAGGATCTCCAGGCGTGTTTGGACTCAACTGACTGGGATGTGTTCAGGACTGCTACCAACAGTCTGGATGAGTACACGGAGACTGTGACGTCCTACATCAGCTTCTGTGAGGACTGCTGTGTTCCATCACGCACCAGGGTGAGTTACAACAATGACAAACCCTGGTTCACAGCCCAACTCAGGCAGCTAAGGTTGGCAAAGGAAGAGGCCTTCATGAGTGGGGACAAAGACAGATACAAAGAGTCGAAGTACAAGTTTAGCAAGGCGGTGAAAGAGGCTAAACGGCTGTACTCTGAGAAGCTCCAACACCAATTCTCAGCTAACGACTCTGCGTCTGTCTGGAAAGGGCTCAGGCAGATCACTAACTTCAAGCCTAAAGCCCCCCACTCCATCAACGATCGACGCCTAGCCAACGACCTGAACCAGTTCTACTGCCACTTTGAAAGACAAAGGGACAGTCCAGCAACCATCCCCCACGACACCTCTGAACAGCTCCAGCTCCAGTCACCTCCACCAATGCCCACCTTAAAGGCCCCCCCCTCCCCCTCCCCACCCACCTCAGTGACGACTCTTTCCATCCATGAAAGGGACGTCAACAGACTCTTCAGGAGACAGAACCCCCGGAAAGCAGCTGGACCGGATTCTGTCTCCCCATCTGCCTTGAAGCACTGTGCTGATCAGCTGTCTCCAGTATTCACAGACATTTTTAACACCTCATTGGAGACATGTCACGTGCCAGCCTGCTTCAAGTCTTCAACCATCATCCCTGTTCCCAAGAAGCCAAGGACCACAGGACTTAATGACTTCAGACCCGTCGCCCTGACCTCTGTGGTCATGAAGTCCTTTGAGCGCCTTGTGCTCTCACACATCAGAGACATCACTGACCCTCTCCTGGACCCCCTGCAGTTTGCCTACAGAGCCAACAGGTCTGTAGACGATGCAGTCAACTTGGCCCTCCACTTCATCCTCCAGCACCTGGACTCCGCAGGAACCTACGCCAGGATCCTGTTTGTGGATTTCAGCTCTGCCTTCAACACCATCGTCCCAACTCTGCTTCAGGAGAAGCTCTCCCAGCTGAGCGTGCCTGACTCCACCTGCAGGTGGATCACAGACTTCCTGTCTGACAGGAAACAGTGCGTGAAGCTGGGGAAACACTTCTCCGACGCTAAGACCATCAGCACCGGATCCCCCCAGGGCTGTGTTCTTTCTCCTCTGCTCTTCTCCCTGTACACGAACAGCTGCACCTCCAGTCACCAGTCTGTCAAGCTCCTGAAGTTTGCGGACGACACCACCCTCATCGGACTCATCTCTGATGGCGACGAGTCCGCCTACAGGTGGGAGGTTGACCATCTGGTGACCTGGTGCAATCAGAACAACCTGGAGCTCAATGCTCTAAAGACAGTGGAGATGGTTGTGGACTACAGGAAGAACTCAGCCTCACCAGCCCCCATCACCCTCTGTGACTCCACTATTGACACTGTGGAGTCTTTCCGCTTCCTGGGAACTATCATCTCCCAGGACCTCAAGTGGGAGCCGAACATCAGCTCACTCATCAGGAAAGCACAGCAGAGGATGTACTTCCTACAGCAGCTGAAGAAATTCAGCCTGCCAAAGACAATGATGGTGCACTTCTACACAGCCATCATTGAGTCCATCCTCACCTCCTCCATCACTGTCTGGTACGCTGCTGCCACCGCCAAGGACAAGGGCAGACTGCAGCATGTCATTCGGTCTGCAGAGAAGGTGATTGGCTGCAATCTCCCATCTCTTCAGGACCTGTACGCCTCTAGGACCCTGAGGCGTGCAGGAAAGATTGTGGCTGATCCCTCTCACCCCGGACACAAACTCTTTGAGCCACTCCCCTCTGGCAGGAGGCTGCGGTCCATCAGGACCAAAACCTCACGCCACAAGAACAGTTTTTTCCCATCTGCTGTCAGCCTTACCAACAAGGCCCGGAACCCCCCCTGACACTCTTCACATTCCACCTCGGACTCATTCTGTCACATTGACCGATATAAACATAACTCTATGCGTTACATTAACGCTCAACTTGGACTTCTTTCTCAAAAACAGAACTGTGCTTCCGGTAATAGCAACAACAAAAACAGACTTGTGTATATATATTTAAATTGTTATATTCTTATGCTCTTACTTTGATAGATGTGTCATGCACCAATTTCACCAGAAAAAATTCCTAGTATGTGTAAAAGCGTACATGGCAATAAAGCTTTTTCTGATTCTGATTTCTGATTCTGATTCTGATTCTGGTAGATTATTTAATATCAGAGTTTAATATTCATTTATTTTATCTTACTGAAACCTGGCTTTGTCTTGCAGAAAATTAATATTAATCAATCCTATGTTCTGACATATGGCACTGAAATTGAACATTTTATAGTCTTTTCATAGAACCATCATTTAATAACTTTTGAATTCATTTCACTGAACTACAAACCATTAAGCAAAAATGTGTTCACTAGATGTCTCTTTGATAGTGCTGTAGCTAAATTTAAGGAAGCAATTCCATCAGCATTTAAGTCAATGCCCTGTGTCAATATAACTGAGGACTCCTGTGCTAACTTCAGTCCCTCACAAATTGATCATCTTGTTGATAGGGCTGGCCCTCTAAAAGAGAGGGTTTGCTTCATGGTATACCTCCAAAACCAAAAATTCCAACCAGCATTGTGAAAACTTGAAAGGAAATGGCATTCCACTATTATGGAAGAATTTAATTTAGTCTGGCAAGATAATCTTAAAACAAATTGAATGACCCTCTGCAATGCAAGGACAGCTATTGCTCATCATCATTAAAAAAAAATAAGAACAACCAGAGGATTCTTTTCAGTACTGTAGCCAGACTGATACAGTCATAACTCTATTGAACTATTTATAGCCCTCAGTAGTAATGACTTCATATGCTTCTTCAATGATGAAATTCTAATTAGCAGAGACAAAATTTATCGTCTCCTGTCTGCAAATGGTACTGATTCATCTTCAAACAGAGGAACCTTAGAAACAGCTTTTAAACCTGATATATTCAGATTGCTTTTCTCCCATCAACCTTCACCAACTAACTTCAACAATTTCTTCATCTAGACCACCAGCATGTATTTTAGACCCCATTCCTAACAGGCTGCTTAAGGAGGTTTTACCCTGAATTGGCACCTCTTAACTAAATTTGATCAACCTGTTTTTATAAACAGGCTACATGCCACAGTCCTTTAAAGTAGCTGTTCCTAAACATCTTCTTAAAGAGCTTACTCTTGATCCAGGGTTTATAGTCAATTAAAGACCTATTTCTAACTTTCCCTTTCCCCTTGAGAATGCAATCTGTTGGGCGACTTTTGACATAACAATAATCTATTGGATTTTCAGTCAGGATTTAGAATATATCACAACACAGATACAGCAGTAGTCAAAGTCAGAAATTGCCTTCTTGTTGCATCTGACATAGGACTTTTCTCTGTACTATTGTAGTTAGATCCTAGAGCTGCATTCAACACCATTGACCATGGCATCATATTACAGAGACTGGAACACTTAATTGGCATTAAAGGAACTGCACTAAGCTGATTTAAGTCCTGCTTATCAGATCAATTCCTGTTTGCACGTCAATGATAATTTCTCTGTGTGTGCAAGAGTTAGTCATGGAGTTCCTCAAGGTTCTGTGCTTAGACCCTATATATGCTTCCTTTTGCAGTATTATTTGGAAAATTTTCATACAGAGTGTACCAGTTATATTCAGCAATGAAGCCAGATGAGTCTCTCTCTCTGTCTCTCTTTCTCTCTCTCTAAACCCAATCGGTCGAGGTTGTTTTGCCTCACCGCCATCTGTGATTTGACACTTCATAAATCATTTGAATTGAATCAAACTTTCAAAGATCACTGTGACTTACGCACCAAAATGACAGACTGTCATTGAGAAACTTCCTGTTTCCACAGACCAGTTCCACTTCAGAATAATAGCAGGTGACTGCAGGGTGTCACTCAGACAATATTAGGGTATTCTGGTGTTGAATTTCAAAAGTAAAACCCTCTATGCTATGTGAGCTGTAGCCCCTCTGAATTCAGATAGATGTTAAAAGGAAACTTCTTGTTTCCACTCATCAATTTCACGTCAGACTGAGAGTGTCACTGTGAGAGATACATCAACTAGTTAGTTAACAAACAAGTAATGAAATTTGTTTGCTACAATTGAGTTAATTCTAGTGGTTCAAAAACATCCACAGTAACTGTGACTATTTATTCTACATTTGATTAGTATCATTTCAAAACACAATTTGTTACACAGTTAATTAACACAGTGTTAATCTGCATCTCAAATGCACCTTCCAAGTCCCAGCTCTCTGGTGATGTGAACACATGTAATTTCTGTAATTTTTCTTATCTAAGACATTTTATGTCATCATGAATCAACATGAAATAATATTCATGCACTTAATGAAATGTAGGCCTACGATATGTTCATAAAACTCTCATAACAATGGAGTTTCAAATACTGTCCTAGGGACCCAATTTTCTTTCAAGGACAGTTTTATTTTATTGAAAAATATACAGTGGGGAAAATTGTAATTGTAATTATTGACTTATTTGTTTTGATTTCTTGTATTTGTGGATTACTTGGGTTGTTACTGACATCTGGTGAAAAATTAATTTCAATAGCCCCATTAGAAATACATTTTATGGACAAAAATGTTGACACGTTCAATACTTATTTTCCCCGCTCTAATTTGAATGTCCTGCTTCATTGTTGTGACAAATGTCACTGATGTTTCCCAGGTCATTGATAAAAGATAAGACTTTATTGAAATATAAGGGATAACAGGGAAATATTAGTATTAAAGAAGCAAAAACAGCAAAACAGCATAGAAGGGTCAAGATAAAAAGTATACAGGATACAGAATAAAAACTCAACTAGGTAAATGTACATTATGTACAGATTCTACAAATACTAAATGCAATAAAAATACTGCTGCCCACAGAACTATTATTGCCAATATTCTTATGAGAAAACTACCAGTGTCATGTGTTGTATTGCATTTGAGAAATACTGTTGCATAGGAAGAAAATATAGAATTTTCATGAGTCTATGTATACGTACAATATGTACAGTTTATAAAAAATACTGTTGCCAATATGGATAATAAATACAGTGTGATTGATGTAGGAATCGGAAAACACTGCATCAACACAGTGCTACACATGATGCTAGCAGGCTAACAGCTGTTGGGATGAAGGACCTGCGGTAGCGTTCTTTCTTACACACTGGATGCAGCAGTCTGTTGCTGAAGGAGCTGCTTAAGCCCCCCACCATCTCATGCAGAGGGTGGGATGGGTTGTTCATGATCAGTGTCAGCTTGGTTAATATCCTCCTCTCACCCACCTCCTTGATGGGCAGTCCAGGACAGAGCCAGCTCTCCTGACCAGTTTGTTTAGCCTTTTCCTGTCCCTCTCTGATCTTGTGTTCTTCATACTCCAAAGGACCTCAGTCTTCTGAGTAGGTGTAGGAGACTTTGACCCCTCCTGTACAGGACATCTGTGTTGTTTGTCCAGTCGACTTTGTGGTTAAGGTGGACACCCAAGTATTTGTACACATCCACAATCTCAATGTCTAAGCCCTGGATGTTCACTGGTGTGATCTGTGACACATTTCTACAGAAATCTATTACCATCTCCTTTGTCTTGCTGGCGTTTATGTGCAGGTGGTTCAGTCCACATCTCCCTCTATTCCAGTTTGTTCCCCTGTGATACATGTCCAATGATGACTGTATCATCAGAGAATTTCTGGATGTGACAGCTGTAAGTGTCAGTGTAAGTCCTATGTGAAGAGGGTGAAGAGGAAAGGGGAGAGCACTGTGCCCTGTGGAGCTCCTGTGCTCCAAACTACCACTTGAGACATGCAGTCACAAAGCCTTACATACTGTGGTCTGTTGGTGAGTTACTTGATGGTCCACACAGCCAGGTGGCAGTCTACTCCAGCTCATTCCCCCTGAGCAGTGATGATTGGATTGTGTTGAAAGCACTAGAAAAGCTGAAAAACCCTCACCGTGCTCCCAGTATTCTCCAGGTGAAAAAAGGGATCAGTGAAGCAGGTAGCTCACTGCATCCTCCACACCAATGCCTGGTCGATATGGAGACTGTAGGGCGTCCAGCTTGCTGCTCACCAGGTGATGGAGGTAGTATGATCCTCTCCAATGTCTTCATCAGGTGGGAAGTTAAGGCTACCAGCTTGAAGTGGCCTATATGGAGTGCATCAGTAATGTGCCACTCACAGAGCTGTTTGACTGAGTGGCAGCCAGCAGCATGAGTTGAGGGAGGGGGCGGTTCGCAGCGTGTGTGAGCAGTGATTGACAGATGTCAGACACTCTCTCAGACACTCCTCTGGCTCTGATTGGTTGTTTTGTGTTGAGCACGGTGGATTCTTGCAAATCGCAGTAGGAGCAGTAGGTGGGACCAATGGAGTCATTTTTTTCACTCTCAAAACAATCTTGAAATCAATATTTTTTGAAGGGTACTATGGAGCTTTGTACATTTCTTGTGTGTATATATGTACGTGTGACTTTATTGTACTTTTTTACTATATATGTATTCTGTATGCATATATGCGTTACTTAAGTGGTTTAGAATACATTGTACTTATGTATTACGCATACAGAGTTCATTGTACACATCAATTCTAATTACAAATTCAGTATTTTATCTATTTCTTTTCATTTCTGTTTTTTTTTGTAGACATATGACCTGTCAGGTGACTGCTTTGGACAGGTACTTGTAAGCTGTGTCTCTGCATTTGTTTCATGTCTGAAGAAGGTCTTGTGCATGGTGGTTTAATGGGAGCATTATCTAGTGTGCTGACTCACATTTGGATGTTCATGCTTTTGCAACTATTTGCCAAGAAAAAAACAACTTTTCTTCTTCTCCAAATTTAGAATGGGCAATTCCGCCAGCGCGGCAGTCCCATGTTTTGCAACTCCCACTGGCAGCCTGGAGAGAGTGAAGACAAAATGGAGCCACCACCGCTGTTAACCTACAAAGAACTACACTAAAAATGCATAATGCCTGGGAAGTGTACACTTTCCATCCCTCTCAATCCCATTCCAAAAATGACCAATGATCTGCTAGCAACAGTGTTAATATTTTGTTAAGTTTAGGCAACTACAACTACTTTGTTAGGTTGAGGGAAAAAGGCCAAGAGGGTTAGGGTTAAACAATGTTGACTAATGATGTGATAGAAGATGTGAATTACTGTCTCCCATCTCAAAGCCACATGCTTTATTAACCCAATAATCCACTGGTGTCCTTTCTCAAATGTTTCACACCAGTATCCACATTTGCTACATTTTATTTCAGTTCACACTACATTTACATGTAGCCGGCTATTTTCATAAACGGACATTTCACCCTCTCCGTTTTCAAAAATAACATTGTGCACGTGTCCGTTTTCAGAAAACTTTTTGTTTACACTAACCCGTGTATGTATGCCGTCGACGCTGGCGGTGCCGTGGACTGGCTCTTCGTGTTGGAGCATTCGTCTCTGCTCCTCGATATAATAGAGCAGCTGCATTTGCAAATGCAAACATACGAAAAGGGTTTGCACCAACATAAATGCAAGTGCTACTCTGATCGCATCCATGATCACCATAGCCAAATGAAAATGTAAACATAGATCGCACTTTTGGCTCAGGTGCAAGTTCTAGCATAGTGTGACGTCGGCTCCCTAAAGTTTTTTCTCTGTTTTCTCAGTTTACATGCAAACGTGCAACTGAAGTTTTCCAAAATCTCCACTCCAGCCAGAGTTTTTAGAATGCATCGTTTTCAAGGTGAATTCTCCGTTTGCATGTAAACGAAGCGCACAAACGCAGGGAAATGTCTCCGTTTTTCAAAATAACCGTGTACGTGTAAACGGGGCATCAGTGGAAAGCAAAGTAATGTTCATACCTGCTTGTATGATTAATTAGTACGATTCATTAAATGTGTTTTGTTGCCCATAGCCTACAAAACTGTAGTAATGCTTTGAGGTCAAAATAGGTAAAAACATTTAAAATAGGTATCACTATGCCATCACATAAAAGAAAACTGCACACAGTGCTTGCATTGTATATACATTATGTGATTTGTCATTTTTTATATGGATTTATAATACAGCATGGTTAGGCTAATGATAATTCTGAGCCATGTTTGGGACCGTAGATTTTAACTTGCAAAAACCTCAATCAAAGCAGGGGGTGGCAGGTTAACAAGGGGGATACATTTTATGAGGTACAAATAGGTATGCATGCATGGCAAAAATCAGAAATGCATAATGTCCAATTCTTTCAAAATATGCCTTAGTGTCCTCAGGGAGCCACTGAATCGGGTCTAGGTTATAAATTGGACAATGTTAGGAATGAGATCACTTTGGGTGGACACTGTAAATAGTTTGCACTGTGAAGCTGTGACAATCCAGCTGATGGTGATAATGCAACACATAAGGATACCAACCACCATAAAACTCAACAGAACAGCAGCAACTGTCAATGGTCATCAATAAACATTTCTTATCTACCTGCATTTCTTGCCAACACATTTGACCCAATGAAGTAACCTACTGTGGGAGGTGTCCAAAAAACAACAGACATGAAGTGGCTACTTTAGCATTCTGACATCAACAAAGAAATATTAAACCGAAATTGAACAGATGAAAAGACACTTCTCTCAAGTGGTTCCAAGATGTGTCATAGACAATGAGTGCAGTGAAATGTGGCACAAGATATGTCGGTCACATCCGCATCTAGCAGACAAAGCGGGTGCATTTTGTACAGGCTCAAAGAATTTTGATCGTCCATTATTTGGAGAAAGGAGTAAGGAGCATGTGAATGTGGCACAAGCTACACCTAATGAACAAGCTTGTCAAGCTGAAAAGTCCAGTTACACTTGCTACGTGACAAGACAAGGTGAAGATGGTTTTCATCAAGTGTTTTCATTTTAAAGTACACCAGTGCTTAATTTGCATGTTAACATAGTAAAAATGGATAAATCCAGACACTTGTATTGATTCAGTTGGTTTGTTGTTTTGGTTAATCTCTTCTCTCATCCATCTGTTTCTGATGCAGGTCTTTGCCAATGTTTCCCCATCTTTGTTCATAACTTGCATCCTCTTTTAGCATCCCTTGTTGGTTGTCCCTGTACTCTTGAGTTTTTCCTCTTGTGTAGAAGTGTAATCTATTGTTATTCCAGGTCTTCACTGGTACAGAGGAGGATCTGTGGCTCTGGTTCTACAAGTGCTTGGCAGCACCTGGAATTTATACATCAGTACATCTGCTGGTCATTGAAGATCTTCATATTTCTGTTGTTTCTTGTTTCGCTCATTATTATTATATAAATCAGCATTATTATATTTCATAGTAGCAGGGGAGCAGTGATTTTAGTTACTCCACCAGTGTCATATAAACAATACCACAGGTGAAATTGTTTCAATTAAAACAAATGTTTTGCGGTTGATGCCTTGCCGCCACTGACATGACCTAACTCTCAGATGTCCCAGCCTTCTTCCTTGCCTCTTCAGATATTCAACATCATCTTGTTTCATTTCAGTAGTACCAGGAGGATACTCATGATGGTAGTAGACCACACTTGACATCTGTGTACCTTGTATGACTTGATAGATAAATACTTTATTGATCGCCTAAGGAAATGTATACATATGTGCATAATAAGTACTGTGCTAGATAAAATAAATCAAATAAGAATACAAATAGATTTAGACTTAAGATCAGGTAGAGCTCTAACAGTGCAAATTAAGTTGAATGTGCAAAATCCCTCAGAAGCTAAGTCTCCTCTCCTTGCACAGAGGAGAGTCGTTATACAACATTATTGTTGTGGGTTGGAATGTCTTTCTGTAGCGGGCCTTACTATAGCAGAGTTGAAAAAGCCTCCAGCTGAAACCACTCTGCTGTCTAATTCATAGGTCATGCACGGGATGTGATGTGTTGTCCATCATGTTGAGCAGTTTGTATAACATCCTTCTCTCAACAACCAACTCTGGGAGCTCCAGAGCAATCCCGTGCACACCTCTCCATCTCATCATAGACTGGATTGTGTTAATCAAAGAACATGATCCTCACAGTGCTGCCAGCGTTGTCCAGGTGAGAGTGGACTTGCTGATGTAGGTAGATGATGGCATCCTCAACACCAACCTTGGTACTGCGGTAGGCAAACTGTAGTGGGTCCAGTAAGGTGGCCAGCTGTGGTCTGAGATGAACCAAGACCAGTCTCTCCATGACTCCCATGATATGAGATGCTAAGACAACTGGTCTATCAGGCTAAGGTTGAAGAAGTGCTGTAGAATCTCACATAGCTGGTCTTCACAGTAATTCAGGACTCTGAGCCTGATAATCTACTCCTCCAGCCTTTTTCTGGAGCAATCTCTCCAGCTGTTTCTTCACCTGGTTCTGGAAACAGACAGCAGGTGGGGGAGATAGAGGGCCCCTCAGTGTTTCCTGGTGCAGGAGGAGATGTTGACAGGGGTGTGTTGATGTCCATGGTGGGGTCAAGGGGTGTGGAGAGGAACAGTGTGCATGAGTGCATGATCCTTATCACTGAGGAGGTGTGAGATAGGAGCAGCTGTTGGGGTAATGTGGTCGAGCTCCTATGGCTGGAGGAGGAAGGTGATGGTCCTGTACTGAACCTGTTGAATAACAAATTCAGCACATTGGCTCTGCTTAGGTTGCCCTCATGCCGCCATTCCCGCCTGCTTCACTTTGAATCTTGTGAACTTCATTCCCAACCACACATCCCTCACGCTGTTTTACTGAGGCTTATTCTCCAGCTTTCTCCTGTATGTTTTCTTGTGCTCCCTCAGTTTCACTTTCAGCTCACTCTGCACACTCCTCAGTGGTCTTCAGTGTCCCCATCCCTGAAGGCCCTCTTCTTCTGTTCAGCAGCTTTAAGGTTACAAGTGATCCAGGCCTTGTTATTGGGATAACATCTGACTGTCTTGGTGTGTATGATGTTATCAACACAGATGTTAATGTAGTCTTCTATGCAGTCATGGAGTTTCTGTCATCTCCATGGGGCTCACAGAGTAATTAGAATCAGAATAATGCACCTTTCTAGTCTTATCAACCACTCAAAGCACTTTTTTTCAACACGGATAATTCGACATCTAGCCTGCAGGGCCAGGGGAAGCACTGACCTTCTGATAAGTGGATGCCTGCTCTATCTTCTTAGCCAAAGCTGCTCATAACACTCTAATTTTATGACAATTTTTTAAAATTTTATCTAATTTTATGAGGCTTAATAAAAAACTTTATCCATAGACGGACTATTTTTGACATTTCTACTTCATTTTTGATAGTGACAACTGGAGGGAGACTGGACAGGGAGAGAGGAGATGACATGCTGCAAGGGACTGGAGTTGAACACAGGCTGCTGTGGTCATGCCTTCATACGTGGTACGTGCTCTCCCAGGTGAGCTACTGTGGTGCGGTACATCCCAGTCTGTGGCCTTGAAACACCGCTACAGTGTCTCATTTGCTTCCTGTGACCACCTGTTCACAGCCCTCATGGTTTCCTTAATCTATTATGATATAATGAAATCCTATTGATTTTGCCTAGTATTGCTGTTTGCATATGAGACTATGCATTACATTCTTGTTTCCTTTCTTTACTGCCCACCTGGTTTGTCTTGCCCCGTCCCTGTCCCTGTCAATTCTATTCAACTTTCTTGTTTAATTAGTTTTACTGACAACACAGTTCTGAAACAACTGTCAAAGCCCTTTTTCTAAAAGTGACACACCGGAAGGTAATGGCCTTTCAATCTGTGTGTACTGTGTGTATATGAATGTATCAGAATAGAAGAGCAATGAAAAAGAAGAATAAATTCATTAAAGCAATGAGATGACAAATGAAGAGGAAAGCAGACTATGAGGAGCAGATTAGGACAAGAGCATTTTTTTTCATGCAGTAAGTGGACTGCTGTCTAATACTTTTTCTACCACCCATACCATACAGTGAATGTTTTCCTCCTAGGAGGTATTGTAATATTTTACATCTCTACAATAGACCAAAGGCAGGCAGTCACTTCTCTGCACTGCTGGATTCATTTATGACATGGCTGACTCCCTGCATTACCTATCCAAAGCACTCTTACAGTTTGGCGGCCTATTTAGGGGAGATGGGCAGATGTCCAGCTCTTTCTGTGCTCTGCCAATGCTGCTTCTGCATCATCATTGTTTCAAACAAGTTAGGACATGTGCAACAAAAGACTTGGAAATGTGTGGAATGCTCCAAAAACACCTGTTTGGAACATTCCACAGATAATCACACTGGTAACAGGTAACTATCATGATTAGGTATGAAAGAGGCATACTCGTAAGGCTCAGTGGTTCCCAAACAAGGATGGAGTGAGGTTCACCACTTTGTGAACACATGATTGCATAAATGGACTCAGGAATACTTTGTAAAATCGTAAACACAGTTTAGTGGCAAATGACTGTATTCTGTTGTTATTCACTGTACATTTTACACATAGGTCTATGATTTCCATGAAACATGTCTTTGAAGCTGTATGCTGGAAATAGCTTTTTAAAAGATTCTTGGCTCCTGCTATTTCCCTCTGTTTCAGTCCCTTTCAGAATGTGGTGTTTCTGGTGTCTATAGCTTTTTAATGCAAATGAGCTGCCCCACCCATAAAGTATTACTGTGGCAATGGGGAGAGCGTAGGCTCACGTAGCACTATCCATGTGAAAGTAGCAGACATGGCAGCAATGAACAGACCGAGTTCTTCAGTAGTTCAACTATACATGTTTGAAACTGAATCGGATCCTGAAGGAGGGAGGCTCCTACAGAACCTGACTCAAAGAATTCAGCAGGTCACTTCTATAGAGGTGTCGATCATCAAATTCGACCACTGGGTTGCTGAGACATTGACTGGTCTAACTGTGCTGTTAGCTTCAGCGCTCCTTGTCATTTACACATGAATGGGCAGAGCGCGCACAGAGGACACTGCTCACCAGCACGACTGGCCATTCACCTCAGGCTGAGAAAAAGTAGCTAGCTAGAGCACACACACATTCAAATCTAAAATATGGGTGCTATTATTGGTTGAAAATGCTTGTACTCAAGGTTTCTTATTTCTTTAGCTTTATACATGCATGAACCGTCATTTTTTTTATTTGTTTGTATCAGTGCACATGTGGAAATTGCGCAACAATGCAGTCATAGCCTGAGAACATACAGTGGGGGGTAATAATTATTTGATCCCCTGCTGATTTTGTAAGTTTACCCCCTCACAAAGAAATGGACGGTCTATAATTTTTATGGTAGGTTTGTTTTAACAGAAAGAGATGGAATATCAACAAAAAAGTCAGGAAAAAAAACATTGTATAAAGGTTATAAATGAATCTGCATTTAATCAAGTGAAAGAAGTATTTGACCCTCAAGCAAAACATGATTAAGTACGTGGTGGAGAAACCCTTGTTTGATTTGATTTGATTTGATTTGATTTGATTTGATTTGATTTGAGTTGATTTATTTCTGGATCAAGATAATAAAAAAACAGCAATCCAAAGGATGACATGCAAAAGTACAATACTTATTTCCAGCATGGTCCTTGGTGTTACACACTAGAAACAAACTAAGACTAAAAATACATACAGTAAGATAAGAAATAAGAAAACAGAACTGCATGTAAAAACTATCCAATTTATCAATAAAAATCCACCTGCTTGACCTGTCTTTTAAAAATCCCTCATGATGATAGAAGTTGTGTAGCAGTAGACAAACGATTCCAAGCCATGATACCAGTGTAAAAGAAAGTTGGCAAGCACAGAGGTCAGATGTTTCTTGTAGTTGGGCACCAGGTTTGCACACATCTCAGGAGGGATTTTGGTCCACTCCTCTTTACAGATTCTCTCCAAATTCTTAAGATTCCGAGGCTGTCGCTTGGCAACTCAAAGTTTCAGCTCCCTCCACAGATTTTCTGTGGGATTAAGGTCTGGAGACTGGCTAGGTCACTCCACTACTGACCTTAATGTTCTTCTTCTTTAGCCACTCCTTTGTTGCCTTGGCCATATGTTTTGGATCATTTTCATCCTGGAAGACCCCTCCATGACCCATCTTTGGTGTTCTTGGTGAGGGAAGGAGGTTCTCCTCCGAGATTCTATGGTACATGGCACCGTTCATTGGCTCCTCAATGCGGTGAAGTCGTCCTGTACCCTTAGCAGAAAAACAGCCCCAAAGCATAATGTTACCCCCTCCATGCTTGACAGTGGGGATGGTGTTCTTGGGGTCATAGCCAGCATTTCTCTGCCTCCAGACACGGCGAATCAAGTTGATGCCAAAGAGCTCAATTATGGTCTCATCTGACCACAGCATATTCTCCCAAGCCTTATCTGAATCATTCAAGTGTTCATTGGCAAACTTCAGACGGGCCTGTACATGTGCCTTCTTGAGCAGTGGGACCTGCCACTACAAGGTCTCAATCCATTACAGCGAAGTGTGCTACCAATGGTTTTGTTGGTGACTGTGGTCCCAGCTGCCTTGAGATCATTTACAAGCTCCTCCCGTGTAGTTCTTGAGTGATCCCTCACCTTTCTCATGATCATCCTTACCCCACAAGGCAAGATCTTGCATGGCGCTCCAGAGCGAGGGCAATTGATGGTTAATTTGTATTTCCATTTTTGAATAATCGCACCAACAGTGGTCTCTTTCTCACCCAGCTGTGTATGATTGTAGATAACATGCCACTGCACATACTCACCTTATGCATAATAGGCTACAAGACGGCTGTAGCAGCTGGATGAAAGGCCTCCATGCATGATTGACCATCCAGGTTTATATAGTTAGGCAATGCCACAAATTCAGATTGTATTTTTTCTTGATCATATAGCCAAGCTCTTCCTAAGCAAATACTGTATATTATACATTTATTCACATGAAACATTTTACAGCTATACAATAAAAATTTATTGACCACAGTCATGAATATTTGTACATGGAAATACAGTACAAGTGAAGGATTCACTGAATCCAAATTAGAAAAATGTGAATACAGATGTTGGCATTATAGAACCTGTTGACTAACATAATGTTCATTTTTCTCAGTCGTTACAGGCATTAAGCTTATAGGAGTTTTGTGAACTGGTGCTGGGGCTTCCTTGGGCAGAAGATTCATGTAGTCATCCCATCATGCGTAATACTTTGGATACGTTGGGAGTTTCCTGATGCCCAGGGAAGATATGGAGGCTTCAAACCACTCCCTTTATTCTCAGGTATTTAAGTGTGTATTTTTTTGGTGTAATTATTGTGTTGAAAGTACCTGACTCAAAGTCAATTAGTTTCCTCAAAAGGGTGCTCACAAGAGGGTTCATTGTTGTCCGCTTCTTGGTCTTTGAGCCTCTTTCAGGATTGATGCCCAAGAAGTACCTGTTAATAAGCAAAGATAGTTTCAGTTTTTAATAGACTTATGTATTGCAGGCAGCATTTATCAAGGTGTTCACCTGTGCCTTTTCCCATATCACACGCTAGCAAATGCTAATGTTAGCTAGCTAGCATTAGCTAGCCTATATCAGACCACACGGGCAAATGCTACAGCTAGCTAATGTTAGCTAGTTAGCTAATAGTGCTAATATTTGGTAATGGTGTTAATGGCAGCCTTTCGCTAGGTAGCTACTGTTCGCCAGTTACTCCTACATATAGTACTCGAGGCCTTGTCACATCTCCAGTAGCTAGCTAAGCTAGCCATCACTATTAGCAAATGCTGTGAGAGAGCATTCAACAGTTTCGGGCACTTGGGAATATTTGAATACAATATTTCACTGTAATAATACTGCTGAATGCTGTGAAATTCTTGCATTTTTTTACTGTGTTGCTGCGATATTACAGACCTTGTTGTGATATAACGGGTTTTTTGATTGCAGGATTTTACTGTAAAATAACAGTTTAATGCTGTAAAATGCAAGGATACTGTAGTTTTTACAGGTATTCATTGGGGGAATGGGAACTTAATTACAACAAGTTACTGTAAAATAATACTGTTAATTATTGTGAAATGCTGGTAATTTATTACAGTGTGTATCTGGTGGGTGGAGAGATCGGGAGAGGGTTGGTGGCTGGTGGGTGGGAATGTGCAAATGTGCGTGCTCATTACGTAACAGTAGGCGCTGAATTCAATCAGCTTGTTTGGAAGCTGCAGGCAGGGTGCTTTCAGATATCCGTATCTCACTCAAAAAAAGCATGGACAGTTTTATTTCACATTTGTATGCGTGTGGCAGCACCAGAGACCCAACATAACACCCCAAATCCCAAGTGAGTTTTTCATAATATGGGACCTTTAAAATACCAGTTGATTACTATTATTGGCATAGCACAATATTTACTTAAAGTAATAAAAGTAATGGTACTCACCACAGAGGGCATGATGGTATATATTATATTTATTGTAGAGACTGATTCATCAATGTGTAATCAACATTTTACTGTTGTAGCTGGTTGCGGTAGACCTAGTGAATAAATAGAGTTCAGTAGTACAGTCCAGTGGTTCCAAACCTAGGGGTTGGGCACATTCAAAGGGTCAGCGGATAAATCTAAGGGGTCATGAAATGATTAATGGAAAGAAGAAAAAAAAGTTCTGACACAAACATCTGTTTTAAAATTTTTTTAATGAAACCATGTGAGAGGTTTAGAGAGGAAATGTCTTTTCTTATCGACATCTGTCACATGACAAGGAGCCACGACTGCACATAAGCCCTTTGTTAAAAAGTATTTCTTTTGTTGTTTTGTGCTTTCAGAATGAAACACTCTCAGATCAAGACTGATGCACCACATTCAGTTGCAGCTGTTACCTGAGCCCTTTATATCTTTAGAGGAAGTGGGTCTTCTCCCATGGAGTCATGTGTTGTACTGCCATATTTCTGTCCCCTGGCTCGAGAGAGGGCTTAAATCTCTGTGTGGTCTCTTTGTCTTTTCTGTGGTACCTGCATGTGTATGTGTGTGTTTGTGTGTTTGTGTGTGCATGTGTGTGTGGTTGTGATGGGCGGTAGGTGGTAGCTTGGCTGATTGATTGAGTGAATGATTTAAAATGTGAGTGTGTATGTTGTTCCAGAGAGCTGATTGATTCCAGCCTCCAAGCTTGCACTTGAAAAAGCCGGCTTCTCCCAGCTCCTGCAGCCACTCCTCTCTCCACTTCCATTTCTGCATTTAAAAAAACCTTTAAATAGCTGCAAATTCTTTGTTGCTGGTAACTCTTGCGAGCTGGGAAGAGAGAGTCTCATTTTTCATGTTGTGCCAGGGTTTCCCAGAGTCCAGGTTGTAACATTATTTGGGATGTTGTCTGGGACTGAACATCCATGTGTCCATGGATGTTGTGTCCATGATGTAAATGTGTGTAAGTTTTTGTGTTATCTAATTGCTTTTGTTTAAGTGCAGTGGTCACCTCTTTTGGTTGATCATTTGTGGTTGCTACTTCTTATTTATTTGAGCATTCTGACTAGGTAGACACTGGGCAGGTCGGAAAGGCAACCAGACTCAAAAACACAATGAACAACACTGATGAACAGCCATTTATCATCCATTAACGCACAGTTTTTAACATGTGCATTCACCACGCACTGTCACTGTCAACATAAATACCTGCACATTGTAAAATTCATTGTATATATCATTATTCATTGTATGTATTGTTTATTTGATATTTTGCACTATTTAATGTATTGTTCAGTCTTTTTTTTTTGTCTATTTGTTCCTTGTACGTGCACACATCCTTGGCCAATAAAGCTGATTCTGATTCTGATTCTGATTTTTTATTGTTCTGCCTTTCTTATCCTGAGTAATCCTGAGTGACGTACACCTCAGCGTATTGCATTTGACTACATCCTTGGTCTTCAGTGATGCACTGAGTTCAGCTTGACAGGTAGCAACTGGGATGAGATCTTTGTGTGTGAATGTTTTTGTGTGCAGTGACTTTTGGTTTGTGACATTTGTGTTCTGGTAACTGCAATCCACATTTGTGAGGTCACTTGTGGGTTTCTGCTCGGGTCTAAGTTGGTGTTGTGGTTGACTACAGTGAGACCACTTTGTGTGTGGTTGTTGCAGTACACTTTTTGGTGTAGTCACTTATGCGATATTGCTCTAATGTACTTAATTGTAGCAAATTAGTTGTGTTGTGACCTTTTTTTGTGGTTGACATGTAGTCACATTACAGATCATTGGATCTTAGAGAGGTAGGTGTGGCCTTTCAGTTCATCATGCCAGTTTGTGTTGCTGATTTCCTACATCCATCACAGACACTTGTGTATGTGTTTGAAGACCACATGGTGTCCATTTTGCACTGGTAGTGGCAGTTCATTTGTCTTGGTGTATGGCAGCAGCTCTGAAGCTGCTCTACTTGCTCTGACCCTTTTGGTTTGTAGCTGTTGCACTCCACTTTTGTGTTGGTCATCTGTGTTACTATTTTTTTGTGTTAGTAAACACAGTAATTTTTATGCTTGGTTTTCCAGTGTTATGTGGTAACCTTTTTGTATCTGGTTGGTTCCAGTCTCCAAGCTTTCAGTTTAAAAAGGTTTCCCCCTTGCACCAGGTGGTGACACTAATCACTTCTAGTATAAGTGATTAGTGTCACCACCTGGTAGTTGGGGCAGTGATCGCTTATTTTAATATTAGCCACTGTCCAGCCATAATTGATGGTAGGACTTGATTTAGGACTCATACCTGATGTCTATTGAAACATCATAACATGAATTTTTGGAGGCCTTTTTTTCATATGTCTGGGCAAAAATGAAGGCAAGGTGTATATCCCAATATCCCTATTAGACTTACAAACTGTATGGCGTAGTATGTAGGCTATAAGTATGCAAACAGATTGGGTGGGTTGGTTTAGATAGGTTTTAATAAAGTAAAGAGCCAATTTGCTCATCATTCAAATTATTCTTTATTATAAATGAGTAGTGAAGCTTTTATTGTGAAAGCGAACCCGCTTTGATTCCGATCTGATGCTGTGTCCTGTCTTCCTTTGACTACGCTGGATCATCAGGTGGCCGTTGATCTATTGTGTTCTCAGCCTAATCAAACTGATCCCAGAGCAGTCAGGGATCAGGTTTCAGCACCGCGGTCAGCTCCGAGCCCAGCCTCTTCCTCCTGCAGGCAGCAGATAAACGTTTCCTCCTGTTTTCCCTCCCAGCGACCCCTCCCCCTTTAGATGTGCTCTCATGACAAATCCCTCCTGTGTTCTACTGACTGGCAGACTTGAAAGGCTTCGAAATCACGCAACGAACTGGACTCTTCAACACCTTCATTTTTCTTCTTGAGACTGACTCGTCTGACACCGTTTTTTAAATTTTTTTATTTTTTATTTTTTTATTTTTTTTCTTGGAAAGCAACAGTGTGAGCCGCTCATCAGTCAGGGTTAGGCTTCCACAGCTGCTTCCCTGGATCGTTGTGCCTGACACTGAAGCTGATCGCATCTTTTCCCCTACTTTTTCAGTTTTACCTTTGCGTAGCATGTTGGACCCGTCTTCCAGCGAGGAGGAAGGGGATGAGATACTGGAGGTGGAGCACAAAGAGGTGGCGGCCCCGAAGAGCCTCGGTGGAGCCCGGCTGTCCCCGGGCCGAGCCGCCGACGGCCACGGCGGCGGAGGGCTCCAGCCCCGCGGCCGCGGGTGCGGCGGTGGCCGACCCTCCAGCCCCAGCCCGTCGGTGGGCAGCGACAAGGAGAAAGAGGACCTGGAGAAAATGCAGAGAGAGGAGGAGGAGAAGAAAAAGAGACTCCAGCTGTATGTGTTTGTGATGCGCTGCATCGCTTATCCGTTCAACGCAAAGCAACCTACTGACATGGCCAGGAGGCAGCAGAAGGTAAGACTAGAGGGAAAAATGAGCCAAAAACCAGATAGAACTTCAAAGCTGTGTTTTAAAGACAACAGTCACTTCTAGAAGAAATCACTGAGAGTCATGACACCAACTGTTGCTTCCGTAGTCGCACAATGTTGCTCCCGCTTCATAGTCGAATATTGAAGACAGCAAACATGTAACTCCGTTTCCTCAGCCTTGCAGTCTGAGACAGTCTTCTTCAAATATTAAATTCAGTGCACATCACAAGGGGATCCAAACCTTGTTAGCCTACTTTGATCAGAAAAGGTAGTTGATCGACCATGATGGATGAAGCGCAGTCTGAGACGGCAGTCACACTGTATCTTTTTGATCGAAAATACTTTCTTTTCTCCTGCCACCCACATTCTGGAATGATTAAGTCAAAGCTAAACTGAGTAAGAATGGTTGCCGAAACAATGAAATGTGTTCATCCAAACTAAAGACAGACGGGGTTGGCAGCACTAGGAAAGGCTAAAAGATGCCGGGGGTGGGGGGTGGTGGGGTGGGGGTGGCATATGTATCCATGCTGTTCCCACCCATTGTACTCCTGCATATGTGAATTGCCTGTAGGTGCAGAAGCATCAGTGTCCCCTCCTTCGTCGCTCGTTGCTCGTCTCAAGCTGAGCTCTTATTAAAACAATCTATTGCACAGGAGAAATTGTCTCTTCACACCACTCATCAGTGCCACTGAATCACATCTTCTATCTGGGAGGAATGTTTCTTTATAGAGTGTCTTTGCTTTGATGTGATCCTTATGAATGAAGTCTCATTATACAGACAACAACCTGAGGTATATGAGACGGTTGTATTGGCTTGGTTGTAAAACACCATAAAACATATTTTAAGATGCCCATTCCTGTTATCGCCATATGAATGATTCATTGATAACGACAGATAGATAATTCTCAGAAGTCATATGTTGAACTTGGCTGTACAAAAGGAATGTGAATGAAACAGAAAAATGAAAAAGAGCTGAAGATATGTTCACACTTTTTCTGAATAGGGGGACTTACCTGCACTGGAACTACAGGCATTTAGTGACAGTATGGCTCTGAGCCTATGCAACAGTTTCATCGTGAAAACAGCATGCCAGCAGCAGCAGCTGCAGTCCTCCATCAGTGTCTACACCCAGGGATCTATCCAACTAATGTGATTTACAACATGAAACCAAGTTTCTTTTATCAGGGTAACAGATTAAGAGAAAATCTGTTAACACATACTCTACTTGAGGAAGTTGATTAATTGGCATTGACCATGTGCACACATTCCCATGACAAAGACTCAAGACCATGGCAGTCATTTATTGAATAAAAGGAAAATCAGTGCTTGTACCTTTGTGTCATTCTGTCAGAAATAATTAAATCCACAGTTTGAGTGAACTCAAACAACTTTGTATTGATTCTGCTATTAAACTATGAAGTTTAATTAATAATTACATCAATTTTTCAGAGCTCAGCACTGAAAGTATTTGTAAAAATTTAAACACGTGAAAAACAAGAAAAAGTACTGTACACTGAAACTTTAGATCTTTCTAAATATTTCTTATGTAACATTAAATTAAATCCATCACTCACCTTTTTGGCTCAAAGAGAATAGCGAAACATCAAAACATGTGGACAAATACACAGTCACCATAGAGTTTATGATGGCTAGCATGTAGTTTTACAGTAATCACATTATTGTAATTCATGCAAATGGATCATTTGGCACACAGTGACAGTGCCTTAAAGATAGCAAGTAGCAACTTCTGTTTGTGAAAGCATGCATTATACAATGCCATAGTGTTAAAATCAACAGTATGCTGACAAAGGTTCTAATTTGTCAATTGGAGACTTTTCTGTTTTTTTTATGTAATGAAGGAGCTGTGACATCAGACTAATTTTACAACCACATTTTGAAACCAATTAATAAATCAGTATGCATAGTTTGAAGTGACCACAGTGTCTCATGCTATCATTCATCATTCCTGATCTTCATCCAAGGCCGTTGATTGAAATGAAACCTGCTCACAGAGCCCATAAACTTTTTCATTGTGCACAATGTCACTGATGATACATATTAGTGTCTTCATGGTCATAATATAAAGAGTAATCATCGGTGTATCCTGACAGCCACATGGTTACAGACCACTGAACTGTGAAGCCTGGTTCAGTTCTGGCTGGAGACATTTGTTGCATGTCATTCTTCCATCTATGCTTTTGCTTCATGTCTGTCTCTGTACTAACTGCTAACAATTGAAGGCAAAAATGTAAAAAAAGAAAAAAAAAAGAAGAAAAAGTAATAATTGATTGCGTTTGTTGCACTTGGTTAATGGAACAAATTGGAAGCAAGGCTGACTCACCATGCTGTATGTTTGGCTATATTTGGAACTCACCTAATACCTACTATCAACGTATGCAGTATGTACTCGATGCACCCTGCATACAGTATGTACTGTACTACATACTGCATACTGTTTTTCATAGTAGTATGTCACATGAAACTGTTGAAATTATTTATCCTGCATTATTCTAAGCCAGGCTTAGTAAACAACAACACAGCTAATGGCAAACCACCAAAAAGAGAACTGTTAATTTTCCCAAATTTCTGAAAGATGAACATTTTCTTGAGAGATGATGATGATGATGACACCTATCTGATGACTGAAAGGAAAAAGATTAACCTGCATTTTGTCGCACTACTTCACTGCATATGTAATGAGAGTTGGAGCTCATCCTCTTGGTATTCCTGTTGCTTTGGAAGCATAACGTTATCCTTGTTATCTTTCTTCAATCAAAGTGGTTGTCTTTTCATAAAACTTGTTGATTGATAATTTTTTTGTTCATCTTAATGCCCATGCTTGTTTGGTCATATTGTGAATATTTCCCTCTTGGCAATAGCTGCATAATTTTAATAAAATTGGTCAAAAATTTCATGTAATGACAGAATACCAGCGGTACAAAAATGAAAGCTGTCTTTCAGTGGTGGGCCTGGCTTTCCTCTGCTGTTGTTGCTGAAGTCTGCTGTGTTGGCTGCAGTGGTCTGTGTGACTGTTGGGTAAGCGGGGCTTGTGAGTGTGACTGGAAGGTTGCCCCCTACCCCTGTAGGCCCTTTTGGAGCTTCTCAACTCCAAAAATGTTTGGACACTTTTTCGATTCACCATCAATTTTAGTAAAACTGCCAATCTTTGAAATCCACATAGGTTGATTTCTTACATCAAAAAATCTCAGAAGTGAATTTACTGATGACGGCAAAAGAGAATTATAAAAACTTCTAGCTCTTCAGATCCAGATTTACCTTCTACAGGGAAAATTGTTTCCAACTTCTGTTCAACTTTATCTTACACAAATACTTCTACAACTTCTGGTGAGTTGAGGCAGACTGGTCTGATACATATTTGATTCGACAGCATTCCAATATTTTTGGAACACTGCACATTTTGGTTTTGTTTGCATACTGTATACGTTTGGCCAAATCACTATGTACTACTATTACAGTAGGCCGTTTTGGCTACAGCCAATGGCTTTATCATAGTGACTGCCTGAAATCCTGACATCATTGTGAGGTTGCCAGGCAACCCGATAAGACTCCAGGAAATCACTATGCCTGATTGCTGTTTGCCAAGAAATACTTCCAGCGCATAACTCTCTGTAAATCATTCACTTGTCATTCTGATATTTGTGTTTGTGTTTGAATGTAAGAAATGAGATACAGTGTCTTAACTGGTTACTTTGAAGGTGTTGGTAGGTGTAATTTTGAACTTTTGACAGAGTCCGATTAGCTGTATCCCGTCGTATCCAGGCTTTGTGCTAAGCTGAAATGAGCAAAGCTAAGCTAAGCTAAGATAAACTCACTGATTTCTGGCTCCAGCCCCAACAAACAGACATGAGAGTGGTATGATCTTATTCTCTAACTCTTGGCAAGTAAGTAAATGTCTGTTTCAGTATAAGAGCAATCTTTAAAAAATGAATCTTCATCGCTAACTACTGTCCCTACTGTTAGTTACCTGTTGGTGTCCTGGTAGCAGTGGAACTTGACGATGGTAATGATGGTCAGTCAGTTGCTTGATTACCATGGTATATGGATATACTAACTGATTGTACTCTAAATATCATTCTAACCAGAGCACTTGTTTGCATAACAATCCTTTATTTCTATCAGCATGTAATCAAATTGTGCTTGCAAAAGCATAACACTATACAATAGAAAGTTAATGGACACTCTACTTGCATGTATATCACAGCACACCACAGAAAACTCAGCCAGTGAGTGAGGTGTGGTGTCACTGTAGCAATGCAGAAAGCTATGCTGTACCTGACTGTACTGTACTGCATGTCAGAGCTATGGCATAGGGACACCACAAGAACAGTGATTAAGAGCATTTCCATGCTCCTGTTTTTGTGCCTATGTTTAATTTATGCTTAAAAAATGAGTGGGAACTGTGGAAATAAAAAAAGAAAAAAAAAACCTGTTGGTTTATTGATGAAAATGGCGAATAAATCATGATGGACATGAAATTTATAACTTAAATATCATTCAAGCTCCCGCTCCTGTGGAGAGACAAAAACTAGTAACCTTCGTTAAATTAACACTTTAATGTTAATGCCATATTTCCATCATGTTTTCTACATGGTGTTACATCCTTTGGGCTGTGACAGGAATATTTTTTAATTGCGTCATCTTAGTGTTCATCTTCTTTTGTGATTATTGAATGTCACTGACTGCAGAATTTCAGCCAGCTGTTATATTGATGCATCCAACTCCTAATATTTGCATAACAGTAGAGAACTGAAACACACATTAATCCACATTTTCAACAACAAGCATTTTCAAACAAGCTAACTCTGCCCAGCCGCTACATCACAGTTGCTAACATACCGTACGCGCTGTGGAGTGTTACTGTAACAATCACCATATTAGCTTTATGGTTATTTGTTGTCTTAGCTGTATATGCTGTTGTTGGCAGCGGCGGTATGGACAGTTTCTCCTTTGTGGGTGACTGTTGCTCCGCCATAGCTTTCACTAGCCTCCTGACACTGCTCACAGAGCTGTTTGACTGAGTGGCAGCCAGCAGCATGAGTGGAGAGAGGGGGCGGTTCCCAGCGCGTGTGAATAGTGATTGACAGATATCAGATGCTCCTCTGGCTCTGATTGGTTGTTTTGTGTTGGGCGTGGTGGATTCTTGCAAATCGCAGTAGGAGCAGTAGGTGGGACCAATGGAGCCGTTTTTTTTCACAGATTACATGTTTCATGTACTGCTGTCTGGGCATAGAGACAATTTTAGCAAATATGACAAAATATTACTTTTATGCAAGTTACATACTGCAGCTTTAATGAACAGAATTTCCAAAAGTCTGAGATGTTCATCATAAATGCAATGGCTTGACAGAGGAGGCAAGTCCATGAGTAAATTGAAGTGTTAGCTCTGACATGTCTGTATTAACAGCAGGATGTGACTAGACAGTTGAAAATGAATACCTCAGATGTACAGTACACGATATACTGTATTGTCATGTCAACTCCATATTTCACACAAAGGGCACTACACTAGTAGGAGCAGATCACCCCTGCAGTGCTCACTAAAGGTCTTGTTATTTTCTGTCAGTGTCAACATGTTATTTTGGTGTCATCATGTTACTTCACTGTCCCCATGAGATTCTCCTGCACTCTGAGGAGCGCATGATGAAAGACACTTTGGTTTCATGGGAACTGAGGGGCTTTCATAGCGCATGAATAGCACATGAACTGACTGTGCTTACTATATACCTGTTAACATTGGGATTTAAAAATACAGGAAATGTTCTGGTACCTCTTCCTGGGCCATCCAACCACCCTTACGACTGTCCACATACCCCTTACATTTAGACAAGACTACACACAGTGAATCCTAAAATCACCACAAGGCAGCCACTTGATTTAAAGTGTCAGAGCAACAAGGACCGAGTTAATTTATTCCTACATTAAATACCTACAGATAGGTGGTCAGAATCAGATACCTGTTGAAAATGAAATGCTGTGAACATCCCCCCATTAAAGCTGCAGTAGGTAAGATGGAGAAGAGAGCAGACTTAGCCTGAAAATGTGAACCAACACAAGTTCCACGTCACTCCCCCTCCCTCTCCGCTGCACTCATGCCCTGCCTCCAAACCCCTCCTCCATGTGGCATCTGCGCTGCTGTGACAACCAGTAAGGTTAGCCTTAGCATCAGAAACATGCTAACTCTGCCCAGCCGCTACATCACAGTCGCTAACATACCGTACGCGCTGCGGCGTGTTACTGTAACAATGACCATATTAGCTTTATGGTTATTTGTTGTCTTAGCCATATGTTGTTGTTGGCAGCGGCGGTATGGGCAGTTTCTCCTTTGTGGGTGACTGTTGCTCCGCCATAGCTTTCACTAGCCTCCTGACACCGCTCACAGAGCTGTTTGACTGAGTGGCAGCCAGCAGCATGAGTGGAGGGAGGGGGCGGTTCCCAGCGTGTGTGAGTAGTGATTGAAGGATGTCAGAGGCTCCTCTGGCTCTGATTGGTTGTTTTGTGTCGGGCGTGGTGGATTCTTGCAAATCGCAGTAGGAGCAGTAGGTGGGACCAATGGAGCCGTTTTTTTTCACAGATAACATGTTTCATGTGCTGCTGTTTGGGCATAGAGACTGTTTTAGTAAATATGACAAAAAATTACTTTTATACAATTTACACACTGCAGCTTTAAATAAGTGAAAACAAAGTGGAGAAAAGTGAAGGGGTTGACAGGTCTGGCTTACTATGATATTTGTAGCAATGTAATATTTACTCAAGTACTGTACTTAAATACTTCTGTTCCATTTCATAGGGAAATATTGTACTTATTACTCCATTACATTTATTTGACAGTTATCATTAGTGTGTGTGTGTGTGTGTGTGTGTGTGTGTGTGTGTGCGTGCGTGCGTGTGTGTGTGCATTTGTGCGTGTGCATGTGTGCTTGCAATAATGTCAGCCTTAGCATACTCTAACTCCTCTTTATTTCTGGAACATCATGGCATTACATTGCTTCTTCACAAGTAATGCGACATATATGTATGTTCAATTAGCTTATTTCCTCTGTCCATCATGTGCTATTTTTATCAACCGCATTTCACACAATTTAATTACTGTACATTCTGGTAGTTCCTGAAGTAAGGCTGCTGCATCTAAACTGACAGAAATAAAACAACACAACAAAACAGAAACATGTCATATTTTGTTAAAAATGATTTTAGCACCTTCTGTTCATTGAAACACCAACTTTGCAGCCAAGATGAAAAACAATACATACACAGTCACTGGCATCGTAAGTTTTAAAGTCAATAAGGTAATGGTTTGTGTCCACATAAATGCCTCTGTAGCCTACATTCATTAAAGTAGAAGGAGGGCATTCAAAGCTGTGGTCTACACACTGCAACTTAAATGTGTTACATCAGTAAATTATTGTTTCAATTTCAGTAATAACAATGATAATAATATTTGAGTTCCCGATTATAAAAGCTGTCTCTTTTGTTATTATCATTAAGCCCAACCCCAACTGTGCAATCTAAACACAATGTCCCATTCCACTGTGATTTGTTTTCATCATAATTAAACATTTTACTGTCACGCTGAACTCACTCTCTCAAGAGAAATGTTAGCAAAGCTGAGGTGCAAATACCTTCACTAATTCATATAGAACTGATTCTGCAAATATTGCAAATCAGTAGCTTTCCATGCATTCATCACTAACAAAAGACACAACCAACTAATCCTGATTTTAGAAGGCAAGAGAGGATGAAAGGAGAAAAACATTTTGTCATCATGTCAAACAAATACTATGAGTGCAGAGAATACTTAAAAGGCTGTTAAATTGAAGCCATTTAAAAACATGTCAGCATCACGGTTCAGACAAATTGTCGCAATCAGTCCGTGTGTTACCAGTGGATATGTAGAGGTACACAGAGAATGAAAGTCTAATTTGACATTCTGCGTTTAGATTACACTCTGGAGCTTATACGCCCTCTCAAACACATTTGCCAGTCAGCTGGGAAGTGGGTGGTACTGCACTGGGCTTGAGATGCTGTGGGCTGAAAAGAGATAAAGCCATGGCTGTTCCTTGTGTGAAAGGTTTCTTTAATGTTCAAACCTCAAAATTTGCAGTTTTAGGTCTTCAAAATGTTGTTGTAGACAGAAATATTATTTGTGTCAAGTTAAACTTAACCAAACAACAATAAACACAACACACATATTATCACCACATAAAGTTGTTCTGGTGAACACATTCACAAACTATTTCCTGTATACACATGTATCTAGGGGACTCAGAACAGCATGAGTTGTGAGTTGTCTTTGTGGCCACCAGTGGTGGAAGACATCCTGACATTGTGTACTGACATAAAAGTAGCAATACCATAGGGTAGGAATACTATGTTACAAGTAGCTACAAGTCCTGCATTCAAAATCTTAAGTAAAAGTACAAAAGTATTAGTGTAAAATAAAAGAACTCCTGCAGAATGGAGATTGTCAGAATATTTTGTATAATATCACTGAATTATAATTAGTCACATTTTAATGTAACCATCACTGCAGCTGTTTAAAAGTGGAGTTAATTTAAACTACTTTATGTATTGCCAGGTAACCTAATCCATGATTATACATAATAATTTATTTATGGGTAAAAATACGCAGAATCTGCAAAGCAACTAGTAACCAAAGTTTTAAAGCCGGAGTGTGGGACTTTAACATATAACTGAACATCCGTTACACTCAAGCCCTTGCCAGATGAGTTCAGACAACACTGATTAAGCCTATCGCTGCCAGGTAGATCTCAGTATTTTCGCAGAGTACAGAGTTTTTAAAGGTCCAGCGTGTAGGATTTCCGAGGATCTATTTGCAGAAATGTAAAAAAAAAAAAAGAGTGCAAGACTCTGGTAGTTCACTTCCTTGGTCCTCTCTGCCTTGACAGCAATGATCATCTTTTACAAGTGATAGATGTGAGGTAGTGAGCCAGAGGGCTAAACACCTCGACTGAGGGAAAGCTACTAACTTTAGCTGGTACTGGCCAACTGTCTTGCAAAGCAAACTATGCCTATATTTCTGAAATGCAAATAAGTCTAACTAATTGCATTTCATTTTCACACATTTGAAAATGGATTGATGCTCGACTTGCTGTTACCTGTAAACCGATTTCATCCTGCAACATTTTGAAGAATCCAATACATGGGGAAAGCGGGTGTGTGACTTTTTGAGGTATGATCTGCCATAATTGGAATACATTTGACTCATAAGTGATCAAAACTGCATATTATAAAAAACAAGGATAATAAAATTCCACAAAAATCTAAAAAATCTAGATACTAAAAATCTGGAGTGGTATGTGCCTCTCCAGCTTCAATGATCATGACATGTTTAAGTATAAAGTGGCATAAAATGGAAATATAAGTAGCTCGCAACTTTACTTAAGGACACTTAAGTAACTGGTCTTAGTTATGTTCCACCAATGGTGGCCACCTGATGAATATCCAATACTTTCTCTTCCTAGCTCTGATTTCCAACCCCCAGATCAAGTGTCATGAATGTACAGGTCATCAGTTGTGAATGTCATTCTGTCAACTGTATATACGAGTATAAGAGTGTGGCAAACAACATACACACCATAAATAAAACGAGGTAAGGAACCTGAAACTATGCCATCAGGAATGTGGCATTTCAGCCAGAAATTAATAATATTTTAGGTGAGAGGGAGGAGGACATTGATAAAATGGTCCAATCACTAGTTGAATTAATTTGAGTGTTAGTTTGATTTTATTCTTTATGTTTATTCTTAATCATTGTTTTACATCAAACATCATTTATCATGTTCATGATACAAGTATAGAGTTAAATATTTTTTAAAAATCAATAAAGGTGTATAATATAATACCAAACACGTATTTTTTGGTTCCCTCTGCAGACTCCAGATGTCACAGCTTGTGCAAGCAGGGTAACAGGACAGAGAAAGACCCAAATGCAAACAACTGAGACAGATCTGGTCCAGTGATTTAATACAATGAACTGAGGCACATAGGCTTATGGAGTATGTCAGGCAGGCAAAGGTTAAAGCCAGAAAGCAGCGTAATACCAGCAAACAAATCAAATAAGGAGCAGACAGGAATCCAAAGTCCAGTAAACAGGCAAAAAGGTCAGCCACACAAAATAGGCAGGCAGAAACAGGTTCCACATACATTTAAACAGAACAATAGTATATATGCTATAGATCCATGACATGAAGTGCATGGTAACTGACTTGGGGGCTGAAAAATCAGGGGCTGGACAGGAGAAGAGTCAGAAACGTCAGGCACAAAGCCTTGGGGCCTCAAATATTTCTAATCCTGTTTCTTGATACAATCCATTTTCAACCATTGTAAGAGCTTTGCCCCAAATCCTTGTATCTATATCTGTATCTGCTGAGAGCTAAACAGCTTTTAAATGCTGTCCAGAGGATGATCTTACTGAAATATGACACATTCCATGAAACAGTCCATATTGATATTCAGTGGTCATTCTTACGTCCTTTGATATGATGGGAATTGATCAGAGTCTAGATCTGTACATCAGTACAGCACATAGTTATAGTTTACAGGTTCCTCTGTTTAAACCATTCAGTTTCCATTGACTGTATTTCTGCTGTAACATTGATGATCATTGATTGAAACTGAATTCAACTGTCTTACAGAACTGTCTAGAAAAACCACACTTAAGATGGAAAGAAAGACTGTATGCATGATTTGTACTGCTGTCTTAAGACCTTTTTGGATAGGATTAATATTCAAAATTTTCACTAACTTCATTTTGACCATGGTGAAATTGCAGGATAACCGCAGGACAAAGCCAAAAGAAAGCCTTCCGAGGGGGCCGCATGAAAGTTGAAAAGATACTGTGTGAGGTCAATTTGAGACATGAAACACATGTTGATATCATTAAGTGTGAATTAAACTTCTCAAAGATTATCATGATTTCTGATATCCATCGTGAAGAAATCATAGAAAATAGACATTCCAGAACTTGCCTGAGAATCATCAGGTTTTTATGTTTTCTTCAGTCTCAAAGTAATCTGTTAATCTATACATTCATGGGAAAGTGCCACTAACTAATTCAGCATACTTGTAATGGTGCCAGTTTGATGGCAACAAATGTAAACAAACAAGCTAAAAAAACAAAACAAAAAACAGGCCTCACCAGAGAATACCAGTAACAACGTGCTACTGACAACCTGGTCCTTGTCTTGCTTCCCTCAACCAGCTCACTTTGGCCAGGTGATCTCTCTCTACTTCCCTTGGGAACTGCTCTGTCAGTCCAGTCAGCCAGCCCTGGTTAAGAAACCCTGGAATGTGGTCCATATACCCCACAATCTCTTGACCAGAGTGAGACACATATCCTTCAAAATGTTTGACTGCCAAGACAAGACCCAAATCTTAAATCTAAAATTTACCCCCCCCCCCCCCCAAAAAAAAGCAATTTATTTGATCAAGCATATCAAACATCGTTTGTGTTAGCCATACACATTTTTTCAAGGCAAAAGTTCCTTGTTTTGTAATTTTATTTTATTATATTTTTTGCCACTGTTGTGTCCCTCTTCTCAATAAGGAATTACTGAGACTGCAGTGGAAGTTTTTGAGGGCTTTGATAGCATTTTGAAGACAAAGTCAGGAGGCTTAAACAGCTATGCAGCATGGAGACCCAGATCGGACCGTATGTTCTGTCTTTCAACAGGATCTATAAGAACTTTCTGAGGCTACAATGAACCAAGTTATGCAATTTTTAAATCATACCCCAAAATAATCCATTGGATTTGGTCAGTGTGTGAAAGTCAGGCTTTGTTTATCCTGTTGTGTGAAACACAGATGTGAAGGTAAATCATATGATCATATCCTATATCATTTGAGGTGCAGAGCTAATTTTCACTGCAATTAGGCCACAAGTTTGAACAAATCTTACACACTTTAAAGCCACAGATCCCCATCATTACCTTCGATTTTGGTTAACATGGTACAGAGAAGGTTGTGCCCAGTGACACCAAATGAATTAGGAGGTGTCAGAAACTTGATAACATATTGACGACTTGGGTTTTCATTGCCATTAGTTACATTAGTTACCATTCTGAATCCTGTTTGGGACATGGTTTCAACTCTGGCAAAGCAGGATGGAATCGGATGTGTGACTCACAGTTTGTAGCTTTCCTCATTTTGGACTCTCAAGCTCTCTATTCACTTATCAGTCAGCAGTGGCTTGCAATTGGTCAAAAGTTCCTAAAACTCGGTACAGATTAACTTTGCCTTCACAAGCCCATTAACTAATTGTGGCAATTCCATCAATATGAATTGTTTTCTGTCCAAAATCTCATTGTTATTTTTACTGCTATTTTATAAACAGAACTCTCTTTACCAATCCCACCTACTCACCAATCGGCACTCTGGCAAACTGTCTTTTCACAGGATTCTTGACAAAATCACTGCTTTTACCACATATAGAGAGCTGAAGTGAACCCAGAACTTCCAGGTTTTGTTTTAGAAAACCCCACTCAAAATCACAGACTAAAAACTTCAGTGCTGGAAAATAACAGTTTCCGTCATATATCTATGTGATGAACTGACAGAAAATGATCTTTGATCTAAGTATCTTTTTAGTGCCTTTCAGTTCATTGTTTTGGTTTTAGGGTGCACAGCATTAAATGTTTTGGTTCTGATCTTATTAGTCTTGTTTCCAGCTGTTTCCCAGAAGTTATGTTTCCAGTGAAACAGCTCTGCTATAGCCACTGTACACTGTGTAGCATCAAACAGCAGACAGGTCCAATTTGTACTGAGCTGGTGAACATAGTGGACCATTTAGCATCCTAAAAAAAAACAAAAAACAAAAAACAAAACAAAACAAAACAAAACAAAACAAAACAAAACAAAACAGTTTTCTCAACAGTTGTTGGAGACCAATCTAGACCTACAAGGACAGTAAGTTGTAATTGTCAAGAAACAAGACTTCAAATAAATGCTAATGTTGTCTGCTGGATGTTTGCTAAATCAGCTTTATGAGATGATAATATTTTGGGTTTGCTGCTTGTTCCTTGCAATCTACAAGTAGTTAGAGAAATTGTAATCAGGCAAGTTTCACTTTGTTAAAGTCATGAAAGTTTCAAATTATAGGAAGTGCTGTCTGTTGTCAATAATCTTTGATAGATGAATGGATAGTGAACCCATGGGACACGTTTCACTGTAAACTGCCCCCATGAGGCCACTAATTTACTGTATAATTAACTACCTTCATCACTGCTGACTGTATTTGCCAGAACAATTATAAGACCTGGGAACATGATGATGATGCTGCTGTAGATAAAGGTTTTAGTAATGTGTCATCATATATATATGAACAAACTGATAATGAATAATAAAAAAAATCCAAAATTACATTTAGATTTGTAAGATTTTTTTTGTCTATACTTAATTTCCACATCAGTCCAGGGTTTTAATAGCATTATACATGACAGAATAAAATTGGACTTTTCTGAGCTGCCAAATGACTCATTGCAATTGAGATCACGTCATCTCGCATATCACACTACCTGTTTTCTTTTCCACTAGGCAGAGGAATAATACCAGTTCTGAATTGCAGTAAATATCTGTAGTATAATGCTTTCTTCTTCTCCTTTTTTTTTTTTATTTTATTTACGTTGCTGTTCTCTCCTAATCAGGCCACCGGGATTAGTATGCCCAGGTGAGATATTCTGCAAAGTAAAACAATCAGACCATCTGTCTGCTTATTTTCTGTATCACAATAGGGGCTCTTATGAATCCACTCCTCTTTCTTCTCTTGCTCTGCTGCTCAACACCTTTTCTTTCCTCACTTATGTCACATTTTGTTTTTGATATTTTTCCAAACCAGCATGGCCTTAAAGGGGCACTTCACTGACTTTACAATCAACGTCTGTTTATAGGTGTTGGGGAGTACTACTGCCAATGGATAAAAAATTGTTGAGAGCCTTTTGTGGCCCTTGAGGAACCTGCATGAAGTCTGATCATGCCTCAAGTGATGTTATGTCTATAGGAGTGTGGAGTTGGATAGTAGATATCTTACCAGACCTCTGTAGTCAGCTCCTCATCTCTGCTTGAGACTAGAGGGTTGAGGCTACATTAGCCACTCCTAGCATAACAGACCTGAATCTACAACTGAACAGTTGTTTATGAGAGAAGGAGAATTGTCCTGGATGACTCTTCAGATCTTTTGTTGGCTGCAGCTAACTTTATTGTGCATCCATCCATCCATCCGTCCATTCATCCATCCATCTATCTATAGACTGGACGCAGAAAGGAAATTTATTACAATCTCCTTGTCAGATTGAAAAAATACTTTTGCTTCCCTGATAGAGAAAGGAAGAACTGCAGTATGCAGCACATACTAAAATGAAACAAACTGATTTTGGTTCTGAATTTACAAAAGAGCTTTTGCAAATTATTATTAGAGAACTTGGCTCTCCCCTCTGTCTAGTCATGTGGAAAAGGGCATAGACAGGGAGCAAGTCATAAAAGCACACCTTAAACAATACATTTATCACCCCTGAACTTACAATGTGAATGGACTTTTGCCCTAACACTGTGCTTTCAGTATCAGTGTGCCTGGCAACATAAACCAGGGATTTAAAAATGAAAACCTTCTTGAATTTTGTCATCAAAGGGACATTGTGTGTGTGTGTGTGTGTGTGTGTGTGTGTGTGTGTGTGTGTGTGTGTGTGTGCCTGTTGTAGAAACAGATCAATAGTGTCTGCATAATTCATGAAGACAGCATGTAGGCTGCTAATGATGATGAAAGCCGTGTCAGTTGGCCTGTTGTGTTCATGTACAAACACACACCCACACAGCTATACACACACACACATGAATGTCATCCACATGCTTCAGTGTACAGATGTCCATTGACACATCCACTTATAGAAAGCAATGAGTGCGGTGTAATTGGGCTGGGGTGACTCATCACACCAATCTAATCTATTGAGACTAATATGATACTCATCAGCACCGTATGTAAGGCCGTAGGGTAATTAGCATGGCAAGTCCATGGCTTTTTAGACAGCAAACCAGAACTTTCTCCACAAGCTTTCCATCTGTAGTGATGTTGTATGAAGAAAGAGACTGGAAGGATTGGCATACCAGAACTGCAGACTGTGTAAAACATGGACTATGGGTAGAAAACAAACCCACAGGTTTCTGAAGAGACGCTGTGTAGCTTAGTGACAGTGCCTGACTCTGCCAATCTCCTGGCTAAACCAAAAATGGAGTGTGGATGGAGCTGAGGTGGGCTGAATGAAGCCTGGTTGCTGAAACGTAGCAGCTAGCTGTCACTCTAAGTGGCCATGGTCATAATTATGCAGAATCTTAAGACTTAGTATAATATAAACAAGTCAGTTATATAAAAATTCACCCCGGTACGGTTGTCATGAATGGAGAAATTGGTCATTGAGACCAAAACCATTTTTTGTACCAGGATGTAAAATTTTTTTTATTTACTGCTGAAAAGCTAGCCATTTTAATATAGGGCTCTTGCCAGCCTCAGTGGACCATTTGAAGATTTGCAGTTTTTGGCACTTCTGCACTGGCTTTAGCTTTTAGCCGCAGAGGTTGCCACTTGACCAGAATATTACGTTCAGCATAACTACATCACCTGTGTTCATATTCTGTGAGATGTATGCAATTCATATTCATGTATTACTTGCCATTAAAAACAGCAGCTGTACTCAGGCCCAAACAAACACTAAGTAAATTGTACTCAAACATTTTGGAGTTGAGAACAAAGCCTAATTAGCATCTACATGATGTGTTAATTGCTGATATAACAACATGACTCTTTGTTCCACTTGGGACAGCAGTCATTTACAGGGAAGTTTCTGAAATCAGTCTATACATTCATATAAAACACAATAAAGAAGCACTATTTGGTCATGACAGAATATAGAACTTACTGATGCAGCCACAACTCAGAGGAAGTCTGTCTCTTTCGGATGACATAAAGAGTAGCAGTTCTATCAGCAGCTTTAAAGCCAAATTAGAACTAAATTTTAAAAGCTACCCAGCTCTTGCATGGTACACACTGTCCCCTGTTTTTAATTTGTCTAACATACAGTTTAAGTTAATACAATGTAAGTGATACACTGCTGTGCATTTTTCAAATTCTAAAAGAAGAAAAGCAAAAGAAAAAGCAAAGCTCCTACTTAAATTAAGATTATCTGTGCAGCAGTAGTTTAATGGTAATAATGCAACATGACATGCACTTCAGAAACACCAGTTCCATTAGTCATGTCATACTCTTTGCTCTGTTGTTTTTATTGTGAACACAAACACTGTTTTCAGTCATTAATAAATTACATTTACTTCTCCTTAGCTGTATTGTGAGTGCTGTTAAGATACAGTTAATGAAACTTACACGTTCCAGATGTTTCACATTAAAAGCCCAGATGGGGAAGCATGATGCCCTACGCCTTGTACACGAACTGTCATCTCATGCTTGACTGTTTTGAAGCCCTTCTGACAGGGTAGCCAGCATGCACAGTGCAACATCTGCAAATGGTTCTCCTAAATGAGGGGAACATATGATCATTCCATTTTCTCCTCATTTGTCTGCTCCAGGTCACGGGTATCTCATCTGGTCTTCTACCAACCATAAACAATGTCACTCTCCGACCCTCCAAAGGCTCCCTGTTGCTGCTTGTATAAGTTGAAGTCACTAACACTAGCCCATAGAGTGGCCACAAGCACAGATGCCGCCTACTTAAAGTCCCCCATTCAGGTTTATGAGCCATCTCGTTCACTACAGTCAATGAATGATGACTAGCCTTATAACCACTGCGAGGCAGAAAATCTCAAACAAATATCATCTCCTGTGTGCTCCCTCACTGGTGGAATGAGTCATCTAAATGGAGTTACTCAGCAGAATCCCTCTCTGTCTTAAAAAGCACTTGGAGACCTGAGTAGCTGAATTGAGTACCTACTCGCCAACTTACTCTCTTGCTCTCTTTCTTAAAAGAAAGAAACAAAATTGTATGTCCTGCTCATGTCTTTCTGCATCCAACTGCAACTTTTCTCAGGTACATTGATAGGTTAGGCAGTTTTTCAGGAAGGCTTCTGTCTGATCTATTGTGGCTTTGATTGGACCTTATTTGTATGTCACTTTGGACAAAAGCATAGGTCAAATGATCAAAGGAAAACTAAACCTCTAGATAAATATAACCTCTATTTGTGAAATGTCATAGTTACATGATTTACATTTCCAGCAATTTAGTATTGAGCTTCCACAAAAAAAGGGAATTGTGAAAAAAAAAAAAAAAGAAAAATAGAGATATCCTGACTTTTAGAACCTAACGTGGCTCAAGCTCCAGAAACACTGGATCCTACATTTCCCACAATACAATTTAGTGTAGCATCTTTTGTAAGACCCTCCCTGCTTGGTAAGTAAGTAAAACTTTTATTATTGTTATTATTATTATTTTTTTCATTATCGCACAAATATGTAACATGCTTTCTTTAATTGTCATTTTTTTTTGTCAGATTTGACATAGTTTCATTAGATCAACAGAAGACATGACACAGCTGTGTATACTCCCTGTGACAGGGTGGTCAGGGGACCAGAAAGGGGAAGACTAATGGACACAGAGGCGAGATTTCCAAGCTCTCTGTGCCTCGATGTACTGAAGACTCATCAGTACTCAATAATCCCTGACCTGTTGGGACTGGATTAGTGAAATTTTCCTAAATCGAAAGCACTATGCTTTGTCTTTGACATTAGCAGTGCAAGACGCTAACCACCATGCCATTGTTCTGATAGCCCATTATTCTGATGGCCTGCATTTTTTCCCCACCCGTATTCCACAAAGACCCGCCCCTACTCTCCCTCTGCCTTTGACATTTTTTTTCTAACCCTAACCGTCTAACCCACTATCTAATTCAAACCAAGTAATGAACTCTAGCCAATCAGAGGGTTATTTGGCAGGTCACTTTGGGCATTTTTTGGACTATTAGGGTTTCAGAATAATGAGTCATCCTCAATTTAATACCACTGAATGGGAAAAGCACAGTATCTTTTGGCATTAAATGCCTGTTGGCCAGTGAAGAGAAGTTGGCTGCAGTTCAACTTTTGACAGTATGACTTACCAAGCTGATCCTGTGCCAGTAGTGAGTAGGTGGTGTGTTTTGAAGCTGTCTGAATACACTCTCAATCACAGTGTCATTGCTCTGTGATGAGATTTTGGACAAGTGTGGATATTTAGTTTCACATGAAAAATTTTAAAGCATACTTGTGGTTTTGCAGTTTTTCTTAATTTCTAAATTTCTTCAGGAGTGTGTGTGTGTGTGTGTGTGTCTGCACTGTAAGCATTTGCCGCTACCCTGTATTCATGTGAAAGCCTGTGTGCCATGTTGAACAGCAGCTTTCGCCCTGATGAGCACTTTCTCAATCCTTTGTTGGTCTGCTGTGCAGTGTGTAATCTGGGATTACCAATCCATTTGATGTTATGTCATCACCAGGGAGTTTGACCATGTTCCCTGCTGCAGGAGGGAGAAAGGGTTAATGTCAGTATTAATGTTTGTGACAGCACAAATGTATGTGTGTGTGGTCATGCTGCATTGGTATTAATGTGTAGGTCAGTGTATATGCCTGTGCTTTTCTGACAGCGTAGTGGACAGCTTGTCAGATTAACAGTAGCACATTTTGTTTGCCTAATTGAGAGCACTGAGATATATTTCTCATATAAAAGTATCATAGCTCATTCTCATAGCAATTGATATGAATGTTAAATGATTGAATTGAAAACATTCTTCTTTCATATTATTAAACGTTTCTAACTCACAGCTGTGTTCCAGCAGTGGCTGTCATATCTGAATGAAACTGTAATGAACATTAATGTGAAAGGTTCCAATGTCTGAATGATGAAAACTCACTTCACTTAAACAGACAGTTGAAGAGAGCAATGTTACATCTCCTTAGAGATGTTAGCAGATATTCAGTACTCGGGTGCAATCCAGGAAATCTTTCCTGGTTTTATGCTTTGTACAAGCAATTAGTACAGCCTCTCAATTTGTCATCATTTGGCTTTAGTACTTTTTTACTTTTAACAGAATCCCATATTTTACACTGTCAGCTGAAGATTTAGATTTTCTAATGTTTTCTAACTGAACACAAGCCTCAAGCACCCAGGGCCAACATGAAAGAAGTTAAATAGTCAAAAGGACTTCTAGACTGATTTGACAGTTCAATTCTGAGGCAATTCCACATTTTAGACAATGACTGATAGCTTATTCAAATATTGCCTCAAAGGAAACATACATATGCTGTGTATTTTTATGCTTACTCTTCCCTCCTTCCTTCCCTCTTGTAACATTCATCAGTAAGCCAGTACTTTCCATAATCCCAATATGACACACAGATTGAGCCATACCATGATAGTATGCATTTCTCATGCAGACTTAACAGCAGGGCGTAACCTTGCTGACCTGATCCTGAGCAGAGCAAAACAACACCTTAAAACGAACTGTATCCCATGGTAAGACGAGTCTCAAACAGTGACTGATCAGCCAATGGATGCTCACAATGCCCTTTTTAAGGATCGCCTCATTCATGTATTCAAGTATTTGAAGAGTTACTTTAAATTATTATTTTTTTTTATATTTTTGGTCCTTTTCAGCCTCTATGATAGAGACAGCAGAAGGTGCGATAGGAAAGGGGGCAGAGAGAGAGGGGACGACACGCAGCAAATGAGCCGCAGGTGGGAGTTAAACCTGCTGTCAGTCCTCTGCAGTGGCAGAGGGTGTGCACCCTATGTCAGTCTGCAGTGGCAGAGGAGTGACTGAGGGTACCAACTGAGCTATAGGGACGCCCTGAAGAGTTACTTTAAAGGTGACATATTATGAATTTTTCAATAAGTTACATAGGTCTATGATTTCCATAAAACATGTTTTTGAAGCTGTATGCTGGAAATAGCTTTTAGGAAAAGATTCTCGCCCCCCTCTATTTCCCTCTGTCTCAGTCCCTGTGCTGTTTCTGGTGTCTGTAGCTTTAAATGCAAATTAGCTGCTGCTCCACCCATGTTACCGTGGTAACTGGGAGAGCGTAGACTCATGTAGCACTACCTGTGTGAAAGTTGCGGACATGGTGGCAATGAACAGACCGTGTGCTTCAGCAGTTCAACCGTACATGTTCGAACCTGAATCGGATCCTGAAGGAGGGAGGCTCCTACAGAACCGCAGACTCAGAGAATTCAGCAGGATGCTTCTGAAGGGTTAGTCAAAACGTCTTTCTATTCCCTTCAATATGAGCGCCCCCGGTACAGGTGGCAGCGTGAGAGGCCCGCTGTTCAGACGGTCAATGCTCACACTAGGAAGCACCAATCCTAACTTGTAGCATACCAGAATGACAGGGAGAAACTCAGCTAAAAGCCTCTACCAAGCATTGCCACCCAAACAAAACATAATTCATACCCCAAGAACTTATATGCGCGTGTAATGAAAAGACGGAAATAGCGTATGTCCACTTTAGTGCGTCTGCTGATTTCACCACATCGCACAAACCACACAAGCCTGGCATCATATGAAAGCAGAGAGTCCGAAGGTCCTGGTTGTTTACATAAAGAGGAGGGGGTTTCTAGGGTCAGGGGAACGCTCTTCATGTGATACTGTCTCTGGGGTTACTTCCAGGGTTCTAAATTAACTTTTTTGATCACCAGCCAATGTGGCTGGTGACCTTCTAAAGTTACCAGCCAATCAGAATTTCCACTAGCCAAATTTTTTTCCGGTGAAAATAAGAGATTATGAGTGCCACTGAATACATTTGATCATTTTATTTACATTGTTGGCATGAAAAATGCACAGAAAGTACAACACATGAAACAAAATATACTCAGAAAGTGCAAACATTTAATTTATACAAACAAAAAATGCTGTCAGATTAATTATTTTATAGAAGACATTTTTCCAGTAAGTATTTAGTATCATTACATTCCTAATAAAATGTATTTTTCCTTTCAACTTAAAGTGTTTCTGCTTTCCTTCTTTAATAAGAAATATATATAAGTAACAGCCATGACTTAAACACTTGCAAAAATTGCATTGGTAATAAATTGAATTATGTATGTACAACTGGAAAACACAAATAGTGCAGCAGTCAGTAGTGCAGACTCCTTAGGCTCTCCTGATGACTTCGGGCACTCTCATGGTCCTTTACTGCCTCCACTTTAAAATTATTAGTCCCCACCACAAAATTATTCGTCTTGTTTTTTTCTTTTGTGTACATGCGGCAATCCTTACAAAACATGACGGCATTTTCGTGATCAAACACAAGCCATTCACGACCTGTCAGCCATTTAGCGTTAAACTTTCTTTTCTTCGTTTCGCACGCTTTGTCGACATTCTCATCCCCTGCCTCCTTCCTCTTCTCGCCCCCAGACGTCTGTCCCAACCACCGCAGCATTTAGTTTAACTTTACTTTTTACTTTTAGCTAGCTCAGTCTCCTTTTTTACAGTTTATACGCCGCCGTTCATTCTTCTTCTTTTTCTTTGTGTTTACGTTTCCGTGGTTTCTCGCGCCGGTTGCACTACAGACTGTAGTGTGCCTGCGCACAGCCAATGGGCGTCTTGGACGTCATCACGTAGCATTACGACAGTGTTCATGGGAAATGTAGGACGGACTGTCAGGGGGACAAATGACCGAGAACTGTAGAGCGGCTCTGACATGATTGCCTAATGCATTACCGGCCAAATTGGCTAGTAAGTTTTTATTTACACCCGCCAATATGAATTTTAACCCGCATTTGGCGGGTTGGCGGGTGTTAATTTAGAACCCTGGTTACTTCCTTCTTGATCGTCATTGGTGTTTCTATGATGAACTTGGGTCTTGCCCCTTGATTCTCTTGACTCTGGCTGGTTGATAGAAATGTCAGTCGTCAAATTCGACACTGGGTTGCTGAGACATGGACTGGTCTAACTGCGCTGCTTCAGCGCTCCTTGTCATTTACACATGAATGGGCGGAGAGCACACAGATGACACTGCTGAGCAGCACTACTGGCCATACACCTCAAACTTCAAACTTCAAACTTTATTTATTTATATGGCACTTTTCATACTTAAAAAGCAACACAAAGTGCCTCACAGAGGCTAAAAACGACAGAGAAGAAAACCCAGCCCTCCCGCCCCCATAACTACATACAGAAACACACACACAGACACACACGCACCCACCCATACGGATAAGATAAGTAGTAAGCCACCTTTGGGGGCCATCCACACTGAGAGGGCCCCCGGCTCATGACCGGGGGGCGCCGCCCGAGACCACCCCGACCCAGGCAGACAGAAGGCCCCACACCAAGGTGCAGAGGCCTCCAGCCATCCAGGCCAGAGCCGTCCCCTCAGCAGCGCCCCCATCAGTAGGCCAGAAGCAGTTCCCAGTGAGGGGGGCCCCCATGAGGAAACGCTTGACCTAAAAACCAAGGACCCCCATGAGGAAACACTGGAGCTAAAAACCAAGGGACTAAGACATAAACATAAAATTAAATAAAATGAGTAAATGAAATAAATAGCAATTAAACATGTCGTTAAAACATGCAACTAAAATAACAAAGATAGACATGCTAAGAAGCGTGATTAAAGGAATAAGATAGATCAAACAAATCAATTGAAAGCCTGATTAAAAAGGTGGGTCTTGAGCCTCTTTTTAAAAACATCAACAGTCTCTGCGGCACTGAGGCTCTCCGGCAGGCTGTTCCACAATCGGGGTCCATAATAACTAAAGGCCGCCTCCCCGTGTGTTTTAGTTCTTACTTTTGGTATGGTTAAGAGGCCAGTACCGGAGGACCTCAGGGTCCGCGAGGGTTGGTAGGGTAACAGTAGGTCAGATAAATAAGAAGGCGCAAGACCATTAAGACATTTAAAAACTAATAAAAGAACCTTAAAATCTATCCTGCCAATGCAGCGATTTTAAAACTGGCGTAATGTGCTCCCGCCCTCTGGTCCTCGTCAGCACTCGTGCGGCTGAATTCTGTAGCAATTGAAGGTTGGAGATACTCTTTTTAGGAAGACCAGAGAGCAGGGCATTACAGTAATCTAAGCGACAGGAGATAAAAGCATGCATCAGCACCTCCGTGCTGGCCTGAGAGAGAAACGGGTGAACTCTGGCTATGTTCTTGAGATGGTAAAAACCTATCTTTGTTATGTTTTTGATGTGTGGAATAAAAGTAAGCTCAGAGTCAAAAATCATGCCCAGATTTTTTACACAATGTGTTGGTTTAAGATCTTGTAGTTTAGGTAAAAGTTTCTCTCTCTGGCCTTCAGGACCAATGACTAAGACCTCTGTTTTGTCCTGGTTGAGCTGAAGGAAATTTTCTGCCATCCATGACTTTATGTCTAAAATGCAGTTAAAAAGGGCATCGATTGGCCCTGTGTCATCAGGAGACACGGCAATGTACAGTTGCGTATCATCAGCATAACGATGGAAGCTGATGCCGTGCCTCCTGATGACGTCCCCTAGGGGTAGCATGTACAGATTAAAAAGAGTTGGACCTAAAATTGACCCCTGGGGAACCCCACACTTGATCTCATGGGTTCCTGAGGAACATGTATCCCAACTTACAAAGAAGTGTCGGTCAGTGAGGTATGAGACGAACCAGTTAAAAGCAGTACCTGAGAGGCCGACCAGGTGCCTCAGCCTGTCTAATAAAATGCGATGGTCTACTGTATTGAAGGCAGCGGTTAGATCCAGTAGTACCAAGACTGTGAGCTTGTGGTTATCCAAGTTGGACCTGATATCGTTTAAAATCTTTAAAAGGGCTGTCTCGGTACTGTGGTTCATCCTAAAACCAGACTGATGCCTTTCTAAAATGTTATTTTTGTTTAAAAAGTCATTTACTTGGTTAAAAACAAGTTTTTCTAAAATTTTACTTAAAAAAGGTAAGTTGGATACAGGTCGGTAGTTATTAAGAATGTTGGGGTCTAAATTGCTCTTCTTCAGAAGGGGCCTCACCACCACTGTTTTAAAGGAGGTGGGGAAGACACCTGTCTGAAGAGAGCAATTCACCATGTATAACAGCTGTTCCTCAAATAATCCATAGAGTGTTTTAAAAAACGGTGTGGGAATTGGATCTAAGAGGCAGGTTGTAGGGTTTACCTGGGAGAAAACTCGACCAAGTGTCCTCGCATCAACCAGGGCAAAACTCTCCAGTGTTTCCTCAGGTAGAACCTGTGATCCAGACGTGTTGGTAGTTAAAACCTGTTGAGATAAAAGACTGGATCTGATGTTGTCAATTTTGTACCTGAAGTGGTCTGCAAAGTCTTCGCACAGGGTATTTGTTATTGTCATATAAGATCTGTTACAATTAGTGTTTGTTAAAAGATCAATGGTGGAGAAGAGAAATTTGGGATTATTTTTGTGGTCGGAGATTAGTTTTGCAAAGTGAGAGATTCTTGCCTGTTTAATAGTGCTATTGTAAGTTTTGAGGTGTTGACGTAAAACTTCATAGTGGACTGTCAGTTTTGATTTTCTCCATTTCCTTTCAGCACTCCTGCAGTTTCTTTTCAGTTGCTTAATTTCCTCGTTTCTCCACGGAGGTATAGGTTTTTTCTTAATTGTTTTTGTTAAAAGGGGAGCCACTGAGTCCAGCGTTGACTTCAAATTGCTGTTAAAATTGTCAACGATAAAATCACAGGGTGCTGGTAAAATCTCTGCAGGAGTGCTCTGTAAAATCTGGATAAAATTTGCAGCCACTTCAGGAGTTAGGTAGTGTTTCCTCACTGTTCTCACTGGAGCCTCCCGCTGATTAAAACTGGTGATGTTAAAAAACACACAATAGTGGTCAGACACAGCCAGATCCACAACAAAGGACACACCCACGGACAGGCCATAAGTTATGACCAGGTCCAGGGTGTGTCCCCTGTCATGGGTCGGCTGTGTAACGTGCTGTTTAAAATCCAGACAGTTTAAGAGGTTTAAAAATTCTCTGGATACTGGGTCCGAGCTGTTGTCTATGTGTAGATTAAAATCACCAGTTATTAAAATCCTGTTGTAGGTGGTGTGAATGATTGATAAAAATTCGGAGAATTCACTGATAAAACAGGATGAATACTTGGGTGGTCTGTAGACCGTTATGCAGAGAATAGGAGGGCTGCTAAAAACAAAGGCATGGTGCTCAAATGATGTAAAACTGTTAAAAGAGACTGCATTTGCAGACATTGTAATTCTTATGATGGATGCAGTTCCGCCTCCTTTTTTACCCCCCCTAGTACAGAATAAAAAGTTAAAATTTGGTGGGGAAGCCTCAGTGAGAACAACAGGTGCACCTCAGGCTGAGAAAAAGTAGCTAGCTGGAGCACACACATTCAAATCTAAAATGTGGGTGCTATTATTGGTTAAAAATGCTTGTACTCAAGGTTTCTTATTTCTTTAGCTTTATACATACATGTTTTTTTTATTTGTTTGTATCAGTGCACATGTGGAAAGTGTGCAACAATCAGAGCACACAGTCAGAGTCTGAGAACATATGCTACCAGGAGGTGCCACAGGTCACATTATCTTTACCTGCACTTATGATCACAGTGTATGATTGCAGATAACATGCCACTGCAGATACTCACCTTATGTTATGCGTAATAGGCTACAAGACGGCTACAGCAGCTGGATAAAAGGTCTCCATGCATGATCAACCATCCAAGTTTAGAACCTGTTTGTCTAAATGTGTTCTCGCTGCAGAATGTATGTAACATTTACAGGGCTGACTACAGTCCTTTACAGCTATGGGGGGCAGAGCAGTGAGTTGCATCTATAATAACCCACTTAACTTCACTGTTCATGCACCATAATAAACCAAATATAGTCAGCCAGTGCAGCAAATTCAGACTGTATTTTTTCTTGATCATATAGCCAAGCTCTTCCTAAGCAAATACTGTATATTACACATTTCTTCACATGAAACATTTTACAGCTATACAATAAAAATTTATTGACCGCAGTCATGAATATTTATACATGGAAATACAGTACAAGTGAAGGATTCACTGAATCCAAATTAGAAAAATGTGAATACAGATGTTGACATTATAGAACCTGTTGACTAACATAATGTTCAATTTTCTCAGTCGTTACAGGCATTAAGCTTATAGGAGTTTTGTGAACTGGTGCTGGGGCTTCCTTGGGCAGAAGATTCATGTAGTTATCCCATCATGCGTAGTACTTCAGATGTGTTGGGAGTTTCCTAACGCCCCGATTGAATCTTGACACCTAGCAGGCGATGACCTCCTCCATTGTCTAGATGCTCATATTGTGAAAACACGTCCGGCGGGATGTTCATCTTCAGAATCTCAGCTCTGTACGATGATGAGTCGACAAAGACCTTCTCCATGATCATGTCCATCAAATCACCAATATACCCTGTGCAATACCCAGACACACACACACACACACACACACACACACACACACAAACACAAAAGTGAATCACTAGTATCATTTACTAGATTATTGAACAACTGTTCGTGACTTTTAGCACTTTGAATATTATAGTTTCTCAGGTATTTTAGTGTGTTTTTTGGTTTCTTTATTGAGTTGAAAGTACCGAGTTGCGGTCCTTTGTGTTATGTACGATATAAATGTTTATTTTTTGAGTGAAAAAAAAAAAGTTAACACTTAAGAGTGCGGCCTCAGTCTTCACTGTTTTGGCGGTGCACTCTCCCTTCATGGACTTTGGAAAGCTCGGTTTGAAAAGAGGTGCTATACGGCAAAACAGGCTACAACATGCATGAGTTTGCGCTAATCTACAAAAGAAACACACAGCGAACTATTTGTATACTTACATGTCCCTCCTCTGCAGGTATTCCTCTGCAGGTATATTATAAAGCTAGAAGTGACCCGTCCTTTAGAAGAAGTCTCCTGGCTAATCCTGCCTCGTACTGACCGAGGTTGGAGAAACAGATAGCCTGTTGTGGTTAGAACACACATACAGCCAACAACTGTTAGGCTAGGCCTTTAATTTGGTGGTGGTAAGACTCAATAGACAGATCGGAGACAAGAGTAAAAAGGAAACTAGTTTATTAATAATAAATAATAAGTGAGCAATGAAAAACACACTCATAAGGAGTGGAGAGAAAAACATAAGGTGCACTCATAAGGAGTGGAACAACAAGCAATTCTCCACGTGGTTGGTTGAGGCTGAGCAAGAGTTGGACGCGGTAGGTAGGCACTGGAGAAAAACAAACGCACAAGCGAGGGCAGAGGAAAAAACAGCCACTTACAAAGTGTACGTAACAAGACAGCAACTGACAAATGACTGAAAGCACTCTCTGAACACGGGCTCTGGAAAGTCATGGGAGAGATCAGGATAATCCAGTGACCACCCAAGCTCAGCGTCTTCCTTAAATTCTGAGCCCTAATCAGGCTCATGTGCTCCAGGTGTGCTGCTGAAGAGGTGGAGCCAGCTGGTGGCAGGAAACACCCAGCTGAGACAGACATGGGAACAGACAGACAGACAGACAGACAGACACATAACACTCAGGAAAAGGGAAACAGAGAACACTAGGAGCAGACAGGTTAGCGGATCATAACAACAACAGAACACTGCATGTGGCGGCTCAACATGATAACACGGTGCTTTTGATAGCGAAATGGCGGTTCTGTGAGAAGGTAATGCTGTATCTGGTGGGTGGAGACACACTGGGGAGAGGAGGAGGGGGTGGTGGCTGGTGGGTGGGAATATGCAAATGTGCCTACTTGTTACGTAACAGTAGGCGTGTTTGGAAGCTGCAGGCAGGGTGCTTTATGAAATCCGTGTCTCACCGAAAAGCACGGATGGCCTTATTTCACACTTTGTATGCGTGTGGTAGCACCAGAGACCCCAAATAACACCCCAAATCCCAGAAAAAGTGATTTTTTCATAATATGGGACCTTTAAAAGTGGCACTTGACTCAGACAGACCACTGAGTGGCAGGTCAGGCAGTGCATTAATTTACAATGATGACTAAGAGCATCTTTCGTATAGATGCCTTTCAGGAGCAATCAGCATAGCCCTAAGATGCACTGGGGCAATGACGCCCTGATTGTCAATGAAAGACAACTGTCAGACTGCTGCACTGACGATGTTATCTGACAAAGTGAATTTGCTCCTAAAGTACCCATAGCTTTCAGTCTGTGAGCTCTGCTGTCATCACAGCCTGATCCAGCACTACTCCAGCAGCCACACTAGCTGGAGCAATTAATGGCAGGTGGAAAGCACTCACTCACACACACAGACACACACACACAGACACACACACACACACACACACACACACACACACACACACACACACACACACACTGGCATATGCACTAAGGCATGCATCTGCTTATACACTGGCACACATGCATCCATGCAGACACACCTATGTACACAGACACACATGGCAGTGTTATCTCAGTTTTATAACTCTCAGGTGGCAGCTGTAGTGACTGGTCGTCCTCTGCTCGCATCAGACACTCTGCTGACACATGGCACTGCTGTCTGCTTCTGCCTCTGTCTGTCTGTGTAGCAAAGTAGAGTCCTAGATCTTCCAGCATTTCCCGAATGAAGAAAAGGAGAAGGATCTCAGTAGATGGTGTGAAATGAAAGCACAAACATAGCTAACCTTTGACCTTTGATACAGCATGCGTCCATGTTTCTGGGGTTTACAATCTTTACTATTTTTTACTATTATGATAATGTTCTTTCTTTCTTTCTTTCTTTTTTGCTAAAAACAGCTGTCTGCTGCATCTGAAATAATATGACGTATAACATGTTGAAAGAAGCTTAAAAAAAAAAAACAATAATACACTTTATTTATATACCACAATTCATGCATAAAATGTAACACAATGTTCTTAACATAAAAACAATCAATAATAACATGCGTGATAAAACAATGAAACCAAGGAAAGAAAATAAAATAACATAAAGTCAAATTAAAACAACTGGTTAAGACAAAATAAAACAGTGGTCAGGTATTAAGAAAAGAAACTACAGGTTAAAGCAATGTTAAAAAATGTGTCTTAAGATTTTGTTTAAAATTCTCAACGGATTTGGAACCCTTAAGACTTTCTGGGAGGCTGTTCCAGAGATTTGGAGCATAATTAACAAAGGTTGCTACTTTATCCATTTTAGTTTTTTTTTTAGTTCTGGCCACAGGAACAATCAAAAGGTTTGAGTCAGAGGATCGAAGCAACAGGCACATATCTAAACCATGTCAGACAGATAAGATGAGGCAAACCATTCAGTTATTTAAAACCCAATGAAATAATTTTAAAATGAATTCTGTGACGGACAGTTGGCCAATGTAAAGCTTTTAAGATTGGAGTAATGTGGGCTCTCTGTCTGGTTTTTGTCAGAACACGTGCTGTTACGTTCTGTAAAAGCTGTACCAATAACCAGACAGAGGAGCGTTACAGTAGTCCAGCCTGCTGGAGATAAAAGTAAGTATTAACTTTTCCATGTCTGCCTGGGACAGAAATGGTCTGACTGGCAATATTCCTTAAATGATTGAAGGACATTTTAGTCACGTTTCTAATGTGATATTCGAAATTTAGGTCTTGAGTCAACGATAACACCAAGGTTTTTTAACTGTTCCTTGGTGTTTAGTGCCAATAATTTTAGGTGTTCTCACAGTTTGTCTCTCTCAGCTTTTGCACCAATGATCTCAGTTTTGTCTTGATTTAGATGTAAGAGGTTCTGAGTCATCCACAGCTGATATCTGAAGTATGCACTTAAGCTGTTGCTAGAACTGTAGTCACTTGAGCTTCCAGACATATATAGCATATATAGTTGCATAATAAGGAAAATTGATGTCATGAATTCTAGTAATATTTTCAAATGGTATCAGACAGAGACTGAAAAGAACTGGGCCTAAGATAGAGCCCTGCGGGATACCTCATGTCAAGTCTATTTTATGAAAGCAGTGATCATCCACATAGAACTGTCGAATAGTTAGATAAGACCTGAACCATTTAAGAACTGTATCAGAGAAACCCAGTGCTCAAATCTGTCCAGCAGAATGATCTACAGTATTGAATACAGCACTGAGATCTAACAGAACCAGCACAGCACCAGACAGATCATGATGGCCACAATCTTATCTCTGAAATCAGCAGAAAATTCATTGTATTTTATAGCGCTCAGGTGATCTGAGTAGTAGTAACGGGCAGGATTCAGAGACTATCAAATGTTGAAAAATAAATTCTTGGATTATTACAATTTTTATTTATAAGTTCAGAAATATACAATCAGCTGGCCTTCCTGACAGCTGTATTGTATTCTGCCAGGGTTTTTTTTTAAGATATCACAGTGGATGTGGAGTTTTGTCTTTCTCCATCTCTTTTCAGCTTTGCTACCAGTTCTTTTGAAGTGGTTGATGTTGTGTTTTCTCCATGGTGATGTTTGTTTTTGAGGATTTTTTTTGTACCTCACTGGTGCAATATGATTGTAGTTTTGTGTTTAGATTATCCACCAGATCATCAACTGATGATGGGAGAGTTGGAAACATCTCAGGCCTATTATTTATATGGAAGATTTTCAGCAAATTCAGATGTACGATAATGGGGTTTCACAGTGCTTCTAGAATTACAATTGAGCATGTGAAGAGAGACAGCAAATTCAATTATGTAGTGATCATCATCTGACTGATGAAATGTCAGCGGGCTACTGTGGTGGTAGGAGAAGGAGGTAGAATGTTCATCCACTTATCAGAGGGTCGGTGGTTCGATCCCTGGCCTTGGCAGTCTACGTGTCGTAGTATCCCTGGACAAGATAGTGAACCCCAAAATCGCCCCCGGTGTGCCATCATTGTGTGAATGGTTAACGTCAGTAATGAGCAGGTGGCCTAGCAACAATTGTATGAATGTGTTTGTGAAAGGGTGAATGCAGACTGTTGTAAAAGCGCTTTGAGTGGTTGTCGGGCTAGAAAAGTGTAATATAAATACAGTCAATTTACTATTTAACAGAAAGTCCTTCTGTAATGACAAGGTCTAAGATATGACCACAGCTATGAGTTGGTTCATTGACATGTTGTATGAAGCTAAATGCACTGCAGGACCACTTGTAGGGGGCATTCAAGCTTTCTCATCTTTCCTTTTCATTTGTCAATGTTTTACCTTCATGTCTGTATTATTGTAGACTTTTTTTTTACTTTCTTTCCTTTTGGTGTTTCTCTCTCTCCCTCTCTGTTGTCCAGGGAATGCTCCTGTTTTTCCTCTTTCTCCTGTCTCTCCCCTCTTGTTCTCTCTCTGTCATCTTCTCCCTGGAGTGGCAGTGGTAACAGAGCGTTCCATTATAACAGATGCTTCTTAACATGCACAGCTAGAGTGGAACAATATATTCAGGAAAGGGAGTATAGAACCCAAGAGAAGTAACCCTGAGGGGAAAATGGTTCTTTTTCCATTATAATATATGACATGCACTCAAGATATATAAAACATATAACATTCCTTCAGTCTGCATGTCTGATGACCGGAAAGCTCATTAGCTCTTAGAAGTTTAATAAATCATGAGTTCAATAATGGATCATCCCACTGTCTGCAGGTAATGGCTTACTAATCAAATCCAATTCAACAAAATATCAGGGCTGATACAAGATGTCAATCAATCAATCAGTCAATCAATCAATCAATCAATCAATCAATCAATCAATCAATCAATCAACAAGGTCTATGTGTCAGAAAAGGCTAACTAGGTAGTGTTAGAAGGGATTTTTGGCCACTTGGGGGCAGCACAACAAGTTGTTAAAACAACAGTGACATCACCTTTTCCTCAACATGTTAGCAAACAGCTGCTAGCAGTCATTTGGAGTCGAGAAATGTAAGTCTAATATTCACTCTCCTTGTAGCTCTGTTTTGGTCTACACTAACCAGGAAAATATCTGCTAAATACTTAACAACTTAAAATTGCTTATTATTACAGCAGGATGGCAATGCAGATATCTTTACATGAGTCTGTACATGGAAAGGACATTCTGAGCCATAATGAAGTCAAACGTACACATGAAAATAATAAAAGTTAATATTTCAATGGGCGGCACAGTGGCGTAGCAGGTAGTGCGCGTGCCTCACTGCAAGAACGTCGCTAGTTCGATCCTCGGGTTGGGCAGGGCCTTTCTGTGTGAAGTTTGCATGTTCTTCCCATGCATGTGTGGGTTCTCTCCGGGTTCTCTCTTCCTCCCACAGACCAAAAACATGCCCAGTAGGTTAACTGGTGACTAAAATTGTCCTTAGGTGTGAGTGTGAGCATGAATGGTTGTCTGCTTCTATGTGGCCCTGCAATCGACTGGTGACCGGTTCAGGGTGTACCCCGCCTCTCGCCCATTGACAGCTGGGATAGGCTCCAGCCCCCCCGCAACCCCGAAAGGGATAGGTGGTATAGAAGATGAATGAATATTTCAATGGATTTTTTAAAACTTATTATCACTGTTGTTGTTAGACAAGGCTTGAATGTGAGCAAAGCATAAGCATAGTTTCTCATTAAGTTCCAGAGAAAACCCTGTTGCCTTGTCTGCTTGTAAATCCCAGATACTCACTTCCCTCATATGCCACGTCAAATCAAATCTGTTTATGTAGTCCCAAGTCCCAAGTTTGTCTGAAAGGAATTTACAATAATCTTTACCATCAGACATCTGCTATCCCTAGACCCTGGGCATGTGGTCGTGATATGGTCCCAGCAGTTATGGAGCTGTCAAGCCGTCATGTTGGTCTGGGTACCACATACTTTCGTCATTTATTTTAAGAGGCATTGAGGAAGCTCCACATGGATTTTTAGAAAGAATTGGATATACTGTATGTTAATGTATCATGATGGGATGATCCAGTCTTCAATAGCGGTGCATTAGTCCAATTTGATTGAATACTTTACATTTTAGGAGGAAGTGCATCTCTGTCTTAGCATCACCTGTCAAACAGTGAGCACATATTCTGTTTTATTTCTTGTGTCTTCAGTCTTTTTTGATTGCCAGTGTGTGGTCACTGAGCCTGTTCTTGGTTAGGATCTGTCTCTGCTTTCTGTCTCTGACAGTAGAGAGATAATCTGCCGGTTCATAACCTCTTTTCAGAGCCACATAACATTCTAATTTACTTTGGCTTTTTTTTTTTCTTTCCTATGTTCCAAATAGGTTTCCTTACATCGTGTTATAATTTGGTTTACTCTGACTGGTCACCCCCAGTAAAAAGTTGGCACTGGACATTTCTGCAAGCCATGAGTATGTTAAATTTGTATATTACATATGTATCATATCAATCTTTCTAGAATTGCTATCACAGTTGCGTAGTTCAGATTGCTAGTACATGTGTTTGATCTGAATTTCTCATGAGGTGGAGGGCATGTTGGTGGTGTGACAACTACAACTTCCAGCAGCAGACCGCTGTTTGAGCCACATTTCTTTCACCAAATCCGGGTCTTATTAAGCAATCCTGGATCCAGGATTGGTGTCCAGACTGTGGTCAGGTTTAGGTAACAAAAGCACTTTGGTTTAGTTCGGGAAAGATCGTGGTTGCTGCTGCCTTTCCCTGTATTAAAACAGACATGATCTTTCCTGAACATTAACCAAGTCCTGTCATTGCCTAAACAGAACCATAAAAATGTCGAATGATGCCGTCGTCACTATGAATGCATAGTGCATTGCAAGATTGCCAGTTTTGACAGAAAATAAATTAAATACATTGTCAGTATCAACATATGCTCAGCATCAACATTTTTGTGACTTGCAGACATGTTTATAACAACATTTACTCATTATGTTAACATAAAACATAATTCAGTTTTTATTACGTTCCTTCAAAATGTATTTGCTTTTGCTAAATAGTTGTGTATAAAGTGAACTTCTTGGAGATAGGACTCTTTCAATAAGATGGTGGCACATTTTCCAGGAGTATTTGTAGCAACAAAACAGTATTTTTAATGAGAGGTCTGGACATTTTTCAGCTGTGTTTGTGGAGACAAACCTGAGTATTTCAAGACAAAACATGATCATTTCAGAATGTAACCAAGTGGTTTTTGTGTCTAAACCTAACCAGACCTTCACCACAGAGTTGTTACAACATAAAACTGAAACTTAAAGAAATGTAAAGTTTGAATGTAAAGAAATGTAGTTTCAACCTATCCATGGCTTGCAGAAATATACAGTGGCAACATTTAATCGGGCAATTGAGTTTGATTTGTGGTTGGAAAGCAGTGTTGCTGTCAGACTGGTCCGAGTGTCTCTGCAAGCAGGCAATTAGTCTCAGCACCAACTGACATAGGAGACTCTTTTCTTGACTTTGCTCTTGGTTTGGAAAAGCTTTGGAATGGGGGCTGGATTTAAGGTTATCGAAACATTTGAATGCTCTCTTTTTAATGTTATTAGAAGGTATCTGCCTAATTCTGCTCAACATGCATTTCTGCACATGATGTAATGTGTAATGTGAATATTCTGTTGGATGTTTGTACCAGGGGGTACAGCTGTGATGAATGAGTGGACTCTATACTTCACTACATACAGCTGCATTATTGATATCATCAATGACCTTGTTTATGCCATCTCTGGTAGTGACATGTTGACTTTATGAATATGTACATATTTTACTCTTTACTTTTATTTATTTTATGTACAGTAAACAGAAACAGTGTCCCAGTTCATACTGGAATGGCCCTTTTCTAACTCTCTCACACTCTGCCATTACCTCCTCATATGTACCTATCCATTGTCTCTCCTGATGCTCAGCATGCACTCCCTCACTCTCTGGTCTGGAGTCTTGTAGTTGTGTCTTAAATTGAGTTATTAGAATCAGAATTCAGAGTACCATTGTCCACAGCATTTTCACCTCAGAATTGTTTGGGCATGGCAGAACTACTATTTAAAATTGCAAGTAACTTATGGATGATATCCCGTTTCAATTTCATTTCAATCCTGACGGCCTGACTGAATGGCCAACTTTAATCTCTCACTGCAAAACATGCAAAAACACCTTAGGAATTATAGAGGGGAGGTTATATCTAGTTTTGTATGTCAAAATATGTACTAGAACACAGAACTATTACAAAATGTAATATAGGATCTCATGAACATATTTTCTGGCCTTAAGTAGTAAGTATTTTACTTGATCATAAGGCTTTCCAATACTTTCTGAACTGGAGCTTCTGGGGTCAATGATGTGTCTGTGCCACTTGTGTTGCAGAGTATCTGCATCTGTGTTAAGCTGCTGAGTTTTTAGGACATGTTATTTGTTTTAGTTAAAGACAAATCTGAAGAAGCTGAACCAAGTGACACAACACACTGACCTGCAGTCAACTCACCGGCTGCACACATTTCTTTCTGACCTCCTCTTTAACAATATCTACTCATGCACTGATGTATTATGGATAAACAATAGCACACAGCTGGCTCTGCTGTAGTTCATCTCAACTTTGACCCCCATTAATGAAACTGTGATCTCATGCCACTTCCTCTGCTGCAGTAGTCATGGTAACGGTTACCAGGGCCGTTGACTGAAACTGGCCAATGGGTGTGGAGTCTTCTAGCAGGGAGGGAGGTTCTTACTGGTCATTTTGTTGGAGTGTTATTGTCTTTGTCGAAGGATGATTCAGTACTATTACATATAAAGGTATATTATTTGGCTTCATAGTATATAAAGCATCACAGCATGGGTATGTATGAATCTCATTGTGTATGTGTTATGTATTATGTCTGCCTGGTTGTAACTGGGGGACTATCACACAGTGGCATATGATCATCATCAGTAGAAAATCAGTAGGGCAGTACAGGCTATAGACACTCAGATGGTCAACCTCTGAGGACAAAGAACCTCCGAAATAGGCTTCAAAATAAAAGATAAAAGCACAATGCAGGTTTTATCTAAAAAGTTATAGCACTTAAACGTCTGTCCCCAATAATGTCTCCAGCTTTTAAAACCTTACTTTCAGCTTAATAAAGTTTGTTATCAAGTTTAGCAGGTTTATTTAAAACATTGCCTTTTATCCTTTCATTTTCTTTTGTATTTACATGGTTGCTGTGCAGTTAACCTCACACAGGCCTAGATTTGCAATGAAGTGAACAGAAGAGTTGGAACCAACAACAGGCTGAGCTTACTTGGTGGACACTATATATAAAGTTTATTCAAACAAGGCAACTGTGTTCTCAGCAGTGTTTATAAAACAAAAGAAAGGGAGCAATACTTTGTGCAATTCTATTCAGCACAGAAAATGAAGAATATGGAGCTGCACATGTCTGGAGAATGCAGACAACATGGTATCTGCTCTGCTGTGAAGTTTAGCTTTTATATCACAGCAGTCTCAAGCCAACAATTTCAGTTGCAGCATGTAAAATACAACTCCAGTAGTATTAAAAGCTCACTGCAGTCTATAATAGATCTTTGCAGCTGTGTGAGAAATCAAACTGTACAACTGGTCACTCTGCAAGAAAGCTGAACAAAGCTTCTGCCATAAATCCATCTGACGAGAGCCAGATTATTGACTGTGTCACGATTGAAAATACTGTTTAATATCACTACGTCAAAAATGCACATCAAAGTGAGAACTCTCTACAGACCTACACAATGAACACTGCCATCTCCTTTGTGACTGTATTTATTTCCTGACACATTTGCTTAACATTTCATGTGTTCATGCTGCACATTAGCACCTTGTGGTCCCAACAGTGTGTTGGGAGGTAATTTGGTAATTTTAGATGCAATTAGGCATTTGTAGAAAATCAGTGAGTGTATCTCTATACTCGCATTACTTTGTTTACTCCTGTAGGGTTTCTCATTAAGCAGATGCTGCCTCCCTCTTCTTGTCCTGCTCTCACTACAGCAGCTTTATTGAAGCATGACGCCACAGCTTGTCTAACTAGTTCATGCTGGCTCTGGTTCTTTCAGGCATCTCTGAAACATCTTTAAATGAATCTCTGTGGAGACATTTGAAGAGTGTTTTGACATTTTTTTTTTTTTTTTTTTACCTTTAGGTTTATACACGGCCTATAGATATACAGTAGAATTTCTGGCACCATTTCAACTACTTCCAAGATGCATAGAGAAGAGAAAAAGTCTAAAGAGCAAACTCCAACAAAAGCTGTAGCATAAAGAACTAATTTATTGTCTGACCAACATGACATCAGGCCCACCCCATTCCTAAATGTGGCAGAGAGGCAGGGGGAATACCTGGGTGGCTTCATATTTGGTTCATAAACAGAAGAAGTGCTTCTACGGGGTGCTATTGAAGCTTGTATCGAGGAAGTCTCAACCAAAAATACATCTGTTTAATGTGGCATACTGACAAACACTTCATAAAATAATATACAAAAATAAACCCTTTAAATTAAAAACCAAATAACCAAAAAAATCAGATACATTATAAAATCAGAGAAGCAGAAGTGTTTATAAGCAGCATATAAACATTTAATGATTGATAACACACTATAATATTGGTGTAGGTAGATATAAATGTGTATTCATGTATTTTCCAATGACTAAAACTCCTCTTGTGGGCACACATCAGTGGATGATGGTGTATAAACAGATAATGAATGACAATCATTGACATAAAATGTACATCCATACACATCTGAAACTGTCAATAAATCTGCTTACAAGTACATTATCATGTGTTGTAAACCATGTATTACATCTTTATAAAGTGCTTATAAATTCTAAATAGGGTGTTAAAGTGTTACAAAGTCTTATGCAAACTCTCACAATATTTGATGCCTGCAGTTTACACAGGCAATACTTAACTCATAAAATGTCACTCACATAAAATATTAATGTAAAGTTCAGAACATTTCAAGTTTATCAGTTATTGTTACAGGCGATCAGAAAAAGAGACACTGCATACCTGTTTGTCTGAAAAGCATAACAATGTTCCTATCTAAAGCCATCAGGCATCCACCCATATCACCTGTCACCAAGTCCCACTTTAAACATGAAGCTGATGGCCAAAGTATTCATCACAGAGCCTGTTTTGCACTCTTCATGAAACCACCATAAACACACAGTGAGAACATCAGTTTTTACTGTGTGTTTGTGGTGACCATAATTCAAGGAAACTATAAAAGAAGGAAGGGTCATTACATCACAACACCAACATTCTAATGCTCTGCTTGGTGCCAAGTCTTGGTGCCAGTTCTGTTGAAGCCTATGGGAGATGCATGAAGAAGCACACTAAAACCAAACATATGTAGATCGTATGACCAAATATGCACATTTGTTTATTTGCTGTTGGTCTCTAAATACTATCCAAAGATGATTATAAAAACACTTTACAGGGCTCATAGTGAGTCCAATGAATATAATTACCATGGCAAAGTGTCCCTTGAAAATACTGAGTTTGGGATAAATTAATATTGTTAACAGTAATTGATATTTTCTGTCTCCCTTTTATTTTGATCTGGAGGCTGGTGACATATTCAAAGGAAAAGTTGACAGATGTCCTCTGATTTTGCATTGTGAATTGGCTAAAGCAGTGCTTCTCAATTATTTTCTGTTACGCCCCCCCTAGCAAGAAGAAAACAATTTGCGCCCCCCCACCCCACCACCCACTCTCCTCCGCGACTATAAATAATAGCATTTGTCTATAAAATTGTTATAAGTACACCTCTGCATAACATTGTATCCTTGTTAACATTAAAGAAAACAAAAAAGAAAAAAGAAAGAGATATAGTTCAACTTACAACAAAGAATAACTTTATTAACATTGTTTTTTAGTCTGTAACAGAAAAGATTTTAAGTGCATCAATTTGCCTGAAATTAAAAAAAATAAATCCTTGTTTAAACTGTAAACATTTTTGACCGACTTATTGCACCATTTGATGCTGAAAAATAAAATTAAATAAAATCAATAAATAATAACAAATTCAAATTCACTTCAGCAACATTAACTCAGGAGCACAATATATAAAACACTTTAACCTACAAAACAAAAATGAATAAAACAATTTGTGCTGATTTTTTCTTTCTTTTTTTTTTTTTTTTTTTAATCAAAATGAGGAAGTCAGGATTAATGGCTACAATGAGCACGTTTTGCAGTGCACAGCTTTTCAAAGCGAGGTTTGAAGCATGATACTGCAACTCTCAGCTCCTGCTCAATGTTTAGCTGGGACCTGTACTTGGTCTTCAGTGCAGCAACAGCAGAGAAGCCAGTCTCACAAAGGTAAGATGTTGCAAAAGGAAGCAGAATGCCTATAGCCCTCTGCCCTAAGAGTGGATACTGCCTCTCTACACTCAGCCAGAATTCACTGAGTGTCTGTGATGTGAACCTCAGTCTCAATGTGGAGTCAGGCGTCATGTCAATGAACTGGTCCTCCTCTGCAGAGCTGAAACCAGTTGGAGCTGGTGCACTGAAAGGATCTCTCACCCAGTCATACTGGGAACTGTTTTCAGGGAAGTACTTTTTAAAGTATCCCATCACTGATGAAATATGCTGCTTAATGTGTGGAATCACTGAGATAGCATCATAGTCAGTAGTGTCCACAAATTCATGCAGGTTCTCAAATGAATCAGTGTTTCCTTCATCAAGTCGCCTGCCCCACTTTGCAAGCTTTCGAGTGAAAGAGCCGATCTTGTCTGTGACCTGAGGCAGGTGTTTATCTTTCCCTTGAAGCTGTAGATTTAGTTTATTTAGCTTTCCAAATATGTCACTCAGGTAGGCCAGTTTTCCCAGGAAGTTCTCATCACTAAATTTTTCTGCGACTTCATACTTGTGCTCCTGCTCCAAAAACACTCTTATCTGCTCTCTAAGCTCAAAAACTCGGGACAAGAGTGCTTCACTGTGAAACAGCACAGCTTGATGTTCAGCTCCCATCTCCTCACAGATAGCAGAGAAGACTCTTGTTTTTAGTGGTCTGGTCTTTATAAAATTGACTACACCTATAATGTCAGTCATAACCTCACTTAATTCAGGAGAAAGTTGCCTTGATGCAAGTGCTTCTCTGTGTATAATACAGTGTGTCCACTCAGCATTAGGTGAGGCCTTCTTGATAAGTGCTTGAAGCCCTTTTCTCTTCCCTGCCATGGTTTGTGCACCATCACTGCAAACACCAATGCAGTTCTCCCACTTCAGCCCATTCTCAGTCAAGAAGCAGTCCAGCATTTTGAATAGCTCTTCAGCTGTGGCCCTGTCTCTGACATATTTACAAAAAAGTAGATCCTCACACAGGGAGTTTGTCAAGTCAAAACGTACATAAGAAATAAACAAACAGTCTTTGTTGCTGTCAGTTGCTTTGTCAAACTGTAAGGCAAAACGTTTGTCTTTGAGTTTATCTACCAGCTGTTCTTGAAGATCGTTAGCAATGTCATCTGTACGTCTGGCGACAGTGTCATTGGACAGAGGGATAGTTTTTAGTTTTGCAGCTGAGCAATTTGGTACGCCACCTTATATGATGCTAACAGTGCTCGCTGGTTTACTGAAGTAGCATTCACAAAGCAGGATGATTGTTGGCAATATTCGGCACGTTTTCGCTGAAAAAACTCCAGCGGCGTATCAGCGTGATTGGGATGTAATGTCTTCAAGTGGCGCCTTAATTTATTTGGCTTCATGCTGTCCGCTGCCAGCATTTTTAGACACAGTAAACACACCGGTCTTTCCTCATCTCCCACTGTAGTCATAGTGAAGCCAAGCGCGACATATGCTTCGTCATATTTCCTCGTCTTAGCTTTCGGGTGACTTTCTTTTGTCTCATTATCTTCGTCTCTCTCCGCCTTTCTTTTCATCCCTGTTAAAAATTTCTTCATGTTGTCTCTTAAGGGTTTGTTTACTGCACTTCATATCGCCTGCTCGGTGCAAAAAAAACCCTACACCATAGAGCTAATACTCCCTGCGCACACTCTGACAATGAGAGCGCCACTGCCAACTACTGTAGTGGATGTGCAATTACACTTTATTCTAGTACGGCAAAAAAAGCATGTTCCCCAGGGTCACACGCGCCCCCCCAGGGGGGGCGCGCCCCACTATTTGAGAAGGACTGGGCTAAAGTAACCCTGAGCCATAGAACTTTTAACAACAAACTTGATCATCAGAGAATAATGAATTGTAATTGTGAATGAAGCAAACTTAACACCTGGGCCGTAAGCCCATCTGTCAGGCAGCCTCCTGTGGCTGATCTATGCCTGGCTCCCTCTGTGTACTGTCACCCTTAGTATACTCTTTCAGATCCTATTGTTTGGGCAAGTAAGCTTGCTGTACATCCACAGCACTGAAATTTTCCTTGGAATGAAAGATCTATATTTAAGACTAAAAAGCAAAAGAAAAACAAATTAAAAGAACACAGTGTATTTAATTGCAGACCATCTTATCAGTATTTTGGGATATGAATGGTGAGCTCATATCACTTTTGCATAGTTTTGAAAAAAAAAGTATAGTTTTGTTTTTATTTGAATTGTTAAATAGGAAATTTTAAGTTTCAGTTGTGGTTTTCATAAACCATAATAACATCTTTGTCTCCTGTCTGTTAATGCCTCCTTCAGATCAGTAAGCAGCAGCTGCAGACTGTCAAAGAACGTTTCCAGGCGTTCCTCAATGGAGAAACCCAGATCGTAGCCGATGAGGCTTTCATCAATGCTGTCCAGAGCTACTATGATGTGAGTCTGTATGATCTGTTTCATGGATTTTTCACTCTGCCACAGTATACTGTTGTCTTTTTCAACTCTGATATGAATCATGATTGCATAGATACTTGCATATGTGTTATACACTGCTGTGTTTGTTAAGCCATTAATCGTGCCTTTTGTAGCTGTGTCTGACCCCTCTGTTGAAGAAAGACAGTTTCTCTGTAGAATATCTTTAATACTACATGTTAATTCTATATGATTGTTTATAAGTAGCTAATGTCTGCAGCCTTTATGCCATTTCAGGTGTCCAAAAGTGCTAGCTGTTAAGTTCCCCTTGTGAGTCTCCTCTGGTTTAAAATGAATCTGTCCAAGCAGAAAAACTAATAATGTGGTGAAAAGTATCCAAACCTCAGCAGAGATAACTTGTCTTGGTTCTGATAAATGATGCAGAGAGTGCACTGAGCTCCTCAGGGCAGTCTTAATAATGTGCTCCCAGACGGCCAGGGATCCACCCAGAATAGAAGAAGGAAATAGAATGTGAAGAAAGAAGAACCGCAGTCTTCTCTGCATCTTATATTTCTTGACAGTCAGAACAACACTGTTGATGTGCAACTTTACATTTGACATAAAGCATCTGGATTTACTCACAATGGGTAGAGAAAGCTTCAGTTTTTGGATTTTTCCAAATCACAAGACGCCAATAATTACAACTGAAAGCCTTGGTATTGTTTTATTACTGTCAACGGAGGGTAATAAGGGAGACAGAATGTGTTTACTTTTTCTATATTAAACCAAACTGCGATCTTTCCCTAACCTTAAGCAAGCATTTTTGTAGCCTATGCTACACTGAATACTGCCATCTCCTTTGTGGATGGAGCCCCTGGTATCTGGTGTCAAAGTCTTGCACACCTACCACTACCTGACCACCTTCCTGTGAGTTTTATCCACCACAAGAAGGTAGCACATAATGAAGAGGGAAACGCTGCCAGTGAACAGTGCATTCAGAAATTACCAGAAGAACAAATAAAACATTTAGTATTAATGTCATTTTCAGGAGATGGTTGTTAGAGAGTCATATGGTCATTGTGGAGACTGTACTTTGTGGTGCTGTTGAAATGTATTGTATTATTCAGGACTTGTGAGGTGCTTCACTTATTTCGCTTACCCTTACTGGTATGAAAGGCACATAATGGACTCACAGCAAAAACACCTTTCATTATAACTGCTTCCACCAAAATGATTCTGTTTAATCGCCTTATTTGTTTGACTGTCCAGGGATGTGGCTGCAAATTAATTTCAGCTAGACAGCCTATATACATTACATATACATTTGTAGATTTGAGGGTGCTGTTGGGGGCAAGAACAAACAGGCCATATATACATTAAATCTGACTTTAATGGTTCTGCAACAGTTATCAAAGTGTCTACCAGTACATGTACTATATAAGCCGTGTTTCATCAGGAGGAGGAGGGGTGGTGTGACAGGCGAGATGACTGCCAAGCAGCACTCAACAAAACTAGGTATCTTTAACAAGAGGTTGAGACATTTTCCAGACATGCTTATTCCAAGAAAAGCATGATCTTTAATTCTAACCAAGTGGTTTTTGTGTCTCAACCTCACCAGAGTGAGTGCAAGAAATGAAATGTTTCTTGTTTCACCATATTGGTGGTTTTCAGAAATGTACAATGCCAACATTTATTTGGTTGATTGGGTTGCGAACAAAATTCTGTATCTGTGTTGGGTTAGTGGCACTGACACATTGACTGGCACTTCCTTATCAGTTAATGTGGCAGCACAAGCAAGCTAAATGAGAATGGTGTGATTTTTAACAGATGAAGGTGGTGGCACAGGTTATCCAATTCAATTAAAACCTAAAGCTCTCAGCTTGGCTTTAGCTTCAGGCTAAAATTGACTGAGGCAGACACCCAGAGAGAGATAGGGGACAGACAGAAATAGAAGGTGAGGAAAGCATATATGAAGGGTTACAAAGGGCTTGTTGTAGTTTCAACAGCAGGTGACAGGAATTTACCACCCATCAATCACAAAAAAGTGTTTAGTTTGTCATTGAAATTCCTCTTTGTTTGTAAAGCTCCCTGTACAAACTGTTGACATTGTGTTTGGTGCATTATCGACAAAACACACAGTTTCTTGAAACAGATGTTGTGGTTACATTTTTTCAATGTTTTCAGTCTTGTGAACACCACAAATCAAACTCAGTTTACTTCAATTATATTGGGATAGAAGATGAAATCTCAAAAACAGATAGTATTCTGGCCAAAAAAAATATTGCTCATTGTTTTCATATTTTAGGCTTTTTGCAAAATTCAGGTTCCAGTCACAGAAATGAGCTTTTCAGACAATTCAAAGTAAAACAACTACTACTACTTATTTTACTGTTAATAAACTGTCATTCGATATACAATATTTATATTATATATTTACTGTATTGTATATAGATATAGTTTTTTTAGTTAATTGTCAATATTTGTCAGGTAGAGAAGATGGGCAGGCTGATATGCAATGTGACGATAGAAGTCATTCAGTGCTGTACCATGGTGGAAACAGTTCCTTCAGACGAAACCTCTGGTCCCTCACACTGGCTCAGCTCTTCAATGAGGTCTCGGCAACCATGCCTCCTCACAATGCTTTCTCCTCACTCCCTGTGAATGATCTCTGTAAACAATCTATGCCCACTCTCATCCAAAGTTGCTCGTAAAACCCCCACCAGTCCATGGCTCACCGGTGTTATCAGAGAGCAACGGGTGGTGCTCAGAGCAGCCGAGAGAAAATGGAGCAAAACCAGAGATCCCTCTTACCTCAGGGACTATCAGACTCTCCTGTCTGCATTCTTCTCCCATCCAGAAAGTGCCAAGTCAACCTATTATCAGGAGAAAATCAGTAGTGCCAAAGACGCCCAGAAACTATTTTCTGCTATTAACTCACTACTCATCCCTCTGCCCTCAACTTTACTCACAGCCGATCATTTAGCATCCTTCTTTGCTGATAAGGTCTCGACCATCAGCAACCAGTTGCCTGAGCCTGACCAACTCAGTAGGATACCAGCAGCTAACAGAGCCTCACTCTCCTCATTTTCCCATGTCACAGAGGAGCAAGTCTCCAACCCTCTGCTTGACTCTTGCCCCACTACCTGTCCATTGGACCCTATATCCTCCAACCTCTTGCAGGCCATCTTACCCACACTTATCCCTGCTGTCACCCACATGATCAACTCTTCACTTACACCTGGTGTGTTCCCCACTCCTTTTAAACAAGCCTGAGTTACCCCACTGCTAAAAAAAACCTACACTCAGCCCATATCAGGTTGAAAATTACAGGCAGGTTTCACTTTCACTGTCACTTTCCTTTCCAAGACTCTTGAGTGCACAGTCTTTAATCAAGTCTCTGAATTCCTTTCTTAGAACAACCTGCATGATCCCCATGATCCCAGTTTCAAACGCAGACACTCTACGGAGACTGCGCACTTATCTGTAGTGGAAACACTACGATCAGCTAGTGCTACTGGTCAGTTCTCTGTTCTGCTATTGCTCGACCTATCGGCTGCCTTTGGCATGGTTAACCACCAAATCCTCCTCTCCACACTCGCTCACATGGTTTTTCATACCATTCATATGCTGACAATACCCAGCTCCTCCTTTTGTTCCCACCAGATGACCCCACAGTCTTGGCACGGATATTGGTATGCCTCACTGACATCTCGGCATGGATGAAGGAATGCCACCTTCAGCTTAACCTGTCAAAAACTGAGCTCCTTGGTCATCCTGGCCAGTCCCTCTGTACAACAACGGATCTCTATCCAGCTCGACTCAGCTCTGCTCACTCCCGCAAAATCTGCCAGAAACTTTGATGTCATGATTGATGACCAAATAACTTTTAAAGAGCATGCAGCCTCTGTTGCTCGGCCATGCTGATTTGCACTGTACAACATCAGGAAGATCAGACTCTACCTGTCTGAGCATGCAACACAACTCCTAGTGCAAGCACTGGTACTATCACGCCTCGACTATTGTAATTCCTTACTGGCAGGGCTCCCAGCATGCTTGCTAAAACCCTTGCAGATGATCCAGAATGTGGCGGCGCGTCTGGTCTTCAACCAGCCCAAAAAAAGCACATGTGACTCCGCTGTTCATATCCCTCCACTGGCTCCCAGTTGTTGCCCACATCAAGTATAAGTCCATTCCTCCCTACAAAACTGCCACCAAAACCTCTCCGACCTACCTGAACTCCCTCATTCAGGTTTATGCTCCCTCCCGCTCACTACGCTCTGCCCAGGAGCAGCGCCTGGTGTTGCCAACTCAGAAAGGCCCTAAGTCTCTAGCTAGACTCTTTTCTTCTGTGGTTCCCTCGTGGTGGAACGAGTTGCCAAACTTCATTCAAGTGAATATTCGAGTCCCTCTCGATCTTTACGAAAAGGCTAAAGACCAAGGTCTTTACTGATCACCTTCTTTCTTTAGAAAAGGGAAAAAAGGAAAAAAAAGCCTCTATTCACTCTTTGCACTCTAAGCATTACCTCGTAGCACTGCCTCGTAGCACCTATGTCCAATTAGACCAGAAATTTGCGTTAGGGCACTTACTCTTGTTGTTCTCTCCTGTCTAGAACCTTGCTTGTGATGTATGAAAATCTCATATGTATGTTGCTTTGGATAAAAGCATCTGCCAAATGACAAATTGTAATTGTAACTGAAGGTGTTCCAGTGTTCATCCAGACAGGCATGTCAAAGAGTTGAGAGGTGCAATATTTGTCCATGATACTGCAGCTTTAGTAGCATCCTTCTAGCAACAACAACAGCTAATGTGTCACTTAACAATTTGATTGCAGGTCTTCCTGAAAAGTGACCGTGTGTCCCGGATGGTGCAGAGCGGTGGCTGCTCGGCCAGTGACTCTCGGGAGGTTTTTAAGAAGCACATAGAGAAGCGGGTGCGCAGCCTGCCTGAGATCGATGGCCTGAGCAAAGAGACAGTGCTGAGTTCATGGATGGCGAAGTTTGACACTATCTACCGAGGTGAAGAGGACCCAAGGAAGCACCAGCAGAGAATGACGGCCAGTGCCGCCTCCGAGCTCATCCTCAGCAAGGACCAGCTATATGAGATGTTCCAGCAGATCCTGGGCATCAAGAAGTTTGAGCACCAGCTCCTCTATAACGCCTGTCAGGTCAGTCCTCAACTGTAGGTTTAACACTGTTTAACAATCATAGGCAACTCTGCATTTTGGAGTATGTGTGTGAGAAGTCTGTTCTCTCTTCCTTAGTTGTTTATTTCTTAGACATGCCTAATCTCTGGCCTAAATGACTTCACTTAACAGAAAGCCAAATGAACCAATCTGTCTGCCACTGTAAATGACTTCAGTATTGGGGGCCTTACATGGGGCAACAGCTTCTCCTATCTTCACCTTCCTGGCTCACTGAGAAATTTACTGGAGAAATACTTTTCAAGTAAGGCTTATACAGGAGGCAAAGGCCATATTTTTATTTGTTGATTAATTTACTTTATTTCTCCATCCACCATAGTGGACAGGGAGAATCTGTCTACAATGTAAAACTCAGAAAACTCAGTGTTGCTGGAGGCCTTGATCAATCATTAGAGATGTTTTCATTGACCTTGCTCTGAACAGCCATATCAAATACGACACACAGTAGCTTTGTTCAACTTCGGAAAATTTCTAAACTTAAGAAAAAACAAAAACGGTTATTTCTGCTTTCATTTCATTGCAACTTAGATTAATGAAACTCCCGTATGTCTCCAGCGTCTGCAGTCATGGGGTGGGGGGGGGGGGGTGAATCCTGATTACTTTCAGGGTTCCTTTATCCTACTGAATACAGTAAATCCACTTTAAGCTGGCTAAATGTGAAAACACATGTTTTACTCTGTTTTTTTACACCCTGTACCCAGACTAAGCCATTTTTTTCATATCCAAATCCGAAAACCCCACAGATGACAGAGATGGAGAGAGAGATTTTGACTTTTTTGTATTTTAGAAGTATCTCAGTTTGGACCAAGATCTTTACAAAATGACAGGAAAACGCATCATTTTCAGAAATAAACATCCATCCATCCATCCATCCATTTATTTTCTGCCGCGGGTTCGGACTGGGTTGTGGTGGCAGCAAGCTAAGATGTCCCTCTCTCAGCAACATTTTCCAGCCCCTGCTGGAGGATCCCAAAACATTCCCAAACCAGATGAGATTGTTTCCTAACAGTTGGCTGCTGTTCTTCTGGTCAGCAGATGCCCTGCCCAGGAGAGACCTTGCCTCTTCTGGCTGGCTTGCCATTAATATTCTAGAAAAAGCTCTTCAGATGGAGCAGTGAATCTTCAGATCCTGCACAATACTTAATTTTACACTTAATTCTTTTAGAAAAGTTCAAAAAATAAGATGAAGAAAGGCAGAGTCAGATACAATTCTCAGGTTTTACTGTAAATTCAACAAAATAGCAACACAGAGGCAGGTTCGTGAGCACAGAAACTGAAACTGAATCAGAAAGCATCACCTTATATCTCTTGGTTAGCGTCCCCATTGTGGGGTCTCTCCAGGGCACCACACCTCTTCATCCATTTTAGGGAATTTTCTACTATTTGCTTCTAATTCTCCGTTGGCTTGGCATTCTGCCCATCATGACCTCAGAGGTTGGCAGTATCCAATCTATATTCTGAAACATAATGGTAACAAAAAATGAGTATGTTCATAAAATAAAATAAGGGCCCTTGGGCTTTTATAACTCAAAATCACATATATTGGGTTATCTGAGAATCATACACATCAAATCTATTTCACAGTCATCCATATAACATGCCTGCAGTTTTCACAAGACACACACATGTATTTCTATTTCTGTCAGCTTGGCAGCCTTTATAGTCTCTTCTGGAACTGACATACAATCTAAACTTTCTATGGCTGATATACAGCTGAATAATGGAACATGTGTTGGTCTACAACTTCTCTTGTAGCTGTACTATCTAAAAATATTACTGCAGCAGCCAGGAGGCATCCTGATCAGATGCACAAACCATCTCAGCTGTCTCCTTTTGATACAGCTCCCTGTGAATGTCTGAGCTTCGTACCCCTACCTCTAACGGTGCTCACCCCATAAAGAAAACTCTTTTCCACAGCTTGTATTGTAGTGTCTTTCTTTCAGTCTCTGTCCAAAGCTGATGATCTTAGATGGGGGTTGGAATGTAGATTGTATGGTAAATCAAAAGCTTTGCCTTTTGGCTCAGTTCCCTTTTCAGCACAACTGCCCAAGACAATGTCTGTATTACTAGTGCCTAGTCAGTATCCTTTACTGGACCCCACACAGAGACACCAAGAAGGCTGGCAGTGCATCCAACCCCAATGCTTATTCCTCAGGTGGTGGGTCCACATGGCAGCAGATGTAGTTCATGTGCTCCTTTTGGCCTGTGCCTGACTAGTTCTGGTCGCCAGATGGTTCCCAGCGAGCTTTCCCCCCAGGTTTGGTTCTAGAAGGAACCATCATAGGGTTTGTCAATCGCTTTTAGTCTGGCCCCTACTCTGGGACCAATTTGATTTTACCAGTAGCTATTGCCCCTGACAACACATCTACCAGGGATGCACAAACCCCTCTACCGTGATGAGATTAGACATAAGCTTATTGAGGACATGGTCATGGATTCCACATTGGGTCACCTATACCTATACAGACAAGGCCATGTGAAGTTTACAAGACTGCTGTATTGAAAATTGTGTGATACACTCAAAATTTGAAAAGTTTGAATTAGAACAAATGATTATTGTCATTATTTTAAATGTATTGATTGGATTTTAATCAACCAGTTAGCCAGTAGAAATGTGAAAAATGTGGCATTCAAATGCCCACCTCCAGTTCTACAGTGATTTAATCTATGAGATTTAAAATACATGAGCTAATGATTCTGATTTTTACCAGTTAGTTGATTATTAAATTAGTTTACATTATTATGTTGTTATTGAATTATTGTCATTATTGAATAGTTAATAAATTACAATTAATTATCTGCTGTTTCATTGAAGATGAAATACGAAGGTATGCTATAGTCACACATATGACAGCTGGTTTCCTGAGAATTTTGGACGTGTAATAGGGTAGCAGGTTCATGTAATGATTCAAAATCTTGATCAACAAGACAATCTGAAAATCAACACTTTTGAGTCACGTAAGCAGTAAATATAGAAAACAGATACAGAAAAGTAATTTGTACAGCTTCAACATTCAAGCTTGTTGTATAAATAATGTGACACAACAAACTGTGAAATGTTTGTCGGCATATGATGAAAAGCTTGTGGGAGGAAAAACAACACTAGAAATCTGGCAAGAGAATCCAAGGCTTAAATATATACATTTAAATATATGCTTTCCTTTTAATACTACAAACTGTTTCATTTTTAATTCTGGAATGCCAGATTTTCTTTTAGTATCTGCTGTTGCTATCAATAAACTTTGTTTGTTTCTAAAAATTAGATACAGTGGATGTTACATTGTCAGTCATAGGGGTGTTACAACAAGTAACCAGTGGTTTGATATGTAATGATGTGAATTATAATACAAAACACTGAGCAAAATTATCAGAATTCTTCAGATTAAAAAAACAAAACAAAACAAAATACCATAGTTTAATTTTTTTTAATTATAAATCCATTAAATAAAATATTATTGCAAGTAATGAGTCAAAGGGAAGTTATTCAAATGTATTGTCCTTGGCCACTTTATTAGGGACACTTGCACATATTCCAGGGCTCTACACTAACTTTTCCACTGGTAGCACTGGTGCGACCAACTTTCTCAGTTGGTCGCACCAGCACATGATTTTCCTATGAACTGGGCACATGCCTTGTCATTGGCATAGGTTGGGTTCACATTCAGCCCGTTTTTTTTTTTTCATCAGTGCGATCTGGGATTTGAATTGTGTGAACGGGAGTTCCTCTTTCGCTATGTTATAGGCAGTGTTAAACTTAATGACCATTTCGTTCTCTTCTGTTGAGCGATTACTCTCATCCATCCGCTGAAAAAAAGTCGGGAGGGGCTCAGTGTTTCGGGTGATGCATTGGTCCCGACAGGTTTTGTGTTTTATGCTGGCGTTGTGTAACTTCACAGTTTCCAGCTTAAATTGTGTCGATCCCGTAACAAATTTTTTGGTTTTTTTTGGAAAAAATCAGCAACAGACCCCTTCATTTTTGAGAATAGCGAAACGCTAGTCTTGGTGTCTTGAAGTTCTGTGCGCTGCGTGTTTACGCGACGGCTTATGTGCACGTGATGGCGCTGTCTCAACAGGAGAGAGTGCAGGTGGAGGCGGCTGACTAAACCAGTGAAAAAAGGGACGACTTTCAACCACAATGTCTAACACGGAGCCATAAAACTGATGCACTCGCACGAACGCGACCAGATGAAATTCTTACTCGCAAACTCTGAAAAAAAGGTCGCATATGCGACCATTTTGGTCGCAGTCTCGAGCCCTGTATTCTGTACTGTACCTTTATTAAGCTTATAATGCCCAGTTTGGTCAAGCTTTCTGAGAGATATTAAATCACTTCTATAGTTATTAGTGAGATCATAGTTAGTGGTGATGTTGTACTGGACTGCATTGTAATGAAAGTTTACCCTCCTCATGTTTGTGAATGGAGTGGTCAAAACATGAGATCTCAATGTAATGCAGTCCAGTACAACACCACTGCAAACTACATTGTAAATGATAAACTTATAGTAAAATTAACATCACTCTAACATTATCAATCAAAACTGAACATGTTGTAAATGTATTTGTGGTATTTAAATGAATTTATGAGCCTGCCTAATAAAGTGGCCACTGAGTATATGTTGATATGATGACCAAGAAATTAGGAAAGAAAATTTAGCAGTTGAGATGTATTGAAATCCAAAATGCTTGGGATGTTCGTGAATGAGCACTCTGTTTACAAAAACTCACAAATGATCATTAACCTTATTCTTGAGCAGTTTGAAGATGTCATGGTACCTGATTTGTGGTTTTGAGCTTCGAGGCACCAAATTTCAAATCTGACAAGCAGTTTTAAGGTTCACAGAGATTATTCTCACCAGATAAAGACTGAAATCAACCATGCTTACCCTTGTCTGACAAACAACCTCTTGAGAGGAGGTTGGGATCGGTGGTTGGGGTACTAGGTTTCTGACTCTGACACTGGAATCCAAGCTTAAGTAAGGGTTGCTTTGTTGAACTATTTCGAAGAACAAGAATTAAGTTTGATCCTTAATGTTAAAGCTAGAAGAAAGAATTGCTATGGATGAAATCATAGTGGCTACTGAGCTTGTGTGTTAACAGATCCGAGCAAGCTTCCTCCACTGCTTGAGACCGTCTGATACAGTTGAGAACTCTGATACTAAATGTAATAAATTTAGTTGATGGGTTATTTTGGCAACCTTAAGCAAGTAGTTTTATTTGTTGAAACTTAACCAGAACTTAACCGTAGAGGTTGCTGGTCAGATAACAATCCCATAGGTTGTTTTGGACTTGCTGCAGTTTAGGTTGGAGGACTTCTGTCAGTGACTGTCTATGATATGGATATTCAAACTTAACATAACCTTTAACAGAGAGAGTAAACAGAAATGTGTACAATGTAAATCAATTCCTTTGAATAGTCATAATTTATCTTTATTTAATCCTGTCTTCATGACACTTACTACTTTGGTGTTTAAAGTGCAGTGTGTGGTCATTTTTGACATTGTAGTTGATTGTGGTGTGATGACCTGTGTTATATTAAATGTTGTTACTCCCCATATACACTACTCACAAAAAGTTAGGGATATTTGACTTTTGGGTGAAATTTATGGAAAATGTAAGAAGTTCACGCTGCAGTGATATTATATCATGAATGTAGGGCGTTTTAGGTAGAAGATGCAATGGTGATTTCCTCATCTCAAACAATTTATTGAAACAAAAGCCAACAATATTGGTGGGTATACCACAACAAAAAATACCAATGTCTCAATAACTTGTCATGTGGCCTTGAGCATCAGTTACAGCTTGACAACGACATCTCATGTTGTTCACAAGTCGACCTATTGTCTGCTGAGGCATGGCATCCCACTCTTCTTGAAGGGCCGCCCTCAGGTCATTGAGGTTATGGAGTACAGAATTACGAGCCTCTACACAGCGACTCAGCTGATCCCATAGGTTTTCTATGGGATTCAGGTCTGGAGAAAGTGCAGGCCACTCCATCTGAGGTACCCCAGTCTCCAGCAGCCGTTCCCTAATGATGCGATCTTGATGAGCTGGAGCATTGTCAGCCATGAAGATGAAATTAAGCCTGTATTGTTCATGCAGAGGCAGTAGTTTGGGCTTGTCACTGTACCATTCACAAAGTGTAGGGCAGTTCTGTGTTGACTAGACACACCTGCCCACACTGTAACACCACCACCACCAAAGGCTCGTCTGGTGACAACAGTGGCTGAAGCATAGTGCTCTCCTTGACATCTCCAACATCTTTGGTGGTTTTTGCTCAATGTGAATCGACTTCCATCAGAGAACAGCACTGAGGCCCACTGGTCCCTCGTCCAGCGTAAATGCTCCCTGACCCATGCAAGACGATGACGCCTATGCCCGGTGGTGTGGTCACGTACCCTTGCAGGTCATCTAGCACGCAGACCACGCTGATGTAAATGGTTTCGAAAGCTCTGGCGTGACACTTGGGTGCCTCTCACCTTAAATGTGCCTGGAGTTGAGTGGCATTCATCATGCAGTTCCGCAGGGCACTGTTCACAATGAAGCGGTCATCAGTGTGGGATGTGGCCAAAGGACGTCCACTTCTATGCCTTTCTGTTACTCTTCCAGTCTCTCTGTATCTCTGTTGCAACCTGCTGATGACACTCTGTGACACAGAGCTAAGCTCAGTGGCCACTTCTCTTTGAGAACATCCTGTTTGAAGCCTTGCAATGGCGAGATACTGTTGATCAATTGTTAGGTGTTGCCGTGGTCTCATGATGTCAAAATGTGAACAGCACGATGAAGAGGACTGTTTAAATAGCAATTCTAATTGAACCAGGAAATTTGTTGGTCGACCTGTTGTGAATTTTGCCGTTCAGCTCCTTATTAGAGTAAGTTGTGCAACAAGTACTGAAACATTGAACAGTTGGACATGTGCATTCAAAAGTTTAGAGAAGGTGAAATTAGGTTCACCTGTAAAGGTTATAGTGCATTTTAGGTTCATCCTGAAATTTCACCCAAAAGCTGAATGTCCCTAACTTTTTGTAAGTAGTGTATGTAAATGAGGTGGACAAAATATTAGAAGCAACTTGAAAGCTAACGTCAAACACAACACCAAGTCCACCTCTTTAAGACAAATCATAGAACTGAGGCAACACAGAACAAAGGAAATTTAGCAAATTTGTAATCTGAAAATGTTTTAAATAAGATGCAGCAGCATTTTTGCTGGAATCCTATAGAACATCCAACAGGTGTTATTTTCTGGGCACTCAGGATGTATTCTAATATATCCTAGAAATCTTTTTCCATGTCAGACTGAGGAATAAAATTGAGTATTTTTTTCTCTCCTCCTTTTTGTCATGGACAATTGCCATTTCTGGAGTAACCACTCTGAATTAATGAGCTGTAAGCTGAGAAATCTGCTGCTGTCTGTTGCAAAACAGCTCTGAAAGGAGACGTGGGGGAAGGGATAATAGGAGGTCTTGTTGGTGATGGCAAGGCTGTTACTATGCATTTGTGATGGTGCTTTGCAATTCTGAATGAGTTCTCATTTTAATGTTTGCCATTTTCATTTCCAAGTCCTAATACATATGGCTGTGTGAAAGGTTTTAATGTCATCCAGCAACAGTGCAGTGTTCCTGTTAGCCATATGAGCCTGTCCTTAGGGGAAATTTATAGTTATCTACAATAAATTGTAAGATGAAGTGTGGAGCCCTTATTTACCTGACATGAAAGGAGGCAGGGTGTTATTAGAGACATTCTAATTTCCCCTCTTTTCTAAGTATTTTGACGATATTTTAGGAAAGAAACCTCCTGTTTTCTGACCTGATTCTTGTTCGCCATTGTTGTTGCAGCTATCAGCTTTGAACATACTGTATACTTTATAGGTATATCGAAAGTGCACTCGATCAAGCATATTGACATCTAAGACTATGCTTGTGTTTGTCACTTTTCCAGTGTAACACAGAGTGTATTCAGAACCTCCTTAAAATGATGTAGTCTGCAGCTGACACACATCTCCAGGAAGTGTAAAGTTTAATTAACAACATGAAAGCAGGGAAACAGTATTTCTGTGAAAAAGATAAATTCAGCACAGCAGTGGCAACTGTGTGTCATGGCTATGTTCTTCAACTGAGGCGATTAGCGTATAGGAAATGTATAGATTGAATTTCCCATGTACCCATAATTTAATTTTATACACCATTTTCCTCCAGTCTTTAGTTTGGATGGACCTTCATCATCAGCCATCAACTTCAAAATCTTCTTTCTCCGGTTTTCAGCACCATCTTCATATATTTCTTTCTCTTTTTGTTTGTCCATCTCGCTTCCCTCGACTATTTATGTTATGTTTAGATTTTCTTTAAATTTAAATAGGACCCAAGGGGCAGACACAAAGCATGGAATGAAGGGAGCTGTTTAAACCAAAACGGTTTATTAACAGGAACGGAAAACCCTGATACAATAGTATGAGAACAAACACAAGAACACAATCTCCAAGACAAAAAACAGCCCTTAAACAAAACAATCAACTGCACCGTGGTTAGCGGGTAGAAACTAACACACAGCTAGAACAAGGAAACAAAACTAGAGAAACACGCTATGGACTAACAAACCAAACTCAACTGAGATGTGCTCACAGGCGACAAGGAGCAATACTAGTGTTACCAGGAATACAAGAGACATGAAATGTCTGTAAAGTCTAACATGAAGCTTGAACAATCTGGCAACGAGACATCTCCGCCACGTCGCTTAAACGGGGAGAGAATCAGTGGATGAGGATCAGGTGTGCCGTCTGCCCACCGAACATCCTGGTCACACCTCACACCTCACACCTTACACACAACACATTAAACAGAAAACAAAATAATAACCACGCACTGCTTCACAATTTATCCAAATGCTTTAAATTTATCTTCCTATCAGAGATTCAGTCTAAACACTGAGTAGACTGAAGAGGGCCCAAAGAAAAACAGATTTCCAAAATATTTAGAGCCCAACAGTGAGAATGATCTAGGGTCACTTTTCTGGACTGGATAGCAAATTCCAAATCGAAGGGTATTTGGGAGAAAAAAATGGTGAAAACAGTATTTACCCCTGTCTTGCAACACTGTGGGGACACGACTAAGTGGAAGTTTTAGATTTTTAATTCATCTTCTGTTCATCAAACTGTTTTTCCCTTCACAATATTCAGCATTTTGTGGGACCAGGCAAGCTGTTAGGTTTGTATTCCACTCTTCATTTGGTGTAGTGAACTGTGTTTGTCTCGCCATGTTTTGGACTGTCCAATCCGCAGGAGCTTCCCATAGAAAATCCTATTGTGTTGCTTTTTATCAGAGCTGGGAAACTTAACCAGATGTGTATTGTACCAAACCAACAAATTAGTCTTCATTCTTGAAACTCTCTCTCATGTAAAACTAAAATCTAATGTTGGAAAACACTTCTGGTCAAGAATAGATTTCACCTTTGTCTGACTTGTCAAAGCAGCTTTTCAGTGTGGCACCTATTTTGTTGTGTGCTAAGGCTTGTCGAGTTCCTGTCAGGTCCCTGCAGAAAAAAGGACCGAGAGAGGATAGAAAAGAGAAAGGATTGGGGTGTGTAAAATGGGAATAGAGGAAGATGAGAGACTTGAACTGTTTAAACAGGGGTGGTGATTAGAAGGAGGCGTACAGGAAGGGAGGCCCAGGCATTACAAGAAACAAAGACATTTCCACTAAATGAGCCCTTTGTTTTCCAGTTATCAGTGCTGAGTAAATATTGGCTTCTTGGTGCGGGAGCTGCTCTCTGTGGCTAATAACTGCCAATTAAAATCCAACAGTACCAAGCCACAGTTAAATAACTAATCTCACATAAGGCAAAGAGTGCATTCACTGATAGTGGAGATGGAAATGATTGTTGAAGCTTCAGTTCAACATGTTAATTCCACAGTATGTAAAGCCTTCTGAAAGTACTGACAGATGGATTGCTCAGTTAAGAGATGATATGATGCTAAGTAACTTCTAAACAAGTATTTTTTATGTCCATCTAACACATGCACATCATTTGAACAGGCTCTAAATCCAAACCCACAACATAGTGTATGAGGTAATCCCTTAATCCACATTGTGATCTTGGAAATCCCTCCACTCAGCAACATGTTGCAACATCCTTTGCCACACAAGCTTATGTCTTGACTCCGGGGCTACACAGCAGGCTAATGCAGAGTGTTTGTAACCTTGTGATAACCCCAGTTGGACCCAGTTAAGCACAGATGCAGGTTACAGCAGCTGGAATGGGATTTGTTCCCTGCTGTCATCTTTTGCTGCCTGTGGCTGGGGTTGGATGCTTTTGAAGAGCCAGACAGTGCGCTCCCCCTTCCAGCGTGTTTCAAAGCAACATGTTGCTGCCCTTATTAGTGGAGTGACTGCTGTCTGGCCCACGCAGAATGAGCCAGATGCTCACCGTCTCTATAACTCAACCCAAGAGACGTGCAAATATGGCCTAGCATAGTGTAGGTTTATTTCCTCCTACAGACAGAAGGTGGAAAAAACCTTCTTCTTAACAAGTCATTTTTGTGTTTTTCAACCCATTTGCCAGTTATTGAGTACTAAAAGCTGTGTTTCAACCAAAGGAGGAAAGGATTTGCTATTTCTCTCTGGTTTGTTCTCTGGGATTCTTTCTTTCTTTCTTTCTTAAAGCTTTTAAAGTAAAGATATGAAAGGAAATGAGGGAAAGAGAGAGAGGTGCAACAAATGTCTGGATCTGAACCATTTATAATGCCTTTAATGGTTGCATCTTAGCCCAATGCCACAAGGATGCCTATGGTTAAGATTTTGGTTGTGTTTTCGTTGCTATAAGTAGTTAAGTGCAGTTAAAGCTGCACTAATCAACATTTTTAGAATAACAATGTATTAAAATACTATGTGTATTGTGAAAGGCATCACTCTCAGTGACACCCCTGCAGTTCTGCAGTTCTGCAGCTCATCCCAGCTCTATGGAGCTGTTTAGCATCTTTGAACTCATCGTTGTGCCTGTTTTATATTGTTTTGACTTTAGTTCAGTCTCACTGCTCTCATCAACCCTGTTACTGACAGGAGCAGGCAGCTGTTTTGATGACAAAGTTCACTGGTTCAGATTAATTTTTCTTGCTCATTATATAATGAGGACTACTACTACTATTAAGGACTACTTTTTTTAGTGAAATGTCCAGATTTTTCGGTGTGTTCTCCTGGATGAAGGATTATAAAAAACTTGAGTAATATTTTAAGAAGGTAGGAAACATTCTGTGTGTCTGATTTTACAGGAGACAATTCTTTGTTATCTAACATAAGGAGCTTATGTTTTTGGTTCAGTTGAATGTTGGTTTATTTGTTGTTTTATCAGCAGGATGACAAAAACACTATGTGCCCAGTTTTCATGAAAGTTGGTTAAAGGATGTAACATCAGCCAAGGAAGAACCCATTGATTTTGGAGTGGATCTCAATCACAGGGTGGACGCACAAGTTATTTTTCACATTCGTTAACACTGGGAGACAGGGCATTTAGCCATAAGTCATAAAACCAGTAGATGGCAGTAAAGTTCAATACTGATAAAACATTGTCATTTGTAGAATAGTTCCATATCACATTCCACATACATGGGTACCAGTAATGCTCTGGGATCGTTGATAGACACAGTTGTTAATGTGCAATGGGCACATTTTCTGAATTCATTAATATTCTGCGGGCTGGATGGGAAGCTTTGGTGGATCAGATGTGATCTGCGGGCCACCCGTTAACAATATGGGCTGTGTTTGGATTGGCGTGCTGTTCAGGCTGGATGCTAACTTTTTTCATTCTTTATTCTTTTGGGTGGAGGCCTTTTACAGTGAGTGGTAGAATGACATAAATGTTCTGTCAACAGCAGAGGAAGAAAAAGCAGGAACACCCAAGGTCTGTTCAGAAACTTAATTTCCAACAACAGGCAAATGGAAACTTATGTCCTGATGTTTTTATCATCAAACTAAGAGTTTGAGTTACATGGAAGGCAAGGAGCTCATTGATTTTTTTTGTTTTCCTGAATCCTGACAGCAGCTTGGACCTGCAGGGAAATTCAAAACCAAATTTACTCTGGTGACTGACTGATGCAATCATTCCACTGCCAGTTGTGCTGTTTTCTTTCTGTTGTTTGGTGGTCACTGGAACCTTAGAAAGGACAGAAAGAAATAACTGTTTGAGCATAGCTACACTGCAGCTAGACTTCATCTGTCATGTAAATGCATTTGTTTAATTTTACTTAGAATATGGAATAATAGTAAACAGTAGCAATGACAGATAAAAGACAAGATGAAATAACACACATACATGTCTGTTAAGTGGTTGTGTGTGAGCAACCTACGTGCATGTTGCAGCCATGTTGGTTGTACCATTAGTTCAAACAGGCCAGTGACCACCCCAGAGCAGCAAATGAGATGATTGTTCTCTAACAAACTACACACATCATATAAAGAGCAGCAGGGTCAAAAAAGCAAGGCGCATCTCTTTTGATGAATGTGCCTTTGGCGGTAATGATGGCTGGAGCTGGGAGACAAATTGAATTGCAGGCCATTGCAGCGGATATGTAGTGAAGGAAGAAGAGAGTGGGTGTTCTTTCCTTTTTATCAGATGGATTTTAGCCATTAGGGCTGTGGTGGAGTCAGCAGCCACTGAAAGCCTCTAACTGGTTACAATGGACTGGAGACAACGCACTGAAAAGCATGGTGACTGCAGAAACATTCAGGCCATGAATCAATAGCAAAATAATCAATGATGATTTCAATAATCAAAGGGTCAAGTTCACTCAAATCAGTTAATACAACAATTATTCAACGGCTATGCCTCTTTTCCTGAAAGAGTGCCTGTTTATCTGGATGATCCAAAGTACAATATTTTCACAAGGAAGTACCTACTGAAGGACAAGTCCCTATGTTACGGTTGAGGTAAAGCAAGGCCAGGACCCAGTAGCAGAGACGTCAAAAACAAAAATTTATTAATGCAAAATTCAACCAAAAAAAAAAAAAAAAAAAATCACCTGAACCAGGGAATACTACTAACAAGCAAAAACAGAAAATCACCAAAACAGGGAAAAAGGCACGAAAAACAAGACGATAAGAAAACTTGGCGTGAAAGTAACAAAATAAAAAAAACTCAAAATACACCAAGGCTGGGAAGAGCAGTCTACTAACGCTGAACAAAAGGCGACTGTGAAAAAACCACAGTGAGAATAACCAGAGACTAGAGATAGACAGGAGGCAGGAGGAGCGAGACGAGGGAAACACGAGGAATACTCTCTGCGAGCTGCATGCCAAGCCGAGTAGGTGATGAGGTGCAGGTGTGTCTCATGAAGCTCGCTTCTAGAGTAACTTGGCCCCGCCTCTCTCTCGCTCCAGTCTGCTGAGAAGAAGGAAAAAAAAAAACATATCAACAGGGGAAGATCACCTCGAGACCACAGCCCTAACACCCTAGCAGTAATGGAGACTGTGAAGGACATGTTGCCCTTGAATTTTCTGAATTTTGGTAGTAGCATGGCTCAAGAGATGCTTTTGCCGGTTGGTTGGTCCACTGCTTAAATTCCCCTCAGGAGTTGGTGGTGTTGGTATAGGTTTTACATTTGTCAGGGGGGCCAGAAAGATAACCTCAAATAAATGCTGATGTTGCTCTGTGTTTGCTGCATGTGTGAAGTGATATTAGTGCTGTGCTTACAGGTTATTGCATGACCCCCAAAAAATTAGCGCTTCACTACGAGCCTACTTTGAAAATATTGCCATAGTGACCTCGGGACTTGCTGAGACCATTGACTGTATATAAAGATGAATGACATTTCTATCATTTTAGGTAATTCTTCTCAGTCTGATGTATGTATTCATTTTTACGATTTTTTAAAAATAGTTATTGTATGCTGCAATGCCAATTCAAAAGAAGTTTGGAAGATGTGTAAACCATAAAAGAGAATGTGATAACTTGCTCATTCTGGCTCATTCATATTGACGTATACTCAATTGAACATGGCAAAAAAATAATGTATTTAATGTCTGACCTCATCAACTTCATTGATTTTTGTAAACATGTGCTTATTCTGAACTTGATGCCAGCAACACACTTCAAAAAAGTTGGGACAGGAGTAAAAAAAGACTGGGAAAGTTGTGGAATGCTCCACCTGTTTGGAACATTCCACATGTAAACAGGTTCATTGTTAACAGGTGGGGGCGGCATGGTGGCGCAGCAGGTAGTGCGCGTGCCTCACAGCAAGGATCCCTGGGTCAGGCAGGGCCTTTCTGTGTGAAGTTTGCATGTTCTTCCCGTGCATGCGTGGGTTCTCTCCGGGCACTCCGGCTTCCTCCCACAGACCAAAAACATGCATTAGGTTAATTGGTGACTCTAAATTGTCCATAGGTGTGAGTGTGAGTGTGAATGGTTGTATGTCTGTATGTCTGTCTATGTTGCCCTGCAATCGGCTGGCGACCGGTTCAGGGTGCACCCCGCCTCTCGCCCATTGCCAGCTGGGATAGGCTCCAGCCCCCCGCAACCCCGAAAGGGATACGCGGGTACAGAAGATGAATGAATGAATGTTAACAGGTGATAGTATCAGGATTGGGTAAGATAACTTTTGTCAATAAACACAGCTCATGTGCTAATGATTGCATTTGGTTTTTATTCATGTTCTATACAACAGTCCAACTTTTATTTGGAGTGGGGGGTATGTGTGTGTGTGTGTGTGTGGGGGGGGGGGCTGTATGAAAAGGGGATGTGATGTCATGATTGACAGCTCATGGTGAGTCAGGTGGGTGTATGAGCGAGGCCTCGATTACGTGGCTCCACACCCCGACCACGACTGGTTAGACTCTGGGGCTGATGATGCCCTAAGCACAGCATGGCAGCCCCTGTATCCGGAATATTTTGTCTGCATTTTCTACAGTGGAGGAAGTGGAGATGGCCATCTTTATGTAAGCCTACGGTCTGAGCTGGCTGAGACTTAATTTATGAGAATAGCTGAGAAATATTGTAGGACTGTAGAACTTCTGCTAAATTGAATTTAGAGTCAAGATGCAGTTGCAAAGGATTTTCCCTTTTGTCTACAATTTACCAAATTATTTCTGTGCCTGTCTGTGTAAAGCCTCTCCCAGCTAGCTGTTCATGAAAGGTAAACAAGACGGGTAGGACATGTTCTGTGGTTGATAATCCTGTACAAGTGCACAGTATTGCTGTGAAACCCTTGTATTCTATGTCTATATTTGCTCTGATAACACAAATGACGGAGGAGAGTACAAATATCCCACAACTGTGTTTCATCAGAGACACAAACAAAGAACTTGAACACTTTGAAACACATCTCCATGCTGAGGCTCAACATTAGGCCTCAGCACTGTGTTTGTGAGTGTGTTTGTGTGAGTTAGAGAGTGAGCTATAGAATGTGTACTGATGATGACATACTGTATACCTCAAACACATTCCTGAAACATTTAAATGGCTGTATGCACATGAGCCCTGCACAGAGACACACAAACACTCCCCAGTGCCCTTTATCCTCTTGTATGTGGTCTCCATGACAACTGTACACAGAGACTACTGCTTATCCCCCTTCACTTGCCATGCCAAACCTTGTCTGCTGATCTGTATTAAGGATGAGTGATTGCTTTTCTTTTAATCACTATCAGGGTTTGGGTCCGTTAATCCATCCAGAAGAGGTAGCAACTTGTGTAATTGAATGGGGAGAGCAGAGGATTAGGAAGGAGGGGGGGCTGTGGAAAGAAGGATGAGGAAGCAGTGAGATTATAAATCTGCTGCTAATGCTGATGAGGCAGATCTATCAGTATTCATGGTTAAATTGGAAATGTTTGGGCCAGGTATAGTACAGTTACCTGGTAAGCTGTTTAACATACGTTTGCACCCACCAAACCAGCAAGCAAATGATCTATTTAAACCTAAAGTCACTATACTCTACTTTCACATTTGTGGTTTTAGTTGTCACTTTGGCCTCACAGAAATGTGATGGGGCACATTATATAAATAAACAGATGCTTGATGAAGCAATGATTTTCTGTTAGAACTCAGAATGTGCTGTGTCATCACTACCACAGTCACTCAATTACCTCTCCTTGCATAATACATTTTTCCACAGGGGGATTATATAGTGTATTAATTTTACATTCAAAATTTAGAACCTGAAATGAAATGTTGGAAATTAAATGCAGTGCACTAGTTATCATGCAGGGATTGTTTTTGGACACAGCCACGGTGCACAATCTGATGAATTTACAACTGCACACGTTGTAATTTTCAGCTGATTTAATACAGTCTGAGACAGATCAGACTTAATTTTCACTTAAATTCTGATTTGATAAATATCATTGTACATTGGTCATCACTTTCAATTTTCATCAATTACAGCTGTTATTTCTTTACACCATAAGGAGTTAGGGCCCAGTGTGACTTGGATATAGTGTTAGTTGCTAAAGCTGAAGTTGTTGTTAGCCACTTGTCTAATGTTGACTGATGCCACAGGTGGCCATAATGCCACCACATTAAAATGATCACCCATTTGTCAGTTTGTCTTTTGCAAGACCCCAGCTTTATGAATGTCCAGTGCTAATTCTCTGGTGTACCCTTTTATAAAAGTAGCTTGCAAGGAGCATGTTGTGTACTTGTGTTCTTCCAATTTTAAGGCAATGTTGCATATTTTTTTGCATATGAAGCTTTTTCAGATTGTCTGTGACTGGTGTCTTTGCAGGAGAGTAAGGGTTACACACATAAACACACACACACACACACACAGACTGACACACTGGAGACACAGAAGGACAGACATGACATGACAGAAGACTTTGAAGAATTTGGTAAACTGTTTTTTGGCTATTTGATACTGACATTGTATGAATTTGCCTCTAAAGTTTGGTTCAGCTCTGTGTTTTTGAATTGATGTAATCATGTATAGAGATTTTCCAAGACATATTGGTTAACCTTTGCCCCTTATGTTGTTGCCTGATGATGATCAACTTGAGATTCGTCTTTTTGAAATGTCATTTTGACACAACTTATTTCAGGGAGATTTTGTCAATTGTAAAGTCAATTGTAAAGTCACAATTTGTTATTGTTATCTCTATCAATTTCTCAGCAAAAATTGAGTTGTCAAGCAGAGGAGTAATTATGTTTACATTTGTGTTGCAGTTCAGGGCTCTGGTATTGCTCCTGCTGTCTCACTGCCATGGCTTCCTGGAAGCCTATACCTAATATCATTAGTTCCACCTGTGTTTTTCCTGGTATAGTATCAGGTTAAGTTCAGCTTCTTTGCTCGGTGAGACAACAGGGAAGAGCAGTAGCTGTATGAGAATATAACCTGTTCAGTTACCAATAAATACGCAGTATTATCCCTCTGTTTAGAGACAGAGACCAGGTGGTGAACATACAATAGTAGAGCATTTGGCTGCTAAAGATCTGGATGCAGAACAGGTGGAGAGCAATCCAGAATAAAAGAATACAGAATATTGTACTTACATTAGAATATGAGAGGGTGGGGGAGCAGCTTGGGGGGGGTTGTTATTCACTGGGTGAAGAGGCCAGGTGCAAGGGCTGTGGTGAGGGACTGAAAGGGCAGGCAGGTAGCACTGGACTGGTCCCCCAGGACTGTGGGGTGATGTGACGACGCAGGAAGCAGATTCTTACTGAATGGTGCCAAAGAGACGAGCATCAAGCATATGACAGCATACAGATTATGCCTCCGCTCCTTAAAAATGAGTGTAAAACAACTGTGGCTGATTTCCTCTTAGCACAAAGCGTTGTTGTTACAGTTCTTCCGAATGACTCTTCGCTGGCCAGCTTGGACGGCTGGGTGCACAGATGTTGCCGTGTGTATCAGTGAAGGCTGCCAGGTCATGGACAATATGAAGGGACTGCTTTTATTCTGGATTTATTTTGAGTTTGGACTGAGATATACATATCTAATTAGATCTTTGGCAGTTAAACAATTCATTATTTTTTATATCCCTTTACAACAGGATAGCAGGTTGTTTCAATTATGTTAAATTTTCCTCCTAAATTATTATTATTATTATTGTTGTTGTTGTTGTTGTTATTATTCATTACACAGTAGATAATCTGAGGGGTATAAATTACAGATTGAATGTGCAGTAATTAGCAAAAACTTTATCCTTAATACTCCACAATATGTCAATGTGTGTGTGCGTGCGTGCGTGCGTGCGTGCGTGCGTGCGTGCGTGCGTGCGTGCATCAGAAACGACCTTTAAGAAACCAGCTTGGGAACCAGGAGTCATGACAACAGGTTTAGGCTCTCTGTTGTTTATTGAAGCAGAAACTCCATGAGCCGGAGTTCCTCAGTGGAGGACCCAGCTCAGTTCACTGACCCAAACACTGCAGCTGTCCCCATCATCACCTGCAGCCACAGTATCCTCACATGCTTGTCAAACATGGCATTGACAAAGTAAAGAAAGCAGTACTTATTAGTGGGGAGGTTTTTAAAGTTTTTTCAATAGATGGGATATCTTTACTCAGTTGTTCAAAAGTTGTTGAAAAGTGACAGAGGTAATTGAGAAAAGAATGAAAAAAGAGTTAAAAGGGAGTTGAAACCCTGTCCACAGTCACACTCCTACACACACCTTGCAGTCACTGCACAAAGTTGGTGTGATTTTAAGATTTTGTCATTCAGAAAATTACAAGCTTACAAGATGTTAGAGGATGTTAGGGACCTTTGTTGTCATGGTTACAATAATAAACATATTTATAGTGGCAAACAATAGTTAATATGTAGACAAGGGTCATAATTCTTATGGCCCCGAGAGGATTTTGTCACTTGAACAGACAGAAAGGAATGATGCTGACTTGTCTTGGGAGGACAGTCTGCACCTGCTTGTAAAGGATGCACTGAGAGGGAAAACAAGCTCACCTTAGCCCTGTAGTTTTCAATGAATGGCTTCCATTAACAAAACATTTTCTGTCTGCAGTGGTCCCTCCTTTCATGATCAGAGTATCCTTCAATGAGTCATTTAGAAGTCGATGCTTTTGACAAAAGTTGAACAGAAAGTCTCTATGAAAAAACTGCAGTATGTAAGGTTAGCAGAGGAGCTGAGCTCAGTCAGTGCAAATGTACCCTGCTAGAATTCAGGGGAACACATACACACACACGCACACACGCACACACACACACACACGCACACACACACACACACACACACACACACACACACACACACATACAAGGGATTGCAGAATAATCGTCTCTGTTGTTTTGGAGGCAATCGCTTCTTGTTCCTTGCTGATCAAGACTCAACAGGGAGCTCATTATTCTGCAGATGGGTTCATTGCACCTCACTTGGGACCACCATCAGGAGTAAAGCTGAACCTGTTCCGAAAGTCCAGCCACTTCAGCCACTGGACATTATTGTATCAACTTTGGTAACAGTTTATTTTATGAGTCCAATACTTCAGTCAAAATTCACAAAAAATGAGCTAATCTTTAACTGTTTTTCACAGGAAAGTTCTTTGACATGTAATGATGTAATCTGTTGCAAATTACAAGTAAAACTGAAGACCGTGTTGTAATTAAGTCCAATTAATTTCTAATGTAACCTATAGGATGTAAAACAGATGAAGAGATGAACATTTAGGTTTAAACGCAACACTTCTTTCAAGGAAATGGCTCTTAAATCAACTGCTTAGAAACTCAACACAACTGACTAAACCTCAATAACAGTTTCAAGATGGATGGCTGTACAATGTCAGCTTCTTGCTGCATACGTGATTGTAGACATTGTTGGAGAAAACAGAAGATGCTACATATGTGCTATATATGCCCTTTTCATTGAATGACCCCAGGAACCACTGCAGGAACTAAAACATGTTCAAAAGAACAGCCTGCTATTTTTCATATTACTTTTCCTTTTTCTGTAGTTGTTTCCTGCTTATTTTTCAATATAGGTCACCCATGTGTGGATGTCACCCTAAATGTGTGACTGGCCAGACTATAATCACTACAAGCACGCCTACTGTGCATGTGCTAGAAAAACAAACTGGTGAAAGTGAACTGTTTGTTTCATGTGCTGTATGTATGCACTGTATTGGTCCTATTCTTGGTAAGTCACACACTCCAGACTCAGGCTGGTCAATGGTGTCTGAGATTGGCAGTAAATTTCAGTATTTTTTAACTCTGTAACTTAAATGTGAGCACAACAAAGAAGAAAGAATACCTCGCATGCCTTCAATCTGACACCAGGCTTGCTGTCTTCTGTGTGATGTGTGCATACTGCTTTCTCTGTGGATATCAGAGGGAGAGATTAACAATACGAGGGTGCATGCACTATTTCTCTCCACACTTTTTGATGTGCATATTCTGTGCGGCATATCGAGGTGTCTGTGCATGTGTGTGTGTGGGTGTGTGTGTGTCAGTGTGTGCCCTGTATGCCTGGGAGACATTTAATTCAAACGTGCTCCTCAGTCAGTGGTAACAGCAGGGGTGGGTGTTCTGGCAAGATGTTAATGCAGACAGTGGGAGGAAGTCAATGGCAAGGACAGATGGATGTAGTTTGAGAGGCTGAGAAAGAGAAAAGATTTGAGAGAGAGTGAGAGAGACACAGTGTGAGAACAATCCCATCAGCCTCCTGTACCTGCCTGTTCGCTTATCTACTTGTGACTCTGTGACTACACTACAGCTGAAAAGTAGATTACTTAAAGAAAAATACCAGTCAGGGAAAGGATACAAGACAATTTCCAAGGCAACAGATGAGCCTAGGAGTCCAGTAAGGTCAGTCATAAAAACTGAAACATATATGGTACAAATTTCTCAAGAGCCAGCTGTCCTCAAAAACTGAGATGGGCTCTAGCCTGGGAGGCCACAAATTTTTCAGTAGGGGTCTGGATACTTATCTGCACTGATCTGAGCAATGATCAACCTTCTTAGCCGTGCTGATTCTTAGCAAACGGTTTTCCATCCAGCATGAGGAGGTGTGTAAAACAAGTCTGCTCTGATGATATGGTTCTCCCTGCAATATTAGAACTGAATCCACTACCCAGAAAGCACCAAATATGTCCATATCATGTTGTATGGACAGTTTTAACATTGCTGACAAATGCAGTGCATTTCCCAAAACTTCAAAAATAAAATCCCCCTATTGGTTGACTGTTGGGGTGCTTTTAATGTGAAACACTGACTGTACATAAAGATGGATAATGCATCTTCCACTACAGAAAGATGAAATCAAAACATCCTGGATACAGACACTCCCATCTTGCGCTGGTGATGTCATTTGGAGTCTGCAGTAGTGATTGGGGGATGGAGGTGTGGTATCAAGGTTCCACCTTTACACCGGTGAAATAACTAATTAAAACTTAACTTATCAGAAAAATTAACACTTGAATGTACATCAGCATTATAAGCACTACCTAAACTGACAGAAACTGATAAAAATGCATTTTATGTGTTAGTTTGGCCACTGTTCCATCCACTAACATGGAGGAGGGCAGGGATTATGCCGTATAATGCAGCTAGATAGACAGGCAGATAATTCTCCTTTCACATTAAACATGCTACTTGACTGATTGTTAATATAAAACCGCTGAATTTGTAGCTTAATATTAACATAGTGTTAAGATCAGTAATCATAGTAATGCTGCACATTGCTTTTAGTATATTTTCAAACAATCTGTGGCACAGTTTTAATGTAGGGGGCCGGACAGGAGACTGTTCTCTGTGCTGTGGAAGAGAAATGTTCTCTAATGCTTATGGAAAACTTGGAAAGAAAATAAATCTGGTGGTGTATGCCCAATGTAGTGACCAACTATGAATGAAACTAATAATTTGATCATTTTGTGAAAACTGTAAATTGCATATTTGCAGAGGAGAAAAAAATATGTACATGTATGAATATCTTTACCCAGGTTAAATGAGGTAATTAGAGTTTGTCTTCTGACATATTGTTCATAGTAGGTCGTCCATCAGTTAAAACAGTTCCCGGCTTCCCCCTGCAGCAGGCTGTTTCATCTCCCTGCTCCAAACGTCCCTGTCTGCCCACGCTTCCTCTACCATCTGCCCCCTGTGAAGACATGAGGCATTCCTTGGAAGCACAGTTTATAGGAAACAGGGGGGAGGCAGCAGCCTCTAACACTGACAATGGTCAAAGGGAACTCAATTCCAGTCTAATTCAGTATAAAAGTACATTTTACGCGTCTTATGATTGGCCTTATTCCAAGAGCTGCAGCAGCATTCTACACCATTTAAACCTGAGAGTACATACTTGTTTTATTACGACAATCTTAACTGGTCGAGGCAGTTTATATACAACTGCTAACCTACACCACAGGTACCTTGCTGTCATGTGTGCACTGAGCACACAATTGTCATTTAGGGAAGAAACACATCTTTGAGCTTGTCTGCAGATGGCAAAGAGGCCCTGCAGCCTGGGGGTAGAGTGGCTGGTGAATTCCACATGGCTATCAGATTGATTTCTCCTCTGTAGCACTGGCCTCTGTAAGCAGCAGAGCTTCTCTTGGCCAGCTGGAAAGGGACAGTATTGACAGATGGCAGCAATAATATCCCCCAGAGGGCATTCATCACTGTGATTATGAGTACAAGAGGGCTTGAATGAGGGGAAAAAAAGCGTAAATTAACACTGTGCTATACAAGGCTTTAATACACATAATAAACATGAAGTGATTTGAACCTGTCACATTTAACAGTGGCAGTGAAGACAGATGTCTTTCTTTTAGGTCCTCTCAGCAGTGATGGGCAGTGATGTATGTGTTTATTATATAAGTTTTACAAAAAATATTGACGGTGAAATTTTTGAGTGCTTAGTTGATTAGTTAATAAAAAAAAGTTTGCGGGATGAGTAATTTTTCCAAGGCATATTTGGCTAATACGAAATATGTTAAGAAAAACAGCGCTTGAATTGGAGCAAAAAGTTCCCAATATTCCAGTCGCTGCATGTCGATTTTATCTTGGGCAAAATATCCTTGTATGATGATGATGATGATGATGATGATGTAATTTCCATGTGAAATCTTTTTCTAATGCAAAAAGTGACAATGGGGGCAGTCACAGCAGCAGCTGAATGATGGGTGATGATGCACTTTCCTCCGAGGGCATCTTCCGTTTTTTTTTTTTTTTTCTCAATAATTTTCAACATGGACAATTTGGGTTTTGGTTAAGTTTTTAGTCAGAGATGTGCCAGTAGTCCACATAAGCACAGTGTAAAGACACATTTTTTTCTCTTTTTTAGATTACTTCATTTGCCATTATTTAAAAATTACATGTAAATGTACATTTCTTAAGAACACACATTGTTCTGATTCGGTTTGTCAAGCACACTGTGTTTCTCTGTGTTTCCCCAGCTGGACAACCCTGATGAGCAGGCAGCCCAGATCAGAAGAGAGCTGGATGGACGACTGCAAATGGCAGACCAGATCGCCCGGGTAAGGCACATGAATGGATAGATGGATGGACTTAATAAACTTTCAGTGTATGAAAAAATACTGATCATTAAATTTTAAATAACAAGGAACTGAATACTGATTTATGTTAACTTTTAGAACTACAGCATTCAGATTTTTTTTTTTAAATATATGATTAACAGATTTATTTCAATGTTTGGAATAAAACTTAAGAGTTCAAATCAATACAGTTTTTTTGTGTTGCTGCATGATTCACAACTGGGGCTATTTTGTCTCATAAGGTTTATTCGGACATTTAATGCATCATGCTCATTAATTAATTGCTTGCCTTCCTGTTTTGGTCAGCATGGTGGAAGGTTTCCCAGGTTTGCATCTAGAGAGATGGAGGCCATGTACATTGAAGAACTGCGATCCTCTGTCAACCTGCTGATGGCCAACCTGGAGAGCATGCCAGTGTCTAAGGGAGGAGAGTTCAAGCTGCAGAAGCTGAAACGAGGCCACAACACCTCTATCATGGACATGGGCCAAGAGGACGAGAACACACTGTCCAAATCTGACGTGGTGCTGTCCTTCACCCTGGAGGTTGGTGGACTTGACTTTATTAATGATGCTGGTTTACTTATTTGAAAGGAATACATAAAAATGTGCAAGGATAAAGGATATGTGTGAGACGAGATAGTTGTAAGTAGATAGTTAACAATCGTCATGTGTTTTTTCACATGTTCTGGGAATGGTATTGTGCATGTGTCAATATTGTTGCTGCCCACCCAAACTGCTGCCATAAATTGACTTTTTATCTAGTCTTATATCCCTTGTTTTCATCCCTTTTAAAGGATTTTAGTGATCAGTCAAGTCTGAGCAAATATTTGTGACAGCCCGGCTCACATCAGCCCCAAAACAGCGTCTGTGAAACTTGGTTTTGAGTGGAGGAAACTTCTGCAGACATTTCAGCTCCCAGTATAAACCTCCTGAAAGACAGCCATTGAATTGAATTGAATTGAATCCTGATCCTTACTGGAAGAAACTGCCTGCAGAGTATACTGAGTGAAACCGTAAATTTGTGCCTTTTCAGGAGCTGCATCACCACGTTGCCGGTAAATGTTGCTTTGGAAGGCACTCTCCCGGTTTCCAGTCCTTGAATGAGTGTCTTACCTCATTGGTTGTTTGCTTGATTGCCCTACTTAAAAGTAAACAACGGAGTCATTTCACTCAGTTCTACACTGCTGCTGAAGTTTTTGCTATTTCTCTGCTTTCAACCTCCAGATCATCTCACTAGCCTGACTGCCTGCAAAATACCACAGTATACACCTGAGTGCTAGATAGACAACAACTTTTACTATATGGATAATGTATTTAAATCACCCGACCTACTTTGATGATCCTGTCTCTCCGACTGTCTGAGTCTCTTCCTGGAGAATGGCTACAAGATCAGCAATTACAGACATAAAAACTGAGCGGTCCGTTGAACTTCTCATTATGGAACTTGTCCAGTGACAAATGGAGCTCTCTTCTTAGGTAGCCTGTCTAGAACTGCCGGGCTATCAGGCCTTGGCATTGACGCCACAAGGGGGTTACACTATCCCCACTGCTGATTGCTCCTTCTGAGCAATAATGTAGTAGGAGGAAACTTTCTCTTCCTCTTCTTGATCCCAATGGAAAAGAAAACTATCTTCAGCTCTCCAACCACTTTGCCCCTCTGGCTGAAGTCAGTGACACCCAGTTTCCTAATTTTTGCATGCACTCAAGGCCAAATGAATTACATCATCATCCAAAAATCCCCACTCGCCGAGCTCCTCCAACTGCCAGGATAGCTCTCAGATTGATAAACATCCCCCGACTATCAGCCCCAGTGTCTGTGTGTAGTATTAGTCCCAGAGATAACTCCACTCATGGATGTTGCGTGTACAGCCAACACCTCCTTTCTCACACTGCTGTCTGACCATGAATCCACTTCCTCCAGCAATGCTAATTCGGCTGTTTGCATCATTATTCATTATTCGCATTAAACCGTCCTCTTCTTAAACCTCTCTCATGAGGCTAAAAATGTTACTTTAAATATTTATTTTATTAACAGTGGATGACTTTGTACTAAATCACTGCATATCCATAACTCAATAAAATGATCGCCTCTCCTTTTATGTACTCTGAGCTGCAAACTTTGTACATATCAATTTCACATTGACCTCCGCTACTGGTAGCATGAGGCGGTACCTGCAGCCTAGTCAGGTTCCACAGGTAGTCCATTTCCTCCAGGATGACACATCCATATGTGCGGTCACAGGAAGGTTTGCTGTGTCTCCCACCACAGTCTCAAGTGCATGGAGGAGATACCAGGAGACCGGCCATTACACAAGGAGAGTTGGCCACAGCGAGGAGAAACAGAAGGGGCACTGCCACAGCCCTGCAAAATGACCTCCAGCAGGCTACTGGTGTGCATGTTTCTGACCAAACTGTTGAAAACAGACTCCATGAGGTTGGCATGCAGCCTGACGTCCTGTAGTGGGACCTGTGCTCACAGCCCAGCACCGTGCAGCTTGATTGGCATTCGCCAGAGGACACCAGAATTGGCAGGTCTGCCACTGGTGCCCCATTCTCTTCACAGATGACAGCAGCTCAGCACACTGAGTACATATGACAGGCGTCAAAGAGTCTGGAGATGCTGTGGTGAATGTTATTCTGCCTTTAACATCATCCAGCATGACCGGTTTGGCAGTGGGTCAGTGATGGTTTGGGGAGGCATATCTTTGGAGGGTCGTACGGACCTTCACGTCATAGCCAGTGGTACACTGACTGCTGTTAGGTAACGGGATGAAATCCTCAGAGCGATTGTCAGACCTTATGCTGGTGCAGTGGGCCCTGGGTTCCTCCTGGTGCAGGACAATGCCTGGTCTCATGTGGCCAGACTGTAGTCAGTTCCTGGATGACAAATGCATTGATGTCATTGACTGGCCTTCACGTTGCCCTGAGTTAAATCCATTTGAGTACCTATGGGATGTTATGTATCGGTGCATCTGCCACCGCCAAGTACCACTGCCAAGTGCCCTGATCCAAGTCAGGGAAGAGAAACCCCAAGAGACCATCCGTCGACTCATCAGGAGCATGCCCAGACATTGTCAGGAGTGCATGCAAGCATGTGGGATCCATACAAACCACTGAGTCACATTATGACTTGCCATGATGAAATTCATGCAAGTTGGATCAGCCTGTGATTTCAGTTTTTTATTTTGATTTTCAGTGTGATTTTGAATCCTGCCCTCAATGAGTTGATGATTTTGCTTTCCATTGACGGTTGTTACACCATTTTGTTTTCAACAAATTATACAATGTACATCAATTAAGATTTTCAATTTGCATAATGAGTTCATCATGATCCAATGCGTGATTTAAGTGTTCCCGTAATCTTTTGAGCAGTGTATATCCATATAAATGTAAAATCTGAGCCGATTAGTAAAGCTTTCTTAGATCTCTTTGGTTTACTTGTTTTACGTATTCATCTTGATGTACCTATGCTCCTCTGTGGCCACTCGCTTGACCTAGTCTTGACATGTAGACTTTCTTTCGTAGACCTCCCTGTCTCACATCTACCTGTCCTTTAAGATCACTACTTCTTTACTTTTAAGGCTGCTCTGTCTAGGTATTGTATTAGCCACTCTGAAACCTACACTACCCGTTGTATTGACCCAACTACCATTCACAAACTTGCTGAGAAACTCCTCAAATCTGTTGTAACTACCATGGATCAGCCCTGGTGTCTTAAGTTCACTGATGACTTCAATCTTGCTGCTGGACATGTTTGTAACATGGCAGTGTTTCTCTGGGTTCCTCTAAGCACAAGTGGTCTCACACAGTTTGATTTGCTTGGTTGGCTCCTTTTATTCACACACACACACACACACACACACACACACACACACACACACACACACGTACACATTCACTTGTTTCATAACATAAGCCTTCTTCAGATCTTTGCCCCTCTGCTGCCTTGCCAGTAAATCCAAAAGGCACATGACCAGACTCTCTAACTCCAACTCAAATCAAAAACATCATAGAAAGGAGGACAGCAGTGCTCCTCTCACTCCAGCATGTGTGTCCCAGGTCTGGTATGCTGTTGCTCAGAAGAGTGTAGTCCACAGGTAACAGGTAGACAAATAATGCCAATTAAACCCCTAGAACTGCTGTCACGAGCCCCTGCCCCATCTCTTCCCTGCAGCTGAGCACAAACCACACCCCACTATCACAGTGTTCAATTCAGTTGCCCCCCATCTGCTACAAAAACTAAACAGAAACTGTCTCCCTGGTACAATCGAGACGCTGTCTTTCAAACAAAACTGTAGAAAACTAAAATGACAACAAGAAGAACAAAGAAATTTTTCGGCTTGCGTGGTCAAATAGCCTGCATGGAAATAAACATGCTCTCTTCCTAGTGGAATTGTGTCTTCATTTTTTTAACAGGGGTCATCAGACCATTGCTAAAGAAGCATAACCCAGACCCCAACTTAATCAACAAATACAGATCAATCATAAAGCTCCCATTCTTTTCAAAACTCCTTGAAAAGCAGTAGCTCAGCAACTCATTGATCACCTTTCATGCAACAACCCATATGAAGTTAATCTGGCTTTAGAAAGTTTCACAGCACAGAAACCACTTGTTGGTAAATGACTTAGTATTTGTTTCAGACTCAGTTTCAATATTAGTGCTCCATACTATATCTCAGCTCAGCTTTCGATACCATTGATCACCACATTCATTCTATTGACAGTGCTCTTTCATGGTTTAAATCATATTTCTCTGACAGATCTCACTTTGTTTAACGCAACAACTGTTCATCAGGCCACAAGAAAGTCAGTTGTGGTCTTCCACAGGGATCTGTGCTCAGTCCTTTTCTTTTTTCTATTTTCAATTCCTCAGTTCCCATTTCTATGCAGATGATACTCTGCTTTACATCTCCATTAAGCCTGACACTTGTCATTAGCTGGTGAAACTGGAAGAATGATTAACTTCTCAATGCTGAGAAAACTGAAATGCTAATTCTTGATCCAAAGCAGATCAGAAATACATTCTTTGATCTCCCTCTTGTTCATGCATTTGTCTCATCTTGGCTTGACTGCTGTAATAAACATTTCTGTGGCTTACCTAAATCAACTAGCTGGAAAATTAACCAAAACTCAAAAAAATAGCATCTTACCCCTTTTCTTGTTTCATTACATTGGTCTCCTGTATATGCTAGATCTGATTTCAGATGTCTGCTTCTAACTTCTTAAATATTACATAGATTTGCACCATCCTACTTATGACCTCTAATCACTCACTCACTCACTCACTCACTCACATACCTGATAGGGCTCTATACTGCTAAAATGCTAGTCTCCTGAGTATTCCAAAAATAAATAAATCATCAGTAGGTGGTAGAGCCCCTCTTCTTTTGAATCGGCTTCATATCCAAGAGGTTAACTCAGTTGAGTCATTCAAAAGTAAAGGTAAAACATATCTTTTCGCATCAGCACTCAACCTTACTTAGTCTGCCCTAAATACCAGACTATGGCTATCCAACTTATACTCAGTATATGTGTGCGTGGTTATATATAGATGTAGTGAATGTTACACTTTTTTGTAAAAATGCAGTTTGTGTATGTTTTGCTGATGTTGCTCATTTCCATTTTTATTATATGTACAGCCCTTTGAGGCATGCGTTGTGATTTTGAGCTTGACTTCACTTCTTTCCAGTTAGAGGGAGGTACTAGTAAACAGCTAGTGACAGAAGGGACAGCTTGTGTGCAGCACTGACAGTTTGTGGGTTGGCATTGTCCAAAATGGAATGGGTTCATTGAATGGGAAGCAAAAAATCTATCTGATTATTTCTTGTGGTCCTCACAGTGCCCTTAAAGGTATGAGGAGACAGTATGATAATTCTAATAGCTTTAATAGACAGTTGTAACACTTTACAATGATGGCTAAGCAGCACAGACTCTATTCCATGGAGTGACATTTCACCAACAACATGCCTTCTTGTCAACTTCAAAGAGTGACAGTGCTTCTGTGGCATCCAGATGTACACAATCTACCTACATTAAAACTGTTTTTTATTTTAATTAATTAATTAATTCAGTAATTTTACAAAATATACAATACTTCCCAAACATAAAAGCTATTAGTGTCAGGTATAAAATGATCTTCTGCTTGTCTCATGCATACATATCTGCACACCCTTATTCAGTATTCTACATGTGGTGATCATTTCCACATTTCTGCTATTTCTACTTGTGGAGAAATGTGTTACACATAACTTCTACTTCTAGGTAAGACTAAGGCCCTTAAGCAGGCACTGACTGTTAGGTTGGTGCAGGAAGGCTGAAACATGTAGACATAAAGTGTTATGTTCCCGTTGCCATGAATAAATTGGCAAATAAAGCTCTTTTTCTGATTGAAATCAGTCCAACTGCTGTCATATGAGAATTTCCCTCCATGATCCATGGAGGGTTTCTCAGGATTAGTGTCTGTAGTTGATAATGAGTGGCACTGTCTCCCAAGATTCTGACTGATTGACAGACTTTTTGAACCTCCCTTTAATTGGTTGACAGGTAGGTGCATTTCTGTTGCAAAGGAGGAGACAAATAGAGTATCTCCTTACTATTCACATGATAAATTACCCATTCAGTACTTGTGTCCAGCTTATGTGTGTGTTTATCCTCCACAAGGATCCATGATGCATGTCCCAGCAGCCCCCTTGATTATTTGACTGCTCCGCTTTTCTATCTCCTCTGTAGTATAAAAAATAAAATATATCGATATATCTTTTGTACAAGGTGTGTTTTCTTAAACCTGGCAGCAAATTAAAATCCTTCTTCAAATTTAAAGAAATGGTTGCTTGCAAGTCTGAAAACATTGATTATACTCATCACTCTGTGAGGCACCTGGTCAGGCTCAGTTGATTCTAAGTATTTTCATTAAGACCCAAGAATAGTGCAAGCAAAAAATGTGTCAAATATATCTAAGAAATGTGAAACTCATGACATTTCAGGTTTTCTTTTTAATGGAGAATAATCAGCAGGCTAAGTAAAGAAATAAGTTGTTGGAATTTTATTTCCAACAACTACTTCACTGTAATTTTTCTGCATATGACAGTAAAGAACTCAAACTTGATACTGAATTAAAATCACTGTTTTCAAGCAGGGTTTTCACACGCTGATGTTTTCATTTCAAAAAGCCTATTGTTCATGTTAAAATTCGAAAACAAAAAGAGAATAAACACACAGAAAAATTGTTAAATCGCTTCTTCTTCCTGTTTATCCCTTTTCAGTTGGAGAACAACAAAATTATCTGATACTGCCACCATATGGTAAATAGTTTAGTTGAGCTTGTAAATACACTGTTTGATCTCAGCAGGGTAAAGCTCCAGTCTGTTCCCTCCAAATCGCTCTTTTTGAAGACTTAATAAGTCTTTCAGCACAATCAAACACATATTACAGTTGTTGGCACTGGCATATCTAATAATGTTCCTACAATGGCTTCGTGAACTACTGTCCCTTATCCCACGTCTTTTTTTGTATAAAATGTTTATGTGTGTGTATTGCAGGTAGTGATCATGGAGGTACAGGGTTTGAAGTCACTGGCTCCAAACAGGATTGTTTACTGCACCATGGAGGTGGAGGGAGGACATAAACTGCAGACGGACCAGGCTGAGGCTTCGAAACCCACGTATGTACAGAACACACACATACACACTGCAACACCAATCCTCTGCCACACTGTTCACTTGATTTTTCTGCCATGACTAAGCGCAAAGACACTTATTTTGCAAATTGAGCCTTGTTCAAACACACTGTGTGCTTAAAAAGTAGGGAATAAAAAGTCTTAACAATTTTCATATTTATTCCATAATTACCAGTCTGCTGAAAATTTGGCTAAAATGCCCGTCCAATACATATCCCAAATCAACTGATAGCTGCTAACTATTTGGAGTACAGGCATGGTTTTTGTCTTTATTGACAGGTAACACTTGGCACTTTTATCTCCAGCTGTCAGAGTCACTGTAAATGTTTTTGCAATTGAGTAACAGAAGTTTTTCCTCTTGAATATTTTTTATAATATTTTTATATTTTTACCCTAGTCCAAGGTTAATAAAAACTGATAACAGTACCACTGAAACTGAATGCTTTCATGTTTTCTCAAACAGGATATCTTGAAAAGGGAAAGGAAAAGGCAATTAATATTATCTATATTTATATTATCTATTATGTATTATATATCTACAGCTATATTCATAAAATCTACGTTTTTTCCATCTGTATTCATATTTAAGGATAACTATATTTTGGCTGTATATATTTATATTGAGACCATTTACTGTATTTATCATGTAGGGGAATCAGGTCATTAAAGCTCTGGGTTTAATGTCTGTTCTCGTTAACTTCCTCCACTTCCTCAGCCTACTCAAGCATTAGCGTTGAGTTTTAGGTGATTTCATGTTAAATCATGTAATCCATATTTCAGGCTCTACCCCATGAGATTTTGAGATCAGCGACAGACCGCACTGCACTTTCTCAGATATGTTCAAGAGAATCACATTAGCAGAGCCACTGTTAAATAGAATGTGCTGAAATCCTGTGAAAGTCTGGTTTTGGGAAAATTGTTTTGGTGACACAGCAGAAAGACTATGATTGTGTAAGTATGTGGATGAAAATATCTAATATATATCTAATATAAAAGAACGTTTTCCACAGTGTTTCCAAAGCACCAAAGGGATAATGCTTTAGTGTCATTTGTAATATCACAGGTCACACTTCTCCATGGCAGAAACTCATTCATTGTCTCATCACTTCCACTTTCTGTTTTTCTGGATTGAATCTTGTTTGTTACTGTTTAATAGTTCAAGCTGTTATATTAGTACAGTAGGAATAAGTGATGGGAAAATGGCTGACACAGAGACCACAGATCCTGGCTGGAAACACTGCTTGTCTCTGTCAACTGGCCTGCTTTAATTCTGCAGATGCTTCACAGAATTCTAGCCTGGCTTTGTTCTCTGGCAGATATGAGGACTATGTGTTAGTAAGACAAATGGACATTCCTAAAACCCACTGCAGCTTTGTGGGAATTGGGCAGCTTTACAGTAATTTGGAGAAACACCTAATTTGAATATATCTGCTGAAATGGCAGAGAAGAACAAAAAGTTAATATATAAGAGCACAGACCTATTTTAAAAAGTCAATACTGAATAAAAAGTATACATCATTTGAAAGAAAACAGCAACAATAAGTAAATAAATGTATATAGAGAATTTCTAGGCCTGAAATAATAAATTGGTGGTTCTGTTCATAGTTATAATTTTGATTTTAAATATTTAAATTATTATTATTACAAAAGTGGAGTGTTTCTTATGTTCCAAATTTTGTTATATGTCAAGGATCTCAAACTATAATTGTTGGATTTAAAAGCAATTGTTAAGTGGTTAAGTTTATTTGTGATGGGTCTGGTCACCTATCCAAGTTTTGCAGAGTTTTGTCTACCTATAAGTGCTGTATAGTTATAAAAATACTTTAGATTTTGAAAACACTCCCTTGCACTTATGGGTAGATAATGTGCCTGAAACCAGTTAAATAAGACAATAAAATCAAATGAATGTTTGGTGTAGGTCAGAAAAGTCAGTTGCTGTATTGTGTAAAGGACTAGTAGAATGTGCACAGACTGTACTGTAGGTAAATCATTACTGTACACTGGAAAGAATAAGGGACCAGGAATGCCACCCTGGTCCCCAGGGTACCCCCAGCATCCCAAATAGAGGCGAAAGAGGTTACTTGACCTATTTTGACTACCGGTGTTCTGTTTGATAGATAAGACAAAAAGAACATCTTCAAAACAAAATTTGAAGAAAGTGTACGTGAATAATGTACTTAAAAAAACAAATGCGCAAGTGTCAGCTGTGCATTATTATTATTATTATTATTATTGTTGTTGTTGTTGTTGTTGTTGTTGTTGTTGTTGTTGTTGTTGTCAACACTCACAGTGCCAGAATTTACTTTTTTCCCTCCAGGGAAATTATTCAGTCATTAATATTAATATTTAATACAACCCCTATCTCACAAAAGTTGGAATGTTCTGCAAAACATAAATAAAAGAGTGCAATAGTTTGATAATCCTTTTTGACATAATACTCACTTGAAAACAGAAAAAGCACAATAAATTTAATGTTTTACCTCATCATCATTGAAATTCAAATTAATGCTTATTTTCAAACAAGTTGGTTCAGGAGCAACTAAAGACTGGGAAACTTGTGGAATGCTCCAAAAACACCTGTTTGGAAAATTCCACAGGTAAACAGGTTCATTGGTAACAGGTGATGGTATCATGATTGGGTATGAAAGGAGCATCCTGGAAAGGCTCAGTCGTTCACAAGCGAGGATGGAGCGAAGTTCACCACTTTGTGAACACATAAAGGGGGTTACTACATGACCTCAGGAACACTTTGTAAAAGAGTTGTCAGTAAACACTGTTTATTTACAAATGATAACATTCTGTTTTCATTTGCGTTTTACACAGCGTCCCAATTCATTGGGAATCTGGGTTGTACAGAAATATAAAAGGAGTGTTACTATGGCATACTATATTCTTTTTTTTCTTCTAAAAAGAAGTATATGTTATCTCCCAGAATTTGTGCAAGCTGTGAACCATAAATTGAACCTCAGAAACACACGTCAGAATTTTCCTCAACATGATAAATATTTTGTCATCTTAATAGAACCTAAACATTCGTCTCATGATCATTAGATAATAATCATCCTGATCGGTAATGATGTACGTATATTGAACAGAGGTACAGTTGTGCTCTGTACTGTTTGTCTAATGTTAGGTCTCTGTCCCTTCACAGCATTAAGCAAACAGAAGGCAGGCAAAGACACATTATTAGTCTCTATAGGAATATCACAAGAATATTGCTGGGATTTTGTCCAATTGACTGGTGGCTACTGTAAACTGTTAATCCGTTATTATCAGTCCCTGTGGGAACATTAGAGGGACATTTTGTCCACTGACAGTAACACAGTTTCAGGAGGCCACAGTATTATAATAACTGTTATCTGCTCATTGCGAATGTGAGTGGCAGCATAATTGGCAGTGGCTGCCTTCTGTCTGCTAATGTACAAATGATTACCACATTAGAATCTGTAATGATCAGGAAGATGGTGCTTGATTTTATTACATATTTATCAGAGGATACTTTGTCAGGTATGAGATAGCAAAGTTTGTTGCTTCAAGATCATTTGGGAATTATCTTATGATCACATTAGAAAACAGTGTTAATGCTGAGATGACAAAATGGAATGTGTGTTTAACAAGAAATTGATTAAGAAATTTCTAAAAACAACTACAGTCATGGCCTCTTGCCTTCAATTCTGCTTAGCATTATGGCTAGTTAAGTAGCTTCATACTTTATACCAGGGGTGGGGAACCTTTCCCTATCAAGGGCCATTTTAATTTTTATGACGTCATTCGAGGTCCATATTCGATCATTGAATACATACATCACAGTAACCTCTAAAGCGATGGCTAGAACTGCTTCTCTTTGGTGAGACATCTGATTTCAGATAGGAATGACGATGATGATGATGTTGATGATGATGATGGTGATGGGTCAATCAGTCTTAAGCGAACAGAGTCTTTGTAAGATTCAGTTGTAAACACAGATGCAAACTTCAGCACATGTCTCCTTGGAATGGGGAAATCTTCAGGATGTACGTAGAGTTTTTAGAATTCAAGCAGAGAGATTTTCTTGTGTTAAGCTTTGAGCTCGTCGTTGCTTTTCAGCTCAGTGATTTCATGTTGAAGGTTGTCAGGCACATCAGCTGGTTCAACATTAAACAGCGTAGCAAATATGTTCAGTTCCTTTTGTTTACTTTTCATATCCTGAAACTTCCTGAGTTTTCACACTCAGCAGCACATTCATGTTGTGATAGCAGGCTTTTGTTCTTGCTGAGTACAGTGTTATTCCTTTCCAGTTGCACTTTCCACAGCATTAATTTCACTTTATTTCACATTTAAAAAGCAGACAGCTGAGACACCGGCTACAGTTTGAGGTTCAACTCACTTACTTGGTAATGTCCATAAAGTTTTCCCTTTATCTCCATTAATTCCTTAAGACAAACTGACAGGAACAATTTTACATGTCCGGTGGCAGCAGCACATGGCACTCCTTCGCAAACTGTCCTTCTGAATGAGGTTTGTTGTTGTTAGCTTACTTACTCACTCACCATAAAACTGACTCACCAACATTGTCTCTGTCAGAATGTGGTGTTGTAAAAGTTGCATGTTGGGCACCCTAACTCCATCAAAGAACATTAATTTTGTTCAAACACATTTCTCCCATCCAGTCACGCAGTTCGAGCTGTAATGATGCTCAAGATTGTCCTTTTTCATCCCTCAAGAGCTTGTCCTTATAAACTTACTTAGACACACTGGCATCCAGCCAGGAGGACAGATGTTCTCCACCCCTGCTTTATACTAAACTTTTACACAGAAACACAAAGGTAATGTCACCAGCATGATTTCTACACTCAATGATGCAGACAATCTTTGTGCAGACATTTCTTCAATAGACCATGGAGATGCCAGACGAGGTTAAATGACACGTGTCATTTGAAGAATGGTGGGCACAGGCTGTCATTGAAGTTACAGCAAAAAAATGAATTTCTTACCAGCTTTACTGACATCGCCGTTGCACTGGCTAAATGAATTGTGGACCTGAACTCCTCTGCTATCCACGGAAATTATGTTCCAAACTTACAGTCAAGCCAGTCCTGTACAGGGGTGAGTGGGGGCCCGGCTCCAGCTGAGGTGCTCTCTGAACCGGTGTCTCTGGAAGCAACAGTTCCCTGGCTTCCCTCTACTTCTGCAGCCTGTGCTCCATACCCTACGGTTGGCTTAGTGAATTGCTCCTTGGTTCAGGCAGTGGCAGAGCACAAGACACTGCCCTTTTCAACTCTTTTGTCTGCAGATCACGGGACCCTGGTTTGAAATAGAGATCGAGAGAGGCACTCTTAGTACTTAATTTTAAAATATTTTATTTTAACCTATAAATTAGACTTTTTATTTCTCAACCTGGCTATGATTTCAGTCGAGGGTCCTACTCACATACATGGTCATACTCTTGACCTTAATTTATCTTTTGGCATTCCGGTCCCTAATGTCTAGATAAATTATGTCAGTTTATGTAATCATTGGCTGTTTATGTTTTCCACCTCACTCCCCTCTCTGACTTCTAAACCCAGTCTGCCAGGAAACTATTCCAGGTCTATTACTCCTCTTACTGCCAGGCAGTTCTTATCTTCTCTGCTCTCATTAATGCTCCTCATGCTGTTCTGTGCACAAGAGACCTAGACTACACTTTTACAAATGTTCTTGACTAAATTGCAGCATATGAAAGTAGAGAAAATAAAAATCAAAGCTCTGGCCTGGCTTAACTCCATAACTTGTTAGGCAGGAATGCAGGAGTGTAAATGGAAAAAGATAAACTCTAAGTGTCTTAACAGCATCTGAGAGTCTGGCAAAATACCAATAGAGTGTCAAAGCAGAGAGAACCAAATATTTTTCTTATATCATCTTCAAACATGCCCATAGACCCAAAGTTTTCTTTAATTAAAACAATAGCAGCACTAACAGCACTAAAGCCTGCAGTCACAAATTGACTTAAATAAACACCACATACATGTGAATGTTTCCCAAGATTCATTATTAGCAACATTGAACATGTGTTCTCCTCCTATGATCCATCAGAGTTAAGTTCATGCCCCTCAGTTCTTACCAACTTTGACCAAATTGTATTTTATCAATAATTACCCTCTGATCAAAACTGTTGGAAATGTCACCTTTTAAGCTCTCTCAGCTACCTTTTACACAGTCGATTCCATCCAATCCAACATGTTGTTGGCTTTCAGGGACAGGCCACCTTCCCCCAAGACATACCACCACTCAGTATAATAATGATAATGAGTCCCCTTCCTATGCATCCATTTCCTGTTGGGTAATGGGGTATGGCGCCATAGTAGGCCCTATTTTATTTTCTCTACATATGCTTCCTTTTGGCATTATTTTTAGAAAAAAATATACTTCCTACTACGATGTAAAATCCTGGATTTCAAAATCTAACCTCATCCAAACCAGAATACAACTGAGGTCATAATCTTTGGCCCAGCAGACATCTCCACAGCTATAATCAATGCCCTTGAGCCTCTGACCTTTGATTCTGGTTTAACCCTTATGTGGTGTTCGGGTCAAATTGACCCGTTTCAAATTTTTACAAAAAGAAAAATGATACAAAGATACAACATTTCGACCTGAAACTCCATGGCCTTGGCTTATTTTATGTGAGGAACATGTGAAAGAAAAAAAAAAATTGACTTCACATGATACAAGACCCCTACACATTTATGTCCTTCATAGGATGTTCGGGTCAATTTGACCCGCATGCATATAATGCCTGACAGACAGACTGACACACACACTAACACACACACACACACACACACACACACACACACAGACAATACAAGCTTTCCTGCTCTTTTTCAGACAGACAGACAGACACACACACACAAACACACACACACACACACACACACACACACACACACACACACACACACAAAATATACAGGTTTTCCCGCTCTTTTTACCCTCTGAAGCATTGGAACCTGGGAAAATTTTCTCTTACTGTACCAGATGTATCATACATCATAGGTCAGTTCACCCACGATCTCCACCAGCAATATGAGCAAAAAGTACATCTGTAGTACACACAGACTACGTTTACATGCAGTCAATATTCCGGTTTCTGAAACATTCGGAATAACCTGTTTACATGCGTGAGCAAACGGGGTTATTCTTGTAGACATGGTAATTATAATTAGCGAATAGAACATGCGCAGAACACAAATTAATGTTCCGTTCGATGGGGATATTCCGATAGGCGTATACACGACCAGATATTCGGGTTAGAAAAGGAGTAACCCAGGGGTCATATTCGGGTTTTTAAAAACCCGAATATGAAAATCAATTGAAAATATAAGTTTAAAATAAAAAACATCAATGAAAACATTGTTTCATTTCATTTTTTCATAAATAAGCATAAATACCACCCAAGGCTTTATTATAGTGGACTTTATCACAAAAAAACGAATGACACTTCCACTGTTAAATGTTATCTAGCAGAGATTAATTGAAAACATTTATCATGTATGTTATCTATATTACTTGGAATTGAGATAAAGACAATATATGTTGGAGTTTTTTTATGTTAATTTTTATTTTTGTATTTCTTTTAAAACCAACAATAATGTCCCGGGTCAATTTGACCCGAACAGTACCAAAGGGTCCAAAAAGTGAACATAACACAAGGGTTAAAATTTGATAACAAATCATCTCAGTTGTTGCACTAGCTTCTACTATCTTAAATTAAAATCATTCCTGTATATTAAACATTTGGAGAGAATAGTTCACGCTTTTATTTCCTTTTGCCTTGATTACTGCAATTCTCTCTATGTAGGCATTAGTCAGTCAGACTTACACAAAAACAAAATGTTACAGATTACAGTTACAGAAAAACTTAATAAAAAGAAAGAAATCATTTGCAAATTACCTATTACAACTACTGAAATTTAAATTTGTTTCTTGTAGGTTAATGATTGAGATTAATGAGTTAATGATCTAAAGACACTCGACCTTCCCTTGGTGTGATTATTCAGGTGTCCTGAGCTTGCTCTTCATAGGAGTGAGTGCTATGTTTCTAAACTTTCTCTAAACTGTACAAACTTGGGTTCATCAAATGATCAAACTTGGGGGGGGGGGGGGGGGGTTCTTTTACCAAATCCTACTGTCTAACCAAAGCAATACAAGATAGCTTGCAGGTAGGAATGGTAGTCATTGTTGTCCTCTGGTGGTTGGGAGTATTAATAACTTCTATTGATTTAGGTGATAATGGAATGACAGATTATATTTGACAGATGTCTTGTCTCACCCTGTGCCACAGCAACACTTAAATGATATACTGTAGTTATATGTGCATTAATAAGAGAATTGAAGCAGACATTTAAAACTAGCAGTTACTTTCCATCCTAATTACTTGTATATGCAGTAATTGGTAAAGTCAAAAGGATAACTTTTGAGAGAAGTCACTATTAACTGTAACTAATTACTAATTTCAGTATTTTCCCAACACTATGGATGACATCTTGTTTCAGTGGTTGACAGGTGACTGGTCTGTGTCAGAGTTGGTCTTAGTGATCCAGATGATCCAGAACTTTTCTCTCTCTTCTCTTAAGATTACATTGTTTTTATAAAATGCGATGAATACCCTGGATGTGTATGGAGGCACACATACAGTACGCACAAGTACACATTTGCAAACATGTAAGTAAACTGCACTTTAAGGTTTAGGAAGGTGTTAAATGTGCTATCTGGAATAAAATTACATGGTCTCTTTGACTGTTGCTGTTTCCTCTGAGGTCTTAGCAACATGTACAGTTTAGTCTGAATTCACCCATTAGAGGTCATGACAGATTTAACTGGTTTGGAGGTCTTGTTTGGGAGATCATGGGCTGGTAAATAAGGATTTGCTGTAATTGAGGCAGATGAAGACACAAACAACAGCCTCTAATAGGATGCAGCATAAGTAAAAAATGTTTAGCCTATTTATGTTATTGGGAATAGGCGATAAAACTTAGGTTAAAATATTTTTTTTTCCAATAGTATATCTCACAGTTTGAGATTATTGTAATGTTACTCTAATATTGATATTTCTTAAATATTTGTGTGAATGAATGTCAAAAAAGTTAGGTGTCCAAAATGATGTCTGAAGGGCTGCATATCAGTTCAATTTTTGGTGATTTCACATAGCCTTTATTCAAACACCAAAATGTAAAAAATGAAAATGAGGCTTTTTTTAACTACCAAGGGAAGTCAGACAATAAACCTTTTTCACAGTAGACATTTCGACTTGTCATAGCAGGAACATCGCTGGTGAAATTAATGACATTACCGATGCCAGGACCCCCATGTTATACAGCTGAACCTGTGCTCATTTTCATGAAGCAATCGGCACACAACTACATTTTAAATCCCTGCAACTTCTGACCTGTAGCTGGACCTGTTGTGAACAGCAGCTACAATGGTCCATACAAAGTGATGTCATCTTAAACAATGTTTTCTTTCTTGTTATTATACCCAGGTGTTTTAATGTGTGCTGGTTGGTTTGTGTGTGTGTGTGTGTGTGTGTGTGTGTGTGTGTGTGTGTGTGTGTGTGTGTATAGTTGGGGTACCCAGGGTGACTTTACAACCACCCAGCCATTACCCGCGGTGAAGGTGAAGCTGTTTACTGAAAGCACAGGAGTGTTGGCTCTGGAAGATAAGGAGCTGGGGAAGGTAAGAAATGACAAACCTGCTACATTTTGGTAATTTGAATTGGTACAACCTTTGTTCAGTATATACCTTTAAGCATACCTACATTATTATGCACCAGGTTGTACTCCACCCGACTCCCAACAGTCCTAAGCAGTCTGAGCTCCACAAGATGACAGTGTCTAAAGGCTGTCCAGACAATGACCTTAAGATCAAACTGGCCATTCGCATGGACAAACCACAGAACATGAAGCATTGTGGGTAAGTGACAGTGAGATTCTGCTTTCTAGTGGTCCCAATGATTCTGAAATAATGAGTAGCCTCCAGGCCATGACTTTGTGTCATTCAGTACTTGAATACAATACTTGAATGACACAAGGATCATGGACTAAGAAAGAAACTTCTGCAAGTTTAGCTCTCTCTTAGTTCATGTTCATTGTGTCTGTCTGGGAAAGTACCAAAAAGATGTTACCAGAGTGATACTGCTGGGTGTTATGCAACAAACGTTGTTATTCCTTTTGGGGGAAGAAGGACAGTAAGGGTCCTGAAACAACACAAATACAACCTGCTGGTTATCAAACAAAGAGGGTGTTAAATCTTTCTGCTCTACATAAACAAGTCCAAAAACCATCTTGGTATATGTCCATATATTTTATGCTGGTTGGGGTCAGGAGGTTGCCAAGGGAGGAGACATCCCAAAGAGAAGTAAGTCAGACGCAGGCTTTAGGTAGATGTGAAAGTGTCTCATTTGCTGTGTGCTACATCTTTAATCCTCAACATACACCATGTAATAGGTCTTTTGCTGGAGTTGTTCTGGCCAAAAGATAATAATTTGCTTCCCTCTAGTGGTTATCAGTTATTACTACATTCCCACTGCCGTAAAAGATGTGACACGTTAACTGTTTTTGAGGATATGGCCTCTGCAACATTTTTTAGTGACGGACCCACAGCATGACAATATAAGGCTACTGCCTACAATTGACATTGTGAGGTAACAGTGGTGACAGTGAAATATAATACGGTCATTCATCATCATACAATCATTCTTACATATGATCAAATTATGTCATGTCTTGTCAATAAACCCTTTTCACAGTTGACATTTTGACTTGTCAACGCAGGAATTAATAATGACTACATTCCATTTAAGTCAGACATTTTCAAGGCCCTGGGATTGTGCATGGAATGAAGCCATTGTTAATGCTATTGTTCGTATAACAAGAACAGCACAACTGGGCTGTGAAAAGGTCAATTGCCCATCATGCACTCAAACAGGTGTTTTCAGTAAGATTACACCTCTTCTCAGGACTGTATGGCATATACAAACCACCTCCTATTAGTTTTATTTCACCTGTTTAGACAGGACAACTTACTCACGTGCCTTTGTAATAGATCTGTTCCATTGACATTTTGCAAGAAGCCATCCAAGTCAGCCATCATGCAGAACACTAGGGATGGAACTGGTCAAGCTAAATGGGATGCAGTCATTATTTGTTATTAAGTACACCTGTGTTTTTGTGTCCGGTAGGACAAATTCTCTGTATCTGTTACTTCATGAGGCTTGGTGATTGCACCTCACTTAAGTGACCTTTTTTCACAGCAGACATTTTGGCCTGGTATAGCAGGAAAGGCACAGGTGTATTTGACAACATTTATAATAGCTGCATTTCACTTAGCTGAAATTGTATTGTGTGTGCTGGTTCAATGGAATAGCTCATTGGGACATTTCATGTTAATTGGTCATTGTTTTTCTTAGTAACTTCATCTGTGCGTTTTCTGCTATGACATAATCAGACAGACTAACTGAGAACACCTGAGTGAGTATCCTCAAATTTCAAATACTTGTAAACTAAACCCTGAGAGTAACAACTGGAGGTGGGTTCGGTGGTTTCGCTGGACAGAATCTCTCATTTATACATCTTCATAGGTCTGTGGTAGACTTGACAAATGAGTCTGCACTTTGCAACTGCTTTACCCCACAATAACAAGTTGGATTACCTATCTGGAGTGAAGCTGTAGTTTACAGTGCTGAAATATCTCTGGTCATGTTTATTTTCGATTTTAGATTTAATTGCAGTAGCAATTAAACATACAGGCAAACCTGTAATTATGTGTTTCTCATATAGTTTCTGCCTCTGTGTCTTGCATCATAGCATAGACCCAACTACGATAATGAATTCCTTGCCACCTATTTTTGTAAATGATTTTATTTATTGCAGCCGTAGGCATTACTCTGGGCTAAGACAACAGCTGACAAGTGTTACGACCACTCAGCAAGAGATACTGACCAGGTGATGAGACAGCCATGTAGCTGTATGACAAGTTTTCAGTGTCAGGATCATTGTGGTGCTGCATCATTTCTCCGCCAACAGGGGTTCTATCCTCCATTGACTTCCTATACTCTGGGGTGTCACTGGCATTGTGTGAGGAGTGAAATGCTGCCAGCTTCAAGACAGAGATTATTGTTGAGTTAATGAGATGTCCTTTTCTGTAACAAAGTCTTGGGGTGCCTATAGCCTAAGATGCAGAGACACAATTGAACAAGCAGCAACTTGGACAACACAAACTATCACGACACAAGTGAGAGTAATGACTGTAAACGTAGAGTGGTGGTCTGCAGTGCTGTGAACTGCAAAGCAAATTCTAACCTGAGTTGGGTGGAAGTGTTTTGTACACAACGGCAAGCACACTTCCTCTTTCATAGTATTGCTTGTCTTTCTGTAGCAGTGAGGAGCTGCTTGTTTGCCACCCCCCCTCCCTCCCCTCCATATGCTTTCTTTTGGGAGCCTTGGAGAAGGCTGCTGGGCTGCCCTGTAAGATATGCACCATATGCATGTACCATGTTACTGGTCCTACTCTCTGCACAGCACACAGACTGGGCCCTCGTGTGTGACCTCATGGATGCTGGTTTATTTAGGACGACAAGCAGAAACAGCTCTGGGAGCAACCGGGGGGAAAGGCAAGCTGAGGTGGGCTAGTCAGGGAGGCCGACAGTTAGGCTGGAAGCAGCAGAGACAAATCAAACTGGGGTCCTCACCCTCAGATGTTCTTTTACAACAAAAGAACCTTATCCTGTCTCTCCTTCAACATCATGTTTCCAATTGAAATCTACATGAAAACTCAACATAATAAGCATTAGTACTTAGAGAATTTACACTTACATTTATAAAAATATAAGACTGAATATGACATGCCAACTGCTACATTGTGCTGTATTTCTGAATGAAATAATCATTAGGGTGATTTTCTTTCAACAACAGGCTCTCAATATCAGGTTTTGGAAAATATAACAAACAAATGAATGATGTAGTGCTCAGTACAATCCCAGTTCCAAAAACTTGGGACGCTATGTAAAATAGAAATAGAAATAGAATGTAGTCATTTATAAACAAACAGTGTTTACTGACAGCAGTTTTACAGTGTTCCTGATCTTATGTAGTCTTTGACACGATCATGTTTTCACAAAATGGTGAACCTCGCTCCATCCTTGCTTGTGAACAACTGAGCTTTACACAAGTTTTACACAGCATCCCAACTTTTTTGGAATCACGGTTGCAGTTGGCATGAACTTCCTTTATGTTTGATATCACTACATATACCACATTTTTTGTTTGTTCTTATGACTGTTTTCAAATGTCTTTTACCTTATTTATTCTACTTAATGCTGCACCTCCACACTGTAATTGCAACCTTTATTTTAGCTAATTCAGCTCTTAAGCTTTCCATAGATAAAAAATATGATATGCTGAATTTGATAGAGAAAATATGTCAGATTTTTTTTTTTTTTTTGTTTGTTTTTACCTGATGCACAGTATAATTTTTGTTTTGCTTCAGAATAAGTCACATATGTGTAAGTTCCAGATGTAGATAAACAGCGTACTATATGGGACAGATGTATAGTAGTAGTGAGTGAAAATACTTAATTGAGCAGTGAGACACTTTTAAGGGGAGATTTAACAGAAGCATCATTAGCAAAGTGATTTGACATGGGGAGTCTCATTCAAGGAGTCTCCAGCAAGATGACCGGCCACTTAACCCTAATTAGACAACATGCCAGCATGATGATTCATGTGTTACAGCTTAGCACTATTATCTCCCTGTGTATGTTGCGTGGCCACAGCCTGTTTAGTTCCTCAGCAAAAACAACTGTATGCAGGTCCATGAGTTGATCACATGGACGTCTTAATCAGCCTCTATGGCAGGAACATGTTTGATATGCACTCTGAATTTTCTCGATCAGGGTTTCTTCAAAGTTGTCACTAAACATCTGCTTTCACTGCTCTTCCAACAGACCTTGTTCTTGTGACCTTATTTCAGGCTCACAAAAATTCCCAAAACAATGTAAATGTAAACTTGCTTCACATAGTTGTGTACCGCTATATATATTGAGATTAGAATATATATTTTATGAATCTGTTTATTGCTCATATCCACCAATCATTTAATTACTCAAAAATGTCCCGGTTGCAAATAGTTTCTAAAAGCCCTTCATAACTGTCCCTAAAATTACAATGATGCTTATCATTATCAAAGTACTTGATCTAAAATACTATGAATGATTTTAATATTACCCAGTCCTAGATATGAAAATAAGGAAGCAGCGACAGACAGACTGACCAGTGTCTATTCTTCTTCTTCTTCTTCTTCTTCTTCTTCTTCTTCTTCTTATTGCTCTTATTAAGTGCAGCTCTCTTTCTTGCAGCACACCTTACACAGGTGTTACTGCTACAATTAGTGATGGCTGCATTCCATTTCAGATGTCCCAGTTCCAAGGTTTTGATTCTGTGCATGCTGCCTCTCAGACACTTTACAGGCACACTGAAATGGAAAAGGGCCATGATTAGTGACAATAGTTCACTATGAATTTCCTTGGACAAATATCTGACTCAATAAATTCATCAAGCAAGACCCAAAACAGCAAATTAAGAAGAGAGAAGTGAAGTGTAGTGCTCAGGGATTTTTGAAATGGTGATGTGTCTGGCTGCAGTAGTGGTATTTTACCAGGAGAGGTTAGTAGATGCACTAGACTACCACTCTACGTATCCTTTCTATTCAGCTGGTGCATCAGAGGTCTGTCATATTAGCCATGGCAGTGCAGAAAGAAGCGTATACATTTCATTCAGTTTACAACATCTGCGTAAAGGCCACACTTAGAAATATGTGTAAAATGTCTTTTTAATTCCAACAGGTACCTTTGGGCCATTGGCAAAAATGTGTGGAAAAGATGGAAGAAAAGATTCTTTGTGCTGGTTCAGGTAAGCAGGGATAATACAGTCATTCTTTCACTGGATTTTATTTTATTGTATTGTTTTGGATCACACAAAGTACAAGTCAAACAGTGAAATGAAAAACACAATCACATATTTGTTGGTGTTTGGTGGGTGAGGTGTTTGAGTAGGCAGAGGCATCACTGAAGTCTTTAGGTCCTGTCATGAAAGGAATGTATTTCTTATGAACTGCAGTCAGTGCAGGTGTGTTAGCTGCAGTCTTTAGTGCTCTCTGAAGCTCTCCACCAGAGGGTCTGGATCACTTTCTCTGCAAATGTGGACGATGGAGATTTATAGAACTGATATTTTGCTGTTTCTTTGATATAATGTTAGATAAATGAAAGAGTTTGAAATTTAGCATTGTTTCTATGTAATCCATTTGGAAAATGCTTAACATGATATCATGCGCACCATGCATTTTGTACATTTTTATATATTTAAGTAATGGACATTTTAAAGAGATGATAAGTAAATTAGCAAACAATGCCAAACATTCTCTTGTTCCAGATACCGAATTGTGAAGGCTTGCTGCTTTTCTTGTTTTTCCTGTGATATTAAACTATTGAACTAAATATCTCCAGGTTTTAGACTGCTGGTTTGACTAAACAATGAATCTGAATACATCAGTTTGCACTCTAAGAAATTGTAATACCTATTTTTCACTATTAACCCAAAAATTCTTTTTATTCACACAAGAATATATTCGGCAGATTAATCAGTAGTGAAAATATTTTTTTGTTGCAGCCTACATGTAAAGTTACACATGTAATTATTTTGGCTTAACGTACATCTTACTGGTTATTAAAAATTTAGGGCTTAAAACTCAGACAAAGGGACCAGAAATCCACATTCTTTCGGAACAAATTAAGACAGATTGATGATTTATGTAATAATTTGTCCTATGTTGTCTTAAAAGCTATTATTATAAGTAAACCCAAACAGAGGTCCTACCAAGTTCGTAGGGTCATGGGTTTGTGTTCTTTACCAACCAGACTTGAAGTCTGTTAAACTTGAGAGAGTACTGTACTGTACTGTAGAGCTTTACTATCGCAATCACTACAAAGTGGAGAGGGACTGGCTCAGGTGATAAAGTCATGGTCGTAGCTCTATTGATTAGCAGAGTGGAGAAAGCCTCTGAACACATCTTTCTTGATCTTTGCTCTTTGTCATACTTTCAAAACCACAAAATCAAACTTGGACTGCAGAGGATGCATAGAGAGCTCCAAAATGTTAGCACACCGAAGAGAGAACCCTGAGCAGCATTCAGCATCAGCTCTGCTTCACGGCTGTAATATTTTCACTGGCCACATGTTGTGTGTGCAGTGAGAAGGAGAGATGCAGCCAAGCTGTCTTCCCTCGGCTGTCAGACGAATGATGGAGAGGCCAAGCAGGCTTTTGTCAGGAGGTGGGGTGGCGGGGGTGTGGGGTGTGGTAGCGGCCATTTCCTGGTGGCTCTGCATTGGGAGGTGGGCAGCTGTGTGTGTGTGTGTGGGTGGGTGTGTGTGTGTGTGTGTGTGTGTGTGTGTGTGTGTGTGTGTGCTTGTTGGGGGCGTGGGACGGGGGGGGGGGGGGGGGGATGGGGGGGGGGATTTGTCTCTGAGCTACAAGTTGACAGGGGATTGACAAAGTCGAGTGAACACTAGCTGGCCTAACACTTGCAGCTAGAAAAGCCTGAGCGCCGCCAACTTGAAGCCTCTCACTTGCTCCCAGCTAAATATATAGCAAGTGACAAATACTGGTCAATAGACTGCACACTGGTGTGTGTGTGTGTGTGTGTGTGTGTGTGTGTGTGTGTGTATGTCTGTCTGTGAATGTGCACGGATGTTTCTCTTGAGAAGCACAGACATGATCTGGTTATTGCAGTGTGTGTTTGACTACACGTACTTTTCGCTGCTGTTTTAGAGATGTTGCTTTTTTTTTTTTTGCTCACTGTCTGTTTTGCTCATGCAAAACAAAGTAAATACTGACTGCTGGCAGTTTTGTTACCCATGTCTGTCTTTAAAACTAGACCCTCGGATTTGGACTTCACTCCCTTAATTGTGTCAAATATTTCATTAGGTTTGGGTCATCCTTTGGCTGCAAACCACTGATGTTATACCCTTATATAACCTGCTAATTTCAAATATGCCTGTCTATTAATGAAAATTCAAGAGACTGTTGGAGATTCATATTTTAATACAATATTGACATCCCATATGTACGTCAAGTGATCACTTCTTGCGCTACTGGAATGTAAGAAATGCTGGACAAAATCCACAACATATACAAAAAACAGGTTTTAGGATTAGTGTACCTTGATTAAAAACAAAACTATTGTTATTAAACAAGCTAATGACAGAGGCACCAGTGATTTATTAGATGTGCTGGATTATGTAAATAAATGTGAAAGACAGCTTGAGATTCCATTTTCTTTTTAGGAATTACCTGGTGATCCTCCTGATCTTACATCCATACCACAGGAAGGGGGTATTGAAACGACAATATAATGTGATTCTTGTTTAAATGTGAAAATGAAACACCTTTAAAGTCATGCATCAAAACTTTTGCTGAGATCATACTCTTCCATAATTATTTAACTTCGAAATTATTTCTTTCAACAACTAAAAAGATATCTTTTTAGTTGTTGAAAGAAATAATTAATAATGTATATATATATATATACATACATATATATATGGCACATGTAGGCACAACACGGACGAGCTGCAGCAGTGTGAGATGACAAGAGTATAAGTCACTTTCTACATCTCAGCCACACTTCTTTTTCCCACTGCTCATCCGCTCCCTGTCTTCTCTCATTCACCCATTCATCCATTTGTCTCTCTTTGGGTTGAGATCCTCTACTTCCACCTCATTCCCTCATCATACTCTCTGTTCTCCTTGCCGTTTATCACTTGTCTGTCTGTCCACTCTTCATCTCTGTCCTTAAATCACTCCCTTATCCCCTCTCCTCCTCCATCACTTCATAATCAGTACAGTTGTTGTGGCCTGAGTCTTCCTTCCACAGAGCATCCAAGGCAGATTACAGATCAGCTAAACGTTGCGTGTTCATGGTGGACTGAATTTAATTGGACAAATATCCACATCTGTCTTTCAGTTCACTTCAATTCACTTCAATTCACTTCAATTTTGCTTCAGTTCCCTTAACTTTAATTCATTTCAGTTCAGTGCACTTCAGTTCATGTCAGTCTGGTTGATTTTAATGAACTTAAATTTAGCTCAATTCACTTTATTTCAGTTGAATTCATTTCTGTTCAGTTCAGTGAACTTAAATTCAGTTCACTTTATTTGAGATTATTTAATTTCAGTTTGTTTAAATTCATTTACTGAAATACAGAAAACTGGACATAGAAATACATTGCATCAAAGTTGATTGAGATAAAGAAAACTGGACGGAGCTGGACTGAAGTGTTTCAATTCAGGCCAGCCAGTCACTTGCAACTTTGATGCAATGTATTTCTGTTCATTTCACTTCAGTGTACTTAATTTCACTAATAATTCATTTCACTTTAGGTAAGCTAGTTCAATTTATTGCTGTTTAATTCAGTTTAAATCAAGCTATTTCTTTGGTTCTTTTCATTTCAGTTCAATTTGTTTCAAACTATTTTTATCCAGTTCTGTTCATATCAGTTCAGTTACTTTAATAACAGAAATATAACCCAGCATTTAAAAGAATAAGTCTGATACATGAGAGAGAGTGAGAGAGCATGAGAGAGAGAGAGAGATTTTTATATTCAGGATTTTTATATTTTTTAGTATTTTAGACTACATTTGCCATTGTGGTGCCCAGGGGGCTAAGCTGCTCTCCTGGACAGTTGTCTGGTTCCTTCCATTCTTTACTCATCAGTGTTGTTGTGGGGAATCTATCGTCTGTCTTTCTGTCTCTCTCTCCCTCTCTCTCTCTCTCTCTCTCTCTCTCACACACACACACACACAAAATGCAGCTGCAACAAGAGTGAGAGTACCAGAGGTGGCAACAGCGGTGCGTTGGCCAGGCCTCTTGATTTGTGACGACAGTATGGTGTGACTGGCAGCTACAGTAGCAGCAGGCCAGCTACAGCTAGAGTGTCACTACACTTCCCATTACATCATAGGGAGCAGTCACATGACCACAACCTAAACCTGGGTTATACTGATAAATGGCTCATTTATTGACACAACCGACAGTGTAAAGCCTTGCTAGCTTTCAGTGCAGGTTACATTACACCACACAAGATAAGATTGATGATTCGAACAACCAACTCACTCTGCTTATCCTGAGGATGGCACTAAAAGAAAGCCCATGGGGTCATTAATACCAAAAGTCCACCCTCTGGGAGCATAAATGCATATATGTCAAATACATTATGCTGTGAGTGAGGTCAGTCTGAGAGAGGTGCTGGATGAAAGCTCATGCGATTGTCCAAAATAAAAAGGTTGCATGAATGTGATCAATCAAATTGAAGTCTGTAAGATATTGGAGTTTTGGTGTCACTAGAAGAAATGCCAAGGAGTCGCTAAATACATTATAATTACTCCATTGGGATAGTACCTGCAATCTAACACCAATCAACTAAGTTTATTTAATCATCTTGTACTTTGTGTGCAGTGCTATTTATCAAATGCTAGCACACAAAGACTCCTGAAAATCAAGGCAGCTTCATTGTGGTAAAGATAAAAAGCTTTTATTCACATTGCTACGCAAGTAAAGACTTTCGTATTAACTGGTGTTCATTGAAACAGAAACTTTATGCATATTCCGTCATAGACTGAAAAACTCTAAAAACTCATCTGTTCAGATGGCTCATTGAAGAAAAAAAACAAAGAAAAAAAGCAGAGCTCCTTCTCTATCTCTTATTGTTTCTAAACGTGGCATTTGAAGCAGTTCAGTGGATCTGGTGAAGTTGATGCACTTGCATTATTCTTGCAATTACTGGGTTGTATCCACATGTTTGAATATACCTTTTTCAAGTTGCTTTGGATAAATGCAGGAGCCAAATAAATGTAATGTGAAGAAAATGTAATTATACCCTTACATCTTTCACTTCATGTTAAAGGTGATGCCTAATTCTTCTAAAATTCAGTAATAACATCCATGCATGTCTGCCAACCCCTCAACTCCAGCCCACCAACCAGCAGCAACAACACAACCCCTAACAATTTCTACAAACACGTGTTCCTTTATCGTTTTCATATTGAATGGATGCTATATAGTAGATACTAGACAGTGAGAAAGGAATTTGTGGTGTGGTGGTTCTGGCTAATATTTCCTCTCTCTCAATGTGATTGGCACAGGTGAGTCAGTACACCTTTGCCATGTGCAGCTACAGGGAGAAGAAGGCCGAGCCCGTGGAGCTCCTCCAACTGGATGGTTACACTGTGGACTACACTGACCCCCAGTCAGGTAACAGCAACCATATCACACAGATGTGCAGTGCATGACAACAAGCACTGTTGAGGAAGGACGCGCATCGCAGTATGAAGTGCAAATTTGTTGTGAAAGCCCCTGCACACCGCGATGTCGCAAGATCGCGCGACAAGATTACATACAAAGTCAATGCAAAGACGCGATTTGAGGCGTCATCGCGCAGGGCGATGCGCTGGACGCGATCGCGCTGCGCGATGGACGCGTTGGCCGCGAAAATCGCTCCCATCGCTTCGCCCCATCGCGGCATCGCTTCATCGCTCGAGTTGAAATAATTGAACTTTTGCGGCGAATTCGCGTGAAGACGCGCCGCGACAGCCTATCAGCGTTGAGATCGTCATCGACGTGGTGACGTACGGACGTCCTGGTGTTCCCAGGCGCAAACCAAACCGCCACAATGGTGGAGCAGCTAATTGTTGCTGTCACCGCTCACCCAGAGCTGTATGACAGTTCCTGTCCCCTCTACAGGGTCAGGAACAAGACAGACCAGGCCTGGATGAGCGTGAGCGAGGTGTATGGACTATGGTGGTTAGCGATGGTGGTTATCTCAGCCATGGTCGACGAGAGAATGAATGGCTAAAGAAATGTTGTCGTTTGGGCGGGCTCGTTGCGCGACGCGATGCCGCGACAAGGCGTTTTTTTGCATATTGGACCAGCATCAAAACTGGAGCGTGTAGCGCGACGCGATTTCATTTGACGCGCGATTAAATCGCTTTCATCGCGTTTGGTGGGAACACGGCAGTCTGCCTACTCAAGTGTTTTCATGCATGTTGTGTAAGTAGACCTCTTCTGAATATGATGTGAGTGTGGACAAACTGTGCTTGATTGACATCTCCATCACTGTCCTACTAGTTTTGTTGCACTTGTTCCAGCGGGACACTGGACGTTTCTAACGCCGTGTTCCCACCGAACGCGATGAAAGCGATTTAATCGCGCATCAAATGAAATCGCATCGCGCTACACGCTCCAGTTTTGATGCTGGTCCAATATGCAAAAAAAACGCCTTGTCGCGGCATCGCGTCACGCGACGAGCCCGCCCAAACAACAACATTTCTTCCGCCATTTCATTCTCTCGTCGACCATGGCTGAGATAACCACCATCGCTAACCACCATAGTCCATACACCTCGCTCACGCTCACCCAGGCCTGGTCTGTCTTGTTCCTGACCCTGTAGAGGGGACAGGAACTGTCATACAGCTCTGGGTGAGTGGTGACAGCAACAATTAGCTGCTCCTCCATTGTTTCTGGCGGTTTGGTTTGCGCCTGGGAACACCAGGTCGCCGTACGTCACCACGTCGATGACGATCACAACGCTGATAGGCTGTCGCGGCGCGTCTTCACGCGAATTCGCCGCAAAAGTTCAATTATTTCAACTCGAGCGATGGCGCGATGGGGCGACGCGATGGGAGCGATTTTCGCGGCCAACGCGTCCATCGCGCCGCACGATCGCGTCCAGCGCATCGCCCGGCGCGATGACGCCCCAAATCGCGTCTTTGCATTGACTTTGTATGTAATCTTGTCGCGCGATCTTGCGGCATCGCGTTTGGTGGGAACACGGGGTAAAAGTTCTTTTTTGTCTCATTTTTGTATGGAATGTGTGATCCCGTTAAATTGAGTACTCTGTCCATCCTTCAGGTCTCGATGGAGGTCGGACATTCTTCAATGCTGTGAAAGAGGGTGACACTGTGATCTTTGCCAGTGATGATGAGCAGGACCGGATTCTATGGGTGCAGGCGATGTACCGAGCTACTGGCCAGTCACACAAGCCAGTTCCTCCCACCCAAGTCCAGAAACTCAACTCAAAGGGAGGCACAGCGCCACAGCTTGATGCACCCATATCTCAGTTTTGTAAGTTTTCAACTCTCAGATCCTTATTTGTCTTATAGAGTGCCGCACCACACATGGTGATGATGATTTTAGCTGATCACATTTTTAGAAAAAAATATTTGAGCCTGGATTTGTGTAATTGTTACATTTTTAATATTAAGATCCCCATTTAATGATTTCACATGAAGACATTCCTATTGTAGCCTTAGTGTGTGTGTGTGTGTGTGTGTGTGTGTGTGTGTGTGTGTGTGTACATGGTGTGTACATGTGTGTAAATGTATGTAAATGTCACCCCCACACTACCCACATAAAGTAGAGTGTGTCTTCCTTAAGCGTGGGTCTACTACCACAGGGGATTCTGCACAGTATCCTAACTGTTCCTATGACTATACTCCCCTGGACAGAGACCTCAGATGTTGTACCTCTAGTCTGCTGGAGCCAGTCTCCCAGTTTGGGAGTCACAGTCGCTAATGCTCCTATTACCACAGGGACCACTTTGGACTTCACCATCCACATCTGTTCCAGTTGTTCCTTCAGCCCCTGATACTTCTCAATCTTCTTGTGCTCTTTCTTTCTAATGTTACCGTCAGCTAGGATTGCCACATCTATCACAACTCCCCTCTTCTGCTCCTTTTCAACCACTGGGCAGCGATTGCTTGTCAATCTGAAATTTGAAGTCCCACAAGATCTTAGGTCTGTTTTTAGAAGTCCTATCTTGCATCCTACACTGTGCTACTATGTGCTGAACTATCTCAAGGACATCTTTGCACAGCCTGCACCTTGGATCCTGGTAGAGTACAGTGGTAGACCCCTGCATCTATGGATCTGGTGCTTAGGGCCTGTTCTTATGTTGTCATGATCAGAGTCTCTATGCTGTCCTTCAGCCTGGCCTTTTCTAGGCACTGGTAGTATTTCTTGATGTCAACCACTTCTTCTATTTAATGACACATCCCATGGAGGGGCTTTGTCTTCCACAAAATTTTCTCTTCCCATTGGCCTGTGGGATACTCAGGGACTTGAAGCTGTCCCATATGTCTGCTGTCCTGCCATCAGCCAATGATGTCCTTACTTTGTCTTCTTTCTGGTCATGTACTGTACATGTTTCTACTGTTACTGTTTCTCTGTGTGCTGCTTCGCTCTTTGTTGTAGAACTGCTGTAGTGTTAAAGTGTTGGTGGCTTTGCTGTGTGTCTTTATGTTTCTCTGTTTGTTCCTTCTTCCTTTTCTTCTTTCTTCCTTCATCTAAACCCTGACCCTGCTATCTTGTAGCTGGATTAAAGGGTAAGTGCTTTCTTTCCCTTTCTTTCTCTTTCCTCCTTTTGTTGTCCATTGCTCTTCCTCTTTTAATAACTTTGTGTTTGTTATTTCTGTTGGGGGACAGAAATACAAAATATACTAACTTCTATGTAATTTAACATGCATGCGGAAATGATTTTGCTTTGGCTGTGCTCCTGTCTGCCATCTGTACAACAGGGATTAACAAGATTCATGTGTTATGGATCAGCCTACTATCACACTGCATTGTAGGTCAGGATTAAATTTCACAGATTTTTTTTTAATTTTTTTTTTTTTTTTTCCCACAAGGATTTCATGTTTGTCATTGCTGCAAAGCTAATAGCATGTCTACTTTTTAAACAGTATATGTGATGGCTGCTATCCTCTAATTTAGGATGAGACTATACCATTTTTTTCAAATGTGGTGTATTCTTATTCATGGGAAGGATGTTTTGGGTCATACATGAAAGCAGAAGAAGCCTTTTGAACTTGGACAGCTTTAAAAATGTAGATGTTTCTTTTGATAATGCTCCCTCTGCAAAGTATTATTGTTGGTATTTTGTAGCAAATTTAATTTTCTTTTCATTTATGGTCAGACTTGAAATGTTCAGCATAAATCAATTGAAGTTACCCCATCTATCATCTAGCAATTAACTGTACAAATTAATGAGGATCAGAAAATAATATCTTGCAGCAGTTACAGTCAGACTATTTAGGTTGTTATGGGCTGAAATTTGTGCATTTTTAAGCCAAACAGAATGACTTGTTCAGATCAAGAACATGTGCAGCCATTTTGTGAAAAAAGGGTTGTCCATAATTGGGCTTGCTCTTGCAAGAATATATGGTTAAATGAACTTTCAATTCTTTTTCAATTTTTGAATACTGGACTGTTGTTCTAGCACTGCTAACATTGTACTTAATTCCATCAGGATGATGTTAAATTTTAGGTTAAAGAAAGCAATAAAGAAAATAGAAAAAAAAATACACTGTCCTCCAAGCCACTGGGGGCCTGTCCTCTAATGACACTACATTACTACCCAAAAGGCCTGTTCCTTTGTCAAAAATCAAGCTCAAATGAATTATTTGTTAGTTTGAATTTGTTTGAATGCAAATCATGTGGCCGAATCAAAGTTGTTGAAGAAGTAATGTTCTCTTCATTCTCTGTGCATTGTTGCCTGTCCGTTACAGGTGTTTGAGGCAGACTTTTACAAAGTCAATAAACAGCCTTTATCCACCATTTTTCCATCATGGTGTTGAATCTGAAATGCTGCCATACGTTACATCTTATGCGCTTTGGTGTCATGATTATCCATTCATCATGGGACATCTTTTGGACATGGTTTTTGGTGAGACCAGTCCAGATGGAGCAATGTGTTTTAATGTATTTAAAGGCTTATTAGATGCCAAAACACTGCACAGTGGTTTGTAGTACTGACATGATTTAACTCTGGTTATGTTACTACTGTGTTTTATCGAGGTAAATAGCAGAATTACGGTCCTTTACCAGATGATGCTGTGTTGCAGCAAAAGTTGATCCTGGTTCAACTTTTTGCCAAGTGACCCTGCATTGTTTTTCTGGAGCCCCCTCGTTCACGTCCCACCACGTAGAGTTCTTCACAGGTCCAAAGAGGTTTGCACAAACTCAAAAACACCTGGAAGCAAACCGGACCCATCTATTAATAGAAAGCTGGGACCTGGACCTATGCAGAACTGAGAAATGTTGGACCTGAAGAGGGTTAGGAGACACAGACCTGATCCACACAGATTATACAACTGATTGCTCACAAGTTAATTTACGAGTTGCCAAAACAAAATTTGCATTTTTTTCTTTCTCCCCTGTGCCTGGCTGTGAGCCATATGATCCATCCTTCTTGCCAAGAAATATAGTAAAATACAGCATGGCTAAGCCACTTTTTATTTCATCTTAAAAGTCCACGTGCTCTCATAGTGATGTATGACAAACGGACTCGTTTAGAATCAGTCATCCAATTATGTTGCATCTTGCATAATAAAGATAATGATGACTGTTTGCCCTTTTGAACTACCCATTCAAATAAATGAGAGGGCTGCATTTTTTTTAGCTGAAGTCCTATGACATCTACTGTACATATTATCTCATAAATGAAGCATTATGAAAATGCTTCCTTTAGTTAGTAAGACACTGTAAAAACCCTATGCTGGAAGGCATAAATTTAACAAAATAATAGCCAACCAAAACACTCAAACAGAAATTGGTGCAGACCAGCATACCCAAGAAACGAAAAACTTCCTGCCCCCTGCTTACATTTGTGTAAGTGAATTTTTTGAGTGAGCTGTTTTTGACACAACCACTGGAGTCCCACTGAGTCCCAGCAGCTGGTAATTACCACGTTAAAAGTGCCAGGCCATGAATAATACAGTGAGTTTGCTGCACAATTAAATCATGCAGCCATCAGTCAATGTTACCAAATAGCTTCTTGTCAGTTCACACCTGGATCAGTGCAATGAATAATATAACATCATGTCACCCCCCCCCCCCCCCCCCCATCCCAAATCAAAATAAACTATATTTAAACAGTGTAACAACAAAGACAGTTAAGAGATTTGTTTTCAGCTGGTGAGAGGTGAAGTTGATCTTCACAGCTTACTCTTTTTCTTTTCATGATGACTGACAGTTTAATTTGTTTTGACACATTTTAGTGCCTTAAAACAAGTTCATAATTATTCTGTAGCTTGAATGAAATCATAGGTTGTGATGCTTTTTGTTCTATCCAAAGAAGGATATCCTGGTTCTGCTAGAACTTACATGAACAGTGTGAAATTTTGTAGTCCTGGAACCACAGCTCTGTCTTTTATAAATTACCTTTGTATACAGTATACACACTAACAGGTTTTACAGGCTCAGTGATGATTGACTATTGATGATGGATTTATTTCAACCATGAAAAATGCTCATGCTAAACTTACTATATCTGCAAAACACTGCTAACTTAATTCATCAGATTTCATTCCAACATGCTTCTGGCAGATAAAAGTCAATTAAGGGGTCAATTAAGGTTTTTGTGGTTTTGTTTAGACAAGCCAAAGTGCTTGGTGAAGGTTAGAGAAAGACCCTATGCTGGTTCAACATGGAAAAGTGAAGTAAGACTCTTAAGTGATGTGACACGTGCGTGTACACACACACACACACACACACACACACACAGAGACAAAGCAAGTCATGGACCTTGGAACAGTTCTCACAGATAACATTTAGAATGTTTAGTAACTACTGGTTTAATTTTTTGTGTCCCCACAGAGTATAGAGGAAATTCCTCTGCCTCTGTCATTGAAGTGTACATGTGTGTCCAAGCGAGCACACACCCGTACAAAATACAGATTTTCAAAATAAAAGCCCCAAAAGGTAACAGTTTTTTTACAACAGGGTTCATGAGCCTTGATGCCTTCTCAATGACTTTTTTCTTTACACACACACAGGCAAATGAATGCACACATACTCTCCTATCATTCCATCTCCTCCTTCAGCTGTTCCTTCATACATTGTGAAGGCAGCAATGCAGTTTAGCTCCCAGCCATATGTCAGGCAATGCTGTTCAGATTCCAGCTATGTGAAGCAGTCCAATCCAGCTTCCAAATTTTCAAGCAATGCAATTCAACTCCCAGCTGTTTCAAGCAGCTAAGTGTCAACTTTTTAGCAACCCACAATCTCACCACAATTTCTACAGAAACAACTCACTAATGATAAGTTCAACACAGTTCACAGTTGAATTTAAAGACATTAAAGCTGTAGTAAGAGAAATTCCCATCTCCCACACATATCTCCCCACTCATTGATACTTTAAAATACAGTTGTTTTGAGTTTGAAAATCGGAAACTGTGACAAAATTTGGGCACAAGTGAAGATCTTCGCAAGCGTAGTGACAGAAAGACCTAGATAGGTTTCATGATCAGTCCACAAAAAAGCCACGTGCTAATAGCCCCAAATGCTTTTGACCATCAAACCCAGGACCAGCAGTGTGTCCGCTGCCTCCCGGTTTCTCTTTTCTGGATCTATAAATGAATAGCAGCCATCAATCACTGTCAGGGCCATCTTTCCTCAGCCCAGACGGACGGGGGTGACTAATGTCAGTGCATGTTACTGTCCAGCACTCCTGCCTCCACTCCCGCTCACTCACATCAAACAGACGTGACAGGCCACCAGTTACAGACCAAAGGGGCACCACAATGTCACCTTTTTAGATTTTTGGGGGAGGTTGGGGGGGACTTGTTGAGGGAACACAATCAGCTCCCAGCATCCTGCTCTTTGTTTTGTTTGTTGATTGACAGCTGGGGTGCCTTCGTTAGGCAGTGAAGAGGACGTTGGCTGAAGAATGTCTTGATTGGTGTGTAGCTCAGTATAACCTTCATTCACATTTGTCCCAAGTTTGTCCTGACTGATGGGACAGAATGTGGACGCTCAAGTGTAAGTATAAATGCATTATAGTAATAGGGTGTGATTTCGGGCACAGTGGTGCACAGAGGTGAAAGCAGCAATATGAGGACTGAGAGAGATATAGATAGTGATTAAGTATTCTCTGTCACTGGGTTCAGTAGTTAGTGAGCTAGTGCACAAGGCTGGTTTACCAAATGGGCAAAGCATGGGGTCCCAGACCTCAAGGAGCCTCAAAAGCCCCCTGTTTAATGTTGGTCAGTTTTTGGCAATGTGATTACTTGCTTTGGAATTGGCACAGTATCAACTGGTTTCTGCATTATTACATAATCCTGTGATTTAAACTTGTAGAAGATTTTTTGTCAAAATGTGTTTCTTAAACATTAATCTTAATTTTCATTTAGATTTTACTTATATGATCATGCTAACTGTGTGGTCAGAATATTGGTTGGTGTCAAAGTATCTATACTGTGCTGTGTACATTAGACTGAAAGAAAACTTTTGCTTTTATTGCGCATTAAATGCATATCTTTGATCTTTGCAACAAATCGGGAAGTGATGATTCTGGGAAAGAGAAGCTTAGGGACACCAATAGATCTTAATGAAGTGTAGGCATAGATTAATTCATGTGTTGTTTTAGTAATCTTCTACGAAGGATTTTATTGCTGTTTTACTTGCATACCCTGAGAGACACCCGATATTTAGGGTTTCAGTTATATTCGTACATTGTACCTGGATTGTATTCTTCCCTCCGAGGCTCATCAATAGCACTGTCTTAGTATTAGTTGTCAAATGAAAGTTAATTAAATGGTAGTGACCAACTGGCAGAAGAGTGGATAGTATGAAATTATATTGTTATGACAAATAAAAATCACTGTCTTTAGTTAGTATCTAATCCAAAACACTGCTTGAGTTGGTGCAACATTGGCTCAGCATTTTAGCATGATTTGTTACAGTATTGACATGTAAATCCCAAATTCAAGAAACAGAGAAGGTGCCCCCCTTCCCTTTGTACCCCAGCAAAGCCTAGTGGAGCCAACCTGCAGGTTTGCATGGATTTACAGCCCCTAACAACCCTGCAAAATGATATGGTGATGGTGATGACATTCTATTTTATGCCACCTTTCAAATCACTCAAGGTCACCTTACAGTATATCATATAAGATCAGCAATAAAACATAGTTCTGGATGAGTTGATAAGTGAATAAGTTTGTTGGGAAAGCCGGCCAAGATTGCATTGCAGCAGTCAAGGCATGATGTGATCCAAGTGTGTGAGTGTTGTGTTCAAGCAGGGCATAGTTCAGAGATGTTTGCAGATGGAAAAAGGCAATCTGGAAGACTTTCTTTGTATGACTGGAGGAAGAAAGGGTACTGTCCAGGATAACACCAAGGCTCTTACCCTGTGAAGACAGGTATAGTGGCTTCAGCAATAGGGAGTGAACAAATAGTTTTTGAGTGTGTAGATTTAGAACCAATAGGAGAAGCTCAGTTTTACCAGTGTTTAGTTTTAGATGTTTGTCATCCATATCTGTAAATCAGAGAAACAAGTAGTGAGTGTACTGAAGGGGAGAATAGAGTTGAGCTTAGTGGACACATAAAGCTGTGCATTATCAGCCAGCCAGTGAGAATGTTATGATACTCTACTGCTGGAAGATGTTGCCAAGAGGGAGGGGCTAAATAATAAACATGAGTGCCTCCAATACTGTAATCCCCTATAACAAATTGCTCTAAAAATAGAGGAAATTTTGTAGTGATGTACTGTTCTTCGTAAATACAGTTGAATACTGTAAATGTCGATGCCTCCGAGGAACAAAATACTGTATTATCAACAAGCTACTGTTGCTTCAGTCCCCTCATTTCTCATCTGAGCAAAGTCGTATAGCATCCAGTCCGACCAGCTCACTTAGTACACAGTCAGTGTAAAGATACAAAACAATAGGTGTAAAGTATTGTGGATCGTTGACTTTATTAACAAAATATATAATTAGAAAGAGGACAAATAACAAGAGGACAGAAAACTGAAGACAACCGTACTCTGACTGGACAGCACCAAAGTGGACGGACACCAAGTGCTGCTCGCCTCCTGGACACAAACACAGTACAGCATCTTCCATCCAGCTTCTGTGCTTTACTTAACAAGGTAACTCTGGTTTTATCAAAGTCATCGTTACCCTGTTATCTCATTCTGTGCTGAATTTACATTATATTAGCTTTTCTTTTTTTTTTTTTTAACTGCATGATGCTCGTATGCATGCAGATGTTTTCAGCTAATGTTAGCTAGCATCTCCTGTTTCGCTGCTGAGTGGACAATATTTGATGTCTTTCCGTTGAACCACGATACCAGTAACATGTCGATTTTATTTGATTTTCACAGCCACAGGATTGGGTTTCTACAAATCAAGAAACTAAGTTGAGTTAGCTAGCTTGGTCATTCATGTTTAACTCATGTTAATTTGTAATCTTGTCAAATGTCCATGGTAACTTGTGATCCTCCATTGATTTATTGTAAAATCTATATGAGGGCTAGCCTTCATTTTACCATTTGTTGTTGAGCTATTTCTAGCTTTGTATTGTGCACCATGCTGTTTTTCTCTCCATTTGGGGTGGAGAAACTTGTAATCATGTTTCATTTTTCATAGTGATAAAATAGTTAATAAAATGAGATCATTGTATTGTAATGATGAGACATAGAGGTCATTGTCATAAGAAAACACCCAAGAATTTTTATTGGGTGAACACGCAGACAATCATGACTTACCACAACAAATATGTGCTTTTACACATTCAGGCACTTCATCGGTATAAACCCCTAGAGAGGAACTCTTGGTGTCCAAGAAGCAACTGTTGATCTACATGTGGCTGTCCTTAAGAAAAAAAAAACTTCTCCACACAGGACCTCACTTTCACGAAGGAACAGCCCAAAGATGGTCATATTATTTCAAGGTACCAAGTCTCAGTATAATGTTCTATTAAGTTCAGTATAGTTCACTCCAGTTGTCTTCTTTATGCAGTTCCAGGCTTGTTCTTGCACTTGCTTTCAAGTGCACATGATCAGAACTCATGAAAGGTGGATACTGAAGGAAGGGTGCATTTAGTATGATATGTAAATTTTATACAAATTGTTGAGAACCTGTTTGACATGATTAATTATTCTCATGGATTGCGTTTTACATTTTGTTTTTGTTATTTGAAGTGTATTGGCTACTGAATGTAATAAATGTAATGTGATACAGACATTTCTTGTCATTGTTCAAGAAAAAAAGAAACAGGGTACATGGACTAGGACATGCAGACTGCGAACCTGTTCAGTTGTGATGTGTCGGTCACGAACGAAACGGCTCTCAGAACCGGCTCTTTGAAGTGAACGATCGGCTCCTACCCGGGAGCTGGAGTGGGAGCCCCTTTGGGATTATTTTTGGGTTTGTTTTTTGCGATTTTTTTTATGTTCAATCTGCACATGATTAGTCAACTACATGATGTGTGGTGGCTTCTTTGTGTGCACACTGAGCCGGGGGGGGGGGGGGGTTTACAGACACTGTGCACGTGTGCGCACACACACACACACAAAACCGCGACAGACAAAAAAAATGAAAAATTGCTGAAAAATTTGCTACAAAGTATGTTTTGTACATTAGTAGTTAATTTTACACATAATTTTACATTATTTTGGTAATAAATTATTTTAAGCAACAAAAAATCTGAGGAGCCACTGGGGAGCCGAAAGAGCTGGCTCTTTTATGAGAGCCGAGCTGTGAGATCTAGCACTCTTAAAAGAGCCGAAATTCCCATCACTACTGTTCAGCATGAGGAATGGTGTTTTTATGAAATTATTTCAAATTTGTCAGTTACTGAATGTGTTGCATACAGCATTGACTTTAATAAAAGACTAATTTTGTAAGACATTCACTTGTCTAAGTCATTTCTGTGCTATGTGCAATTTTTAAGGTTTTCGTTCTACAGTTCTGTAATACATTTTACAGAAATGTGGAGATTACAGTAGGAACACTAAAATAATAGCATCATGCAACCTACCAGTTGACAGTATTGAACTGTAAAGGTAAAAATTATACAGCAAAGTCTTTTTTCACAGTAATAAACTTGTTATAGATTACGGTAGGTACACCGTACAATAACAGTTTCTTGTTGGCGACTGTAGCTGCCTGTAGTTTACTGTAATTTAACAGGGAAATTTCTTACAGAGTAACTCCATGCTGAACTATGGAGCTTTCTTACCAGTAATTCTGAATCTACACAAAATGTGACTGTGGGTTGACATAGCTTGACAGTTAGCAGTTCAAAGGAAGAATGATCTGGTATGATAGATCAGTGTATAGCATCATCACAGGCAGGGCTCTGTGGTCAGGTTAGCAATAATAAATATAAAATTTCTGGTTAAACTTTCAAAATATAGCTTGGCGAGAACAATAGTAAGCACATGGTTTATGTAGTGAAACGGACAAATTCTAATTAGGTTTTGGCACCAAAATTTCTTGTTAAGGTGTAGCCGGGAAAACTAATTGGTTAGGTTTACGCAACAATACTATTTGATAAGGTTTAGGCAAATAAGTTACCCCAGTAATGAACCCCAGTCCCCTGGGTGAAAGTCCTGTGTTGACCCATCCAACTACCCTAACCTCCTCCATAAGTGATTTTGGACTTTCCTCGCTGTTTATACTATGCCACCTGACACTTTGGGAATGAGAACAGCTGTCTATAAAAGTCTATCGGACTACCCTGCAGCTTAAAAAATTATGCTAAAGGGTATTCAGCGCCTTAAAAAGTGATACCAGAAGGTCCTGACCAAGTGTCTGTATGTTGGCGGAGCAGGTGGTGCAGACAGTCCACCAAAATTATATATCCACAATGAATGTACCTTGGACACCAGTGAAGATTGTCTCTGTTCAATCAAAAATGTCTCTGAAGTTTGTTGTGTGACCCAAGTCTGCATAGTTCATCCATTCAGTGATTTCAGCTTAGATCCAGTATCCGGTAAACAAGCCAGTATTCGGTAAAACAAGCAAACAAAGGTCAGAATGCGTAATGGCAGCCAAAACGTGCGAGCGTTCACACAGCTGGAAGTTTTCTACACAGCCCACAGCTCAGTGAGTAATTCCCCCATTTCTTCTATTGCACTGTGATAGTACAGTAGTGAAAATTTGTTAAATTTACTTTAAGCTGCCTATTTTGCAGTCAAGATTGGTGTGGGGCTACCACATCCTGACATGTTCAGGACAGTGGTTAATTAGGGATCATAGGGCTGTGGCCACCGGCACTGCAGTAAAGGGCATTAGAAATGCTGAGGGTTAATGAATATATGGGGCGACTATGCAATGGTGTTATCAGTAAAGCAGTTTTGGACCTTGGTTTCTCTTGAGCTGTGTGGCTTAACATAGAACTTGCATATTTGTGGTCAATGCAATATTCTGTGTTGTAAGGCAGAGAAGAGAAGAATATTTATTCAAAGCACAGATAAGTGGTAGCATTGTAAAGGCAATCTAATAGACTCTACAGCAACTCCAAGTTCTGAAGGCTTATCTGTTATTGGCTACTAAAATATCAGTCACAAGACTGTTGGTGCATTTTAATGAAACTAATGGGAACATAATTCCGCTCTCCTTCCTCACAAATCATTGATGAAATACCCTTAGCAAGGCAATTAACTCATATGTTCATGAGCACACCTGTGCTGCTGGCAGCAGTACGATTCTGTGGTTGCACTGCTTTCAGTGTCTGTGATCCTCCCTCCACATAATCACAAACTCTGACTTGGTCTTGCAACTTGTCTCCACTGGAGAGTGTGTGTTTTGATAGCACTCACACCAAAATCAATGTAGTTACATGGAAGAAAATAAAAAAGATGTTCTGATGTTTTTTTTTGCATACATTCAAATTGACATGTAGACACATGAATGAATGAAAGAAAGAAAATGAATGAATGAATGAATGAATGAATATGCCTGAACATGACCTCAGAACTAACCCTCAACCTCTAGAGCAGTAGTCATTTCCTGAAAGCTGCTTGGAAAACTTTCCTGTCCACCTAAACTTTTTCCTTCCTACAGAGTCAAAACTTGCAACTGTCATGAAGGGACCATAATGGAGTCAGTGCTGGATACATAACCTACTGACTGATTGTACATTTATAAAAATGTGGTCACTTGTTTAGCTAATGAGTGCTGTTGTATCAAAACTGACATTTATGAACAGTTGTACAAAACCTGTACTCTTTGGTGTCCTTTTACATTTTGAAGAGTTTAAATACTTAGTTTATCTAATTTAAACTTGCAGTTAACTTTAAACCATTTATAAACGTGTGTACACTATTGCTTTATTGTTGGCACTTTATAAGATTATTTGTTTTAACTACAATTTGATGTGTCATGGCAAAATGTATGCAAAAGGTCTGATATTTGCCTCCTATTTCTTTCTTTTTTTTTTTTTGTCTCTGTCTGCCTCCTCATTTTATGGGTAAATGGTTATGTACAGATGCTGATCGAGCCCAGAAGCATGGCATGGATGAGTTTATTTCAGCCAACCCCTGTAACTTTGACCATGGCTCACTGTTTGAGTTGGTACAGCGCCTTACTCTGGACCACAGACTCAACGACTCCTACTCCTGCCTGGTAAGGAAAGGTTTTATGACAATGTGACTGTCACTGTGTAAGGCTATGTAGAAGTAGTTGAATGATGAATGAAAAACATGGTGTTTAAGAGAGAAGTTCAACCCCAGCCAAATCGCTCACCACCACATACATAACCAAAAACTGCATAAAGAGTGCATATTTGGGTTGACATTTTGAAAAGTTACAAAATTGTTGGATGCAGCTTGCTTAATTATACTATCAGAAAGGTGTTTGGGAGGGATTTTGACAGCTTTTGGACTATTTGACAGATTTACTTCATGTTCTGAACACACCTTAAGACTCACTGAGGATGCACTAAGACACAGTCACTCAGGTCATAATCAGGTGATCACAGAGCCATATGCCCATCTAATCTACATTGTATTTACAGGTAAAGGTATCAGTATTGTGTACAAAGCTGCCTAGCTAGCAGTCCTCTATGACATTTATATTTGTGTATTAACATTTGTTTACCTCAACACCTCATCACGCAACAGTATTTGTATGTGTTACCAACAGGGCTGGTTCAGTCCCGGTCAAGTGTTTGTCTTGGACGAGTACTGTGCTCGCTATGGCGTTCGAGGATGCCATCGGCATTTATGTTACCTGAGTGACCTTCTGGAGAGGGCGGAGAATGGAGCCATGATCGACCCTACGTTGCTACACTACAGCTTTGCCTTCTGTGCCTCCCACGTCCATGGAAACAGGTGCAAATCACACTGCTGGCCTGTCTCATGTCCATCCCTTTCCCCCATGTACAACCTACCCTTGGATGGTAAAATTATTGGAACTCAAAATATCACTTTATCATAAAAACTGAATTTGGAGCTGGCAAATGATGACAAATTAGGGACAAACAAGCCAGTCCATACATATATGATGTAAATATGACACCTCAACCCCTCTTTTTTTTTTTTAACTTTTGAATTATCCTTTGACTTTGTTGTTTTCTCTTGCATGTCTATTGGCTTTCATTTGCATGTTGTTTGCGCACTCACTTTTCATCTCTTTTTTTCTTTTTTCCCATGAATAACCTCTTCCCTTGTTCATTTTCACAAAAATGGCCCTCCTCCACTATTCCCAAAAACCCTTCCACAAAAAATTCCCCAAAACCACACCTAGTCAACATGTGTCTAAGTTGTTAAACTGGCCGGTATCTGAGGCCGAACTTGAACAAGCTCTGTTTCCCTCTGCCCCTGATCTCCCTGCCCAAACTACTAAGAGAGAGCTCAAAATCATTGAGTTCATGAGGAAAAAGGATCCCAGATCCCCAATTTTCTCAGGAATTAAAAGGTAAGTCATGTCTAGTCTATGTTGTACAGTCTAACTAAAGGGGAAATATAAACATCTTGAAAAGGTTTTAGCCATCGCCTATTATGAGCTATCCAAACTCACCATCGTGATACAGTCAGACAAGTTTTGAAACAAATCAGGTTTAACCCAATGAATCTAATTTGAACATGCTACAATGTGTTCTTACTGGTTGTGAGACCAGTAAGAACACATTGTAGGAACCATCTGAGGTCATGTTCAGCAACCATGTAGCAAGCATTGTAGCAACCATTGTCTCAATTTTATACTGATACCTCTGTATGACCTACATGAACAAGACCATCTGTGAGAAGATTGGCAATTTCAATGTAATTATTGTCAATGCTGCTCACTAGGTCATATTGTAACAGGTAGGTGTAGGACCCAATTGCAGTGCCATCAGTACACGGAAGTCGCTTTCACCAACTTCGATCTCAGGCATGACAGAGACGGATAAACCACAGTACAGATAAATCCCATTTTGAACAACTGTCACTGAAAGTACACGATGTGGCAAGATCAATGTTCTGTTCAGAACTATTTAGAGTTTCTTAGTCAGATACTGAAGGCAGAGGTATTCACCAGAGAACAAGAAGATCAGGTGAAGTCAAAGGCAGGCAGGTCCAGTAACAAGAGATCAGTCCAAAGGTAAAGTCTTGCATGAGACGATCTGGCAAAGAGTGAGTGTGGCAGAGCAGCTTAAAAACTGGGCTGATAGGTAAGGAGAATCAGGTGAGGATCAGGTGAGTGGGCAGGTGGGTGTGGCTGGCAAGGGGAGAGGAGAGTGGAAAGGTACTAGCTGAGCAGCTGAACAGATGACAAGGAGGTAGGAGACTGAATATACTGTGACACATATTCCCTTCAAATCAGACAAAATGATTTACGGCATGCAGACCCAAAGAGCCTATGTTTTTTTCCCTGGCATAGTTTTGCAGTGAGTACTATGGTAATCAGTGAAAAGGACACCGGGCAAGATTATTTTTCAGAGAATTTTATTTTGACATTATATTTTGTGATTATGGCTGTTACTGGATTAGGATCAGCAAAGAGAAAAAGAAGTGTTAACGGAAGATGAAGAACAACAACAACAACAACAAAATCCTTGGTTGGTTGTTCAAAAGATGGACAGAACTGCAGGATTTGAAAGGTTTCAAAACTGATCCTGAATTGGCCCTCTTATGTGATAGGAAGAATACTGATAACTATAGCTGTCCCAACAAAAGGTCTGTTAAGTATGTTAAGCAGTAGCTTTGAGTTTTCCTATTTGCGTGTGTGGCTATGTATATGGCCATTCACAATAGGTGCATGTGATCCATATAGAATAATAGTGCCAGGTTAGCAAAGAGGATGGTTAGTTTGCATACATGATATAGCTCCAGTTCTATGAGTACATGTGTAAATCATAACTAAGATCCACTTAGTGGTTTGGCTATAAGCGGCCACCACCAGCGCTGAAAAATGAAGCTAACTACTTGGAAAAACTGTAGTTCCTTGAATGGTCACTTGAGGCTGGCTCCAAAAAAAAAAAAGGAGTCAGTCCCATAGATGCCCATATTAAAATGCCCAACTTTACAGGAGTGAATTTTTCCATGACTTGGCATTAGCTGGTGTGTCTGCTCTGAGCAGGTCATATGCCAGTCAGAGAGCCATCAGGTAAGAGTGTGGAAGTGGAAGAGAAAAAGAAAGTGAGAGAAGCTGGGGTTTTTTTGACCTGATGAATTCATGAACTATAGGCCACACTCAACCAATGGGAGCTCAAAGCTGAGTCTGTGGGAAGAGTTCATACGTAGGTGTGAATATGTGGAAGATTGTGGGAAAGGTGAAGGAGCCTGGACCCTTGTACTGAGTACAATGACTTACTTTTCATAATAAAAGTTTGGTTTCAGTCAAACATATGTCAGATTTATCACAGGGATCCCATGGCACCTACATTCCACCCCTTTGAGTTTATTTGTTCGTTCATTCAAATTTGTCTTTTCTAAATTAATAGTAGGTTTAGTATAATAGATGCCTGGTATTTGTTCAGAATTGATTTTGCTGCTGTCGCTAACAAATCCAAGTTTGCCCATATAACTCAAGAAAAGTACTTATTACAGAATCAGAAAAAGAATCAGAAAAAGCTTTATTGCCAAGAATGCTTTTACACATACGAGGAATTTTTTCTGGTGAAATTGGTGCATGACACATCTACTAAAATATGACACATCTACTAAAATAAGAGCATAAAAAATAACAATTTAAATATATATACAGAAGTCTGTTATTGTTAGAAACACAGTACTGTTTTTCAGAAAGAAGTCCCAGTTACATACTGAGTACTAAGGTGGACTGTGTTGTTAGTTATCTTGTGCTTTAAATTTTGCTTAATTAGTGCCTCAGGGCTGTAATGCTCTGGGCAGCCAGTGTGCATCACATGCTACAGTTCTCTGGTTGAGAGGCATGGGCTGAACAGCTGTTGTCACTCTTGTAGTAGTGCAGAGGGGGCTGAACAGTTCTGGAATGCTCTAGTCCCCCCTTTGGAGGGATGAGCATAGACGAATGTGTCATGCATCAGTGGCTGAGAGGAGCACAGGGCAGGATATCTTTTAGAGGATGAACATGTTCATTCATATCTCCTCTCTGTCTGTTTCAGAGAGATGGGAAGTCAGGTAACTGTTACCTCTGTCCCTCGGTAGAGATTGAGAAGCAGATGTTCTAACCTAAGCCTTACTTAAGGTTTTGCCCCTCTGACCCATATATTATTATAAATGACATTAGATTATTAATTCTGATGCATCACTGTGTAAGCAGCATGCTACTGTTTAGGGTGGAGCTAGTTGGAAATACTTCATATACAGGTTTATACGCAGGAACACCAGATATATCTGAGGGGCGAAGAGATGATTAATGGGAGAACAATGAAAAAGTTCTTATACACAGATCTGTTTTAAGATTTTGAACTTTTGTCTAATCTGATGACATATTGGATCATTTGAACATTTACTTAAAAGAAACCATGTAAGAAGTTTAAAGGGAAAAATCCCTCTTGGTGTTGTTAACACCTCTAAAAACTACTGGTTTACTCTTTAACAGTGGATTGTATTTAGTTTTTTCTTATGATCATCAATTCATATTAAAAGACCAAATCTAACAACACATTAGTCTGTATCTACTCATACTTTATGAATTCGCGAACATGTCTATAGCACCTCCAAACCCATTTCTTACTTCTGAAGACATAAATCTTTAAAAAACTGGTTACAAAAGTATTGTTTAATTTTTACAACAGATGGGTAATTTCCTAAAGCAGCAATGCCCCCTCTTTAATTTGTCTTCCCAGAAGTTCAGCAAAATGCCTTTTGGGGTTACAAAGGCTGTTTTGGTTCTCCAGTGCTCTGATCACTGTAAAACATCAGACCACCTTCTCCCGCTCCAACAGGTTGACATTGTCCTGTCTATCCTAAGAAAGATCAGATAGACATATCCATGTGATATTCAAGTAAGCCTTGCACCAGTGCTGTTGAGTATGGTTGTTGATGTTGCAGTGAAACAGATTTGTGAGATATTTCAGCCCCAGTGCCCATAAGTGCCAGTTCATTTGTCACCTACTGTTGAACCTGCTAACACTACTCCCGGTCCAAAATGATTCATTTTAACTGAGGAGCAGCCAGCAAATGCAGAGACAAACTGTGCTGTGGTGTCACCTCCAGCAACTTATCTGCTACCTCCTGCTGAACCTGCATTCAGTGTTCTAGTTATTGAGGTTATAATGAAAAGCCTAGAGCCTTGAGAACCCAGAACTAAACAGAGAACTAGACTTCACTGCAGTGCAGGATGGCTTGAACAAAGCCAACAATGTTCAGTCTGGTGACAATCTCTGCTGAAGTGTTGCCTCCACCAGCTCCTTCAACACCCTCTACTAAACCTCTTAGCATTACTGATGTCCAGGACCTGGAGGATATAAATGAAAGCCTCAGCCTCGAGGAGAACCCAAAAACCACCAGAGAATCAGACTCTGCCATGACTCCAGCTTTATCGGCTCCTCTGACCCCTCCTGCTGAACCTGTGGTCATTGTTACAGTGCACTCAGAAGTCAAGATGACCAAGGAGAAAAGCGCTCTGGGCTCTTTCAACCACTGTTCAAATAAAACAAAATAATTGTTGTTATCTGTCAGATTGTTTAAATGTTCACCTGGTATGAACATGAAATTTAGATTTTTCTTTTTACTCACAGTTTAATGCTCAGGTGTAAATGAAACATTTTACATTACAGTTCCAGGTTTTTTATTGCTGTAATTGTTTCTCTTCTTAAATGCCATCTACTTAGTGTGAATCCACAAATACTGGCAGAGGATGTAATTTTTACTGCAAAACTATTACTTAGTAGCAGTGGTTGAGGAACACTTAAGTAAAGGTAAAAATAAAGTCAGAAATGTACTCTAGTAAAAGTACCACATTAATTTGAGTAAAAGGAAGTAAGTGCTTACTTTTACACATGTTCTAAAGTATTAGTGTTAGTACTTGCCAAATGTATTGTGTTATTATAGAGGATGAAAAGTTGGTTTGGTTCAACATGGTTGGCAATCTGACTTTTAAACAAGACAATGGTATCTTTCAGTCTCACAATAAAGGAATTTAACCAATTGCCAAGCAGCCAAACTTGAATGAAAAACCTAAAATATTTGGCTTGTGGCTGCTGGTAATTTTAAACATTTCCTTTCTGTAACTAAAGATAATTCTTTACAAACAGTCTTACAACATAAAATCAGCTGTGGGACTGACGTGAGAACATCCATTGTAGTAGCTGTACTTGCCAAGTATCCTTCTCTCTGTCTGGTTTTCTCTTGAATGTGGCCCTGCTTCATGATACTAAAGTAGTCCTCCTCTGATGACCTTGAGTTGTTTCCTAGGAGCTGCATTGGCTCCTGTTCTAGTGCGTCTGGATGTAGTTCAGACCTACACACAACAGTTACCATTAATACCAATAGAGGAAATGTACTGTAATTCATCTACCTCTGTGAGAAACATGAATGACATTACCCCTCTGTACTTTCACAACAATAATGCAGTATGTGTCTCAATACACAATACTTTTAGTTTTTGCATCAAAAACAGGATTTTATTAAGATGAGGAGCTGTTCTTAGAAAGGTTTATTGGAGAACACTCACAACTATACCTGTACAACAGTATTTGTAATTTAGAAAAAGCTGGCAATTTCAGGAACAATTGAAATGATTTAACCTGCTTCAACATGTCCTCATTACTCATTCAGGATGTACGAAACTTTGTAAGAAGAACTGCTGCAGCAATCAAGTCACGGTCAGCAAGCATGTCTCTGAACTGCTGCTGTATACTTCCTTGAAGGGCATGGATCAGTGACTTGCAGAACTTAGAGCAGAACCAGAGGTGGTCAAGCTTCACACTTACAAGGGTTATGGTGGGCAGCAGCCATCTCATATGAACATCTTCCTCTGTCTGCCTGCATGGAGATTGGGCTATGGCCACAACATGTTCAGTCAGGAAAGCAATCTGGGCGCAATGAAACAGCAATAAATTATCTCACATATCCGTGTAACATATTAATATGAACTAGTTCATAAGACAATATGAATGGTGTTTTTGGCTTGGTTATTTCAATAATTGTGAAGTGAGTATTTCACATTAAATTGTTAGATTTAAGTTATGCACAACTGTACCAAAAAAAGGCATGCAATGAATCTTCTTCATATTGTCTAGCTAGAAACAACCATCTCTACAAACACCACAGATAACCTGTAATTTGATTTTTATGCGATTTGTATGCATGATAATGTGTTTGCATTACAACATAAAAACACATGAAACACTAGTTTATAATAAGAGCTTTAGAAATATAATGTCACCTTGTGCTTACTGAATTTAGGTTTACATAATTACGCAGCTACACTATTATATCAACTTGTTATTTACAGTTCACCAATGAATTAGCCTGGTCATGAAGATTTGCATAAAAGTTATAAACCGGAGTTACATTTTGATCGGAGTATGATCAGTGTCAACAGCACTGCTCTGATGGCCTCTTTTTCAATTACAATCATTCAATTACTTCTACAGCTGTTGTACCACACTGGTCAGCACTTGGCGATCGCTGCATGTGAAACCTTTTTGTAGGTCTCAATTGGATTTGGTTTGTCACATCCACTGTTGAGATCAGGTTAAAGAGATAGAATGACTACCCTAACGATCCCTAACCCCAACTATCATCCTCATCCACAAGGTGCTTCTTCAACAGCCTCTACTTCAACTCCCAGAACCTCATCTTCCTGATTGTTATCCATTTCCACAACCTTTTCACCTGCAGCTGAGCTTGCTTCTCTCGATGTGGCCATATAGTTATTTTTGGCCATGAATCCTGAAGGCCTTGATGAAATTGGATTGCCACTGAAAGGCTCCAGTGTCTTTATATCTTTTCAGCTGAACGCCAACACCAAGCAGACTCATATTTCTGTTGTTTTAGCCCCTCTCAGTGGGCACATGTCCTCATCTCTCTCTTTTAATATATCAGAGATGGCACCGCATGAATGTAACCGTGTGCGGCTGTTTGCTTACAAGTCAAAATGTACGCTAACGTTCATGTGGAGGATCCTCAAATAAGTGATACTGTCCTGAAAGATCTTTCATACAACATACTAAAGAAAGGAGATTATTTGACTTTAAAATTGTGTTATTTTCTCCATCTCTAACAGTTTGCATGTTACCTCTGTAGTTTAATTTCAACAGCATAATCCATGCTTTCTGCAGCCTTTTTACATTTTAAAATCAACATGTTTCAGACTTGAAAAAGCAAATCCCTGTTTTCCTCTGGAGGCACAGGCATAAATAATCAAATGAATGATGGCTGAATTCCATTTAGCTGCCTCGCTTTCAGGGTCCTGATATTGTTAATGGTGACTCACTGTCAGTCACTGTATTAGCTGGTGTTAAGGACACCAGCTAATACTTCAGATGTGTGGGATCCTTTAAGCAGCATGCAAGCAGAGCTGCTGAGTATCTCTCAAGACTGTCAGGATCTATCTAGTGAGCAGAAACTCTGCTAAAACTGCCAGTGCAGTCCAGCAATCAGTTATTGTGGCTATGTACAATATTTGATATTTTGCATTATTTGCAGTTGCCTACATTCTCAGTTGTTTTTTTTTTTTTTTTTTTAAATCTTGGTTCAAATTGTTAGATGAGACATCACAGTGGAATTAGACTGGAGCTGCTTTTTAACTCAGAATGTTCCACTGTTCCACAAAGGTGCAAACCCTTGACAATAAAGTTTATCACTGCATGGTCAATGCTGTTTTGAGAAACTTTGGTGGTTTCCTCTGGTTTTCACTGCCTGCTGGTTGAAGTACTGTCACTGGACTCAGGTACTTCCCTTTTGCTGGCAGCTGCTATCATTGTACCGCTGGAAACCTATGCCTTCTCTCAAAAGAAAAGTCAAAAGATGTCTTAATTAATATTAGTATTAATAGATATTAGTCCTCACGCTGTCATTTTATAATACCATCTAGTTTTAAACCTTACCTCTACTGAAGGAGAACAGGGTTCAAGAGCCCCTAGCCACACAGGTGGCAACATAATCACCAATGTGATGCTGGAAGTCAGTGACTTGTGTCAAGTGGAGATGTTGAGAGGTCAGTCAATATAATGACATTATGCTAGATGGTGTGCAATATTCATGCTTTTCTATTAATTTGAATGGCCAAGATAACATATCTAATAGTTATTAGCAAAGCAGCCACAACATGAAAACTGCAAGGAGAGGAAGAGAAAGAGACAGCGTCTGGGTGTGGGCTAGAGATGTGACCCAAGACCAGTTAATCATCGTTGATAATAATGCAGTGCAGTGGGGACACCAACATTCCATAGAGGAGACAAGTGTATATAACACAGATCTATCTATCTATCTGTTTGAGACCCCAGTCTGCAATGTAGCTCATACACTACAGCGACACTTCTGTCCATATTTTTCCTCTTCCTCTCTGTTGCTGGTCCACACGATCTTTCTCTCTCTCTGTCTCTCTTTGTCTTCAGCGAGTCTACATCACACACACACCAGACAGATTAGTACTAGACTTAAGACAAATTCAGAAGAGTTATCCATTGAAAGACCTTCTTTGTCTAGCACTGCTTAATCTGTTCGACTGTCCAGCAAAGTTTAGCCAAACTGTCTTGTTTTCAAGACCCCCCCCCCCAGCAGCACCTTTTTCCCGCATTCTTGTATCCACCGCTGGCATCCAAGAAACAAAGTATAGATATTTGCTGTAAGATGTTATGGAGTAAAAGTACCCAGAATTCTGCTCAAGTAAAGTACAGATACATGAAAAATGTATTTAAGTACAGGAACGAAATATATTCCACCACTGCTTGTTTGCAAGTACAGGTGGGTTATTCCTGTGACAACTGGTGTTGAATATCAAGACTTCAGGCCAGTTAAAGAGGGGAATCTAAAATTTTGTATTCTCAAAAAATATTCAAAATTAATATTATGCGATTATAAATTATTGCCAACAGTACTATACCTCACACAGAGCCCTATTTGTATTGGAAAAATAATTAAAAAGCATAATTTTTTATTCAAATAGTAGAATTTTACTTGCATTGAATTCGCTTCAGGGAACCGTCTTTTGAAAAAGGAAAACTGATAGCCAGTTAATGAAGTCTAATCAAATTACCATATCAATAGCTAGTAAAGTTGAAGGGTTTGGGAGTTGTGAATAGTAGAGGTTGACAGCATGTACTCTTTAATAAATAGACCAACATGTATATTCAAAAGCAATTATTTAAAAGATAATTAGATTAAGAATACACATGCATTTTGTAATCTAAGTAAATGTACTTAACTGAAGAACAATATGACAACTATGACAGAACATCACAACGATAAAGCTTGGCAAACAATGTTAAACCACATCAATTGTTAGGATGTTGAATGCAGTTTTTACTGATGCTTTTTCATCAATACATGTAATACTAGTACACATACAGACACACACACACACACACACACACACACACACACACACACACATTTATATATCACACACACATATATATGTATATGCTGTGTATGTGTATGTGTACATGTCAAGTGTTTTAGGCCCTGGAACTTTCAACAAACAGAAACAAGTGAAGAAAGAGCATATGTGTCACACTGCCATCACTCTTCTCTATTTCCATTAAGTTAGTTTTGCAGCTTTGTCATTTTAAGACAAGTTTATGTCATAAAGATTGTAGTCTGCAATCCTTCTTTCTTGTTTTGCTCTATCTACAAAGACGCAGTGAAAAAGGTGAAAGTTTTAACTGACATGATTTACCTTGGGCACTGAGTAATTTTGAAAATTCTGAGTGAAACTGTGTTTGAGGAATCCCCATATATGATTTTTCCAGACATCCAGATTTTTCCAGGAGCAATTTTCAGTTCAAACGCTGTAATGTCTTGAAGATTCTGTGGTATGTGACACAGGAGTCATCTGGCTTTTATTCTAGTGTGTACCCTGTTATCTAAGTTGGAGTATTTACCTCTTGTCTAATCTGCTATGATATCTGCGGACATCCAATCTGTCAACATCACAGTCAGCCGTCTGTGCATGAAGCCTAACAAAGATAGACGAGGGCCACTCTGGCGCTGAGGGCAAAGGTCGGGGGGGGCTGTCTGTCTGTGCAACCCCTCCACCTCCTTCCATCCCTCCAACTAACTCCATCCTCTTTCCATCTATCGACCCATCCATCCATCCATCCATCCATCCCTCCCTCTGTCCATGCTGACAGTGACCAAGGACTGAGGCCTTTTCTGATCAGCATGGACAGATGGACAGCACTCACACCAAGAGAAACAGAAAAAAGATACAGAGAAAAATACTGTAGAGGACAAATATGATAAGAAAAGGAGTTTGATTGAAATCTGTGGAGAGAGACATTTGGAGACTTATCACTGTTTTTTTCACAAAAAAATGGACATTTGGGAGGAGTAGTTTGCTTCAAACCCGAATGGTTGTTTCCTGCTGCAGAGGCCAGAGTTGAGCACAGTTTGCTGTTGATATTGAAGATAGAGATGACATACATGTAAATTCACATTTAAATGTATATTTTCTTATCATAAAATCCCGAAATAATGAGCGCTGCATATCTACACATCCACATTCACACACATCAAACAAAGACCTGCTCTGCTAGTCCAGTCGTCATGCCTGGAGGTCAAGGCATGACAGGCTGACAGGTTGTCATGTGTGACGGCCGAATGTCTCTGCTGCCAACGCTGCTGCGTGTGCCCCAGTGCATACACCTCATCCAGACCCCCCCCCCCCCCCCTTCCCAAACAAACACACACATAAACACCCCACCCCCACCCCTGCCTCCTAATAGCCCGCTGGCCTGGAGGTGTTGGTGCACCAAGTTGGACTCAGTTGCCCGGTCGCCTGCTAAAGTGTCAGGATTTGACTTCTGTCCAGCTAAACGTCGCCTCCTTTTAAATCCACTGTTTGTTAGGCAATGGCTTTGAAATAATTAAAAAAATGTCAGCTGCTCTTTATTTGATATGAAATACAAAAAAAGAACGTAGTTAAATTTGTTATTAAGGACAAATGCTTATTTGACATTTAACTGAAGCATATTACAGCTTATACATTTCTCATGTCGTCTTGGAATTGATTGTAAAATTTTGTGCAAGATGTTCCAAAACACTAGACTTAAATGACAGTGGTCCAAGGATGGGCTTATGTTATCTTATATGTAACATTCAAATTTTCTTACTGTACTATCCATACGCACATGCAGGGTTGTGTTGACGTGCATTGGTTATGAAATGTATATTTTAAGACAGTTTTATGATATGAAGCGAGGTTTGGATATGTAAACAAGATCCATAGTAAACTAGCAATAATGAGGAAGTCAACGTATATCCCAATTTAAGTGTTTTATTTTTGGAAAATACCTTTGCTGTTCAAATATTTTCTGGATGATTTATGGCAGCAGCCGTCCACCATTTAAATTTTTTTATTTTGTTATTTGTTGTATGATTTACCAGTAATTTGGAAATTTTGTGAGAAAATATCAGAAAAACTGAAAAAAAAAAAAAAAAAAGTCCTTCAGACGTTCCAACTTAACAAATTCTAATGTTTTATTTTAACAAAACCTCAAAGATATTCATTCACAAAAGGACAGACAGCAGTTTTTCACATTTGAGAAATTGGAACCAGAGATTTTTTATTTTTTTGTATTTTTTTTGCCATTTTTGCTTAGAAAATGACTAAATGATTAATCAGTCATCACAAGAGTTGATTCATTTTCTGTCAGTCGAGTAATTGATGAATCAGTTCATCATTTCAGCTCTAGACTGATTGATTCTGGGAATTAAAGTGTACAAAATAAAGAATGGATTCTGAAAATGACAAATTAAGGAAAGCAGTATGCTACACATGATTAAGTGTACGGTAATTACCTTTTGCATTTTGGGATTTTTTCGAATTGAAATTACAAAAGCTTTCTAAAGCAAACATGTTTTATAGCAGTCTACCTTAAGGACTTGATGAGGTTGTCGGCTGCATGGAGCAGGAGAAGTGAAAGTGTTGCTGGCTTGCCGTCTGTCTGTCATTGATGGCTCATTTGCTTGTTGTCGTCATCGGAGCTGTGAGGTCATGAGGTCAAGCAAGCATGAGGAAGCTGCCAAGAAACAACGTGCGGCTGGAAGTAAAAAAAAAGAGAGAGAGCCCTGCAGGACTTAATTAGTGTGAAATTCTGCTCTTTCATTTTCTGTCACAATGTGAAAGGTAAGAGGGCTTTTCACTGTGAATTTTTTATGACAATTCCTCTCCAATTTCTGTCAGGCTCTTATGTACCAATATCTATCACAAGCCACGAAACAAAAAAAATTAAAAACCAGTTAGTCATGAGGAGATTTCAGGCTACATTCATTATTTGTGGTATTTACTTCAACAGCCCGCCACAATTTTGAAAAATTGAAATCGACACCTCTTATTATCAGCGTGTGCCTGAGAAAAAATAAACAAACAAACCAAAAAACAAATATGATAATGAGTAAATCTTGCCTGTTAACTGCTGGTGCGGTCAAAGAAACCAGTAAATAGATTCAGAAACTTCATCTCCATTCCTCAGCTTCATGATTTTCAGCAGTAGAGATGTACAGGTGGCTGTGATACACTGACCGTGTCTGTTCAAATGTCCATGAAAACTGAGGGGAGTCTGTATGAGATGATCGCTGATGCTAAGAAAACTGGTACTTGAAATGTAACAAACACAGCACTCATGGAGCAGTACAGCAAGTATATGCCGCCACCACACACACACACACACACACACACACACACACACACACACACACACACACGGTTTCTCTCTGTCTGCTGAAATGACATGTCAAGTGGGGTGGGGGACAGAGGGGGGTAGAGAGAGAGAGAGGGAGAGTGTCATGTCTCCTGCTTCTCATCAAGCTGTCATGGCCACCAGTCCAGCGCTCCTCTGTCACATGCACTCTGCTCACACTCCACCCAGACCCAACCATGTCACAAATGATAAACACATCGAATACACACACACAACTTGTAAAGCTGTAATTGCTATTGAATCTATTGAAGTAGTAAGAAGAATATGATGCATGTGAATCTCGGAACTTTTTAAGGTGGCTTTCTTTATGTGTTTAGATTTCACCTGAGCATAGCTGATGTAATGTTAGAAGTTTGCGCCATGAAACCTGGGAGGCTTGTAATTTAAAACAAATTAGGTTTCATTAACTGAAGATATCTTTCACAGATATTAAACAGTGTCTAACTGTGAGTGTGTGGAAATCCTTAACTGCCAGCAATGTGAGTGCAGGGATGTAATACGGAGAAAGTCTACCGTGTATCTTTTTTCTCAAATTGTAATTGTAATGAAGTGCGCTGCCTTTTAATTGACTTTGATTTTCATTATTGTCAGTCCTTATGCATTGTGCAGAACCAGTAGTTATGAGGTGCTGTACAATGCAAACATTTACGAACATTTATTTACAGCTTATTGTCCGATTTCACTCGTTGATGGCATTACCACAACACAGGGCAGATGAAGCCTGTCTAAGGTGATCAGGCATTATTGTGCTTTAATTATAGTCCCTAATAACAGTTTCAGTCAATTGAGTGATGACAAACTTTGTATGTGCTCAATTGGAGATACATCTGGGTTGCTTCTGTTTCTCCTTGTCTCATTACTAAATAAGGGACTACTCCATTGTTGACTCTCTTCAACTTTCTCAACTTTGTCTGCAGCAGCATTTGAAGCTTGTAGGAGAAAACAAACTGCCAATCGGTGCTTAGAGTCCTCATGTAGGGATACTTTTGAGGATGTAATCTAATCTAACGGTATTAGAATATGGTGGTGCTCTACTCAGTTCCCCAGCACTGAAACGCAGACTTCAGAGGAGCAAAACCTTTTATTGCTTGTAAATGCTGTTGTCTTTCAGGCCTGATGGCATTGGCACAGTTACCGTGGAAGAGAAAGAGCGCTTTGAGGAGATCAAGGAGAGGCTACGGGTGCTTCTGGAAAACCAGATTACACACTTCAGGTGGGAACCATTTAGATTTAGATTTATTTGTCCTTCTGCAAGGGAAATTGTTTCCACCTTCCCTACAACCTCAGAATACACAAATACATCAAACCATTATAACAACGGTGTGCTACACTCAAGCTAAGGGCTAAGGGTTCAAATGAAAGTCTCTTGCTTCCACAGGTATTGTTTTCCATTTGGACGGCCAGAGGGAGCACTGAAAGCAACTCTGTCCTTACTCGAAAGGGTAAGTCATTACTGCTGCTGAGCAGATGTATACAAGGTTACAAGGTTTTTATTTTTCAGTTCAAACAGTTGGGTTCTCTTTAGCTCTCTCTCTCTCTCTCTCTCTCTCTCTCTCTCTCTCTCTCTCTCTCTCTCTCTCTCTCTCTCTCTGTGTGTGTGTGAAGAAGACAATTTTCTCAACTTTTACCATCTCTTGTACATTTCTCATCCTTTGTCTTGTCATGACAAGGTTTGCTGTCCACGGAAAATACTGTCACTGTTGCTGCCTTTCCGTTTAGGTTCTGATGAAAGATATTGTCACTCCGGTTCCACAAGAGGAAGTCAAGGCTGTGATCCGTAAGTGTCTGGAGCAGGCAGCTCTGGTCAATTATCAACGCCTGTCAGAGTATGCCAAACTAGAAGGTAAGTTGCTGCTTCATCATTGCTCCTCAGTCAAAATATAGCATGGCTATTCTGTCTTGATATTTTCTGTTAACATAACAACTCTCAACTCATAACAACTCAGAGTTGTTGACAGTTTCCTGTCACACGAGGATTCAGATGGGAGAGATCTAAAACTCAGTGGGGCTGTGCTTGCAAAATTTGGTTATATTTGAAATCTTGTTGAACCTTGTGGGAGAGCCAGTCAAAAATGGTAACCAAGGATATTATTAAATCACATTGTCAAAGACTGATAGAAAAAATTATGTTTTTTTAACCAAGGTGTCGCCCATCTGTTGCAATGAACACTTTATGCTCATTTGGTGCTCAGATGCTTACAGCATTATTGTGCATGGCATTTTAGAAAAACTGAAATTTTTTTTGTCTAAGCTATTGGACAAACTAATATTGGCGTATTTATCGTAGTCTCTGATTTCCTGCTTTGGGACTTCTGTAAGTTAAAACTAATATAGTATACAGAAGGCTACTTGCCAAAGATGTGTGTTGGCAATGAAGATCCTTTGAATGAAGCAAATGTAGAGTAATATAGTATATTTTATTGCAACTATGAATCCCAATTCTGAATTTCAGAACAACGCCTAACTTCTACATTTTTCTTCACAGCCACAGAAAAGACCTTTCTAATCTGTTTTGTGCTTAATTCTAATAATATACTTAATTGTATGATGGTTATTTTCAGTGATAAATGCAATGTTTATTTTGCCTTATCTCCCACCTATTTTAGTAGCAAATGTACAGTAAGTAAAAATGCATTCAATTCAGTGTTTATGCTGACTTTGTCCACCATGCCTCAGCTTCTTTTTCAGCCCAGTTCTACTGCCTCTGCCTCCCACTTTGGCCTGCCTGGTAGCCGAAGTGATACTCCTTCTTTTCCCTTTCTCTGCCTTCCTCTTCCTTGTTCTCTGATGATTGCCATGCTCACTCCTGTCTTTTCCTTGTCTATTGGCTTTTGCTGCTTCTCATTAACTGCTGGTTGAAAACAGGAAGGCCAATAAACAAGACATGATGGGACTGCCCCCTGTGGCAGTTCAGTGTTTTTTCCTGTTGCATGATCCAGGTTTTCTTTAGTAGGCATCATGGATAATTTTGCAGACCTTTGAAACATTTAATCTTAAACAGTCAGAACACCTATCTGGTACTTACTTTTGGCCAGATTTTTTTTTGTTGCTGTTGGCATAAATGTGATAATTCTTCAAATTTTACTTAACCAACTGTATCTGTGACTCTAAACTTGGACAGGAACGCTGACATTTGGGAAATATGCTTATTTGTTGTCTGAACCAGAGTGAGACAAATGGACTGATGTCAATTTCATCCTTGTGTGTCCAGTACAGAGATAGGTCCTGAATGTGTTTAACCTATCTTAGCACAAAGCTCATTTGAAAGTGAAAAATACACCAGTCAATATCTCCAAAACTATCCATTTAAACATTGCATCTCCTTAATTTGCAAGCTTGTCACTAGCAGCTTGAAGGCTAACTGTTCCACAACCTAAACGTGTCACAAATATACAAGATAAAACATCTACACTATGTCACAACTTTTGTCCATTTCGCAGAGGTTTGCTAGTTGTTTTCCCCACTGCTTGCAGTCTCTGTGCTAAGCTAGACTAAACAGACCTATCTCTGTATGAGATACACAGCAAACAAGCACATTTTCCAAAATGTTGTTCACGGCCAATTTAAAACGATGTCTGTAAAGAAACCATCACCTCCCTGAAGACACTAAGGAAGATGAACCTTAGTATCTCAGTTGTGATTGTTGATTATCCCCAAAACCCCTGTCCTTCATACTGGTGTGCTTTGTAACCTTTGGGAAAAAACTGATATTTCAGATTTTACCTCTGCTTGGCGAAACGAATGGTTAATCCAAAGTAGAGAGCCCATAATATTTGAACCGCAGACACACACGCATGGATACGGTGTGCTTGGACCCTGGTGCCTATCTCTATCTCTATCTTATAGTAATAAGCGCGACAACATCTTCCTCACTCTGTCAACTGGCAAATCTTAGCTATCTGTGCCCACTCAGCTAAAAACATCCTGGAAACTGGAAACTTGTTAAGTTAAAATCATGGACTTGAGTCCAGCAGCATCAACCAACGCAGTTATGAGATATGAGGATTTGATGCAGTTAGAGGACATATTTGTGAGGAAGGCTCCCAAGGTGCTTTGTGTAGCATTTTAATTAATTAATTGCTGTTAATTAATTACTGTAGAATTGTCAATTGAATTTGATTAAATCAGTATTATCATAGTAAACAAAGAAGATTATCTAATAACTTTTGTCAGTTTTCACACTACATGGCATTGTATGTAGTGCTGGGCTATCTATCTATCTATCTATCTATCTAGATAGATAGATAGATAGATAGATAGATATAGATATTTCAACTATTCAGCTATAAGAACTGTAAACCCATCCATGCAAATGTTAAAAAATAATTTAACAGATAAAAAAAAGTATGAGCAGAATTAGTATGGTAGGGATGGTAGAATTTTTTGTTTCAAAACAGAATCCTTTTTTCACATCACAAAGCACAACCATGTTGTGACAAATAAAAGTGAAACACAGCATTTAAAATAGTTTATTTGGGTCATTTTTATAATTGAATTATATAAGGAAATGAGTAGCAGAAAGATGACAACAGTAAAGTTGTTTGGCGGTAACCAATTGTAATTGATGTATTCATCGTATACCAGTTGTGCTGTAGATAATGAAAAAATAAAATGCGATAGTTACCATTTACACCACACAACTTTTATACTACATTTGCACAAATAAAATGCAGAATGCAAATTGAGCTCCTGTATTTGATTTAGTATAGATGTTTTTTTAAAAGTTTATTTTATTATGGAAAAAATAAATTAACAGAAGACAATGCGGTTATCCCCCTGCAACATAGCTTAAGTTTCTGACAGTGTCATATCACGGGAGGAGTGAGAAGCCTGCAGAAAAGTAATATCCTCTTGTGTCATCCGCTGGTGTGACATTGAGCATACTCTACAATCATTTTGTAATTATACCACATGATTCTCACTAATGTGCTAATAATATGCTGAAATTTCAAAATGATACATATTGCACCTTTGATACAACATTTTAAACTTGAATTCACTGAATACTTAATACAGTAAAATGCTTCTACAGCGTTCAATTGTAAGATACAGGTATGGGCCTCAAAAACCTCGAACTGGTCAAATCCTAGTGACCTCTGTGCTCGTCCTCTCTGACCCTGGCCTCTTGCATGCCTCGGTATCCTCCCTCTTTCTCTATAGGGAAAAAGAGAGAGATGTATGAGCATCCTGTCTTCTGCTTGGCGTCTCAAGTGATGGATTTAACCATTCGTGAGTACCTTCCTCATTCCCCAGCATCACCCCCACCTCTGCACCTTTTTATTTTTCTGTTATGACCAGTATGCACATCAGCCACAACAAGAGACACATTTTTGTCATCCCTGATGTCTTTTGTTTAGTGTCTATCTGTTGCTTTAGTCTTGATATGTTTCAAGCTCTATTTGTCTCTTAGCCACTTCAAACACATTTTAATCTCTCCGTGAGCTTGATTTTAGTACTGCTCAAACCACCTGTTCTTTGTCTGCGATTTGAATGCATTTTTACTTTGCTTGTGTGTAAATCCTCTTAAGTGTTTAAGATCATGGTACGTCTGAACAGGACACCTACATCCTACAGTTATTAAGACATCTTATTCAGTTCTCAATCCTTGGAGTGAAACATCTTTGGATACAGGTTAGATAAGCTGTCAAAGGAAAGCCATTCTACATTCCTATTGTGAACATGCTTCTGTCTTTGAATGAGCCCACCACTAAATGCTGATACTCATGGCATATATTACAATAATCTTAACAGACTTTAATGTTTCTGTCACATTTTCCTGTGCAAGATTTTAGGTCGGTTTGAGAAAACGGTTTGTGTTCTGTGTCTTTTTTTCTTGCTTCTTCTGAAGTCTTCTATATCACAAAATGCACTTAAAGAAGAAGCCTTTGGCTCAGAGACTGCATATACAGTATATGTCCAATGCATTGCTATTGACTAGTCAATCTAATCCTCAACTCTTTTTCTGACTCCTGTCTTCCATTACCTCCTCCCTCCTCTCTCTCCCCTTCTTCCTGACATTTTCCTACCTCTGACTGCCACACCTCCATCCTTTCAACCTGTTCTTTTTTTTAAAATGTAACTGTTGGGAGAAAAATGTCAGAAAAAACTGAAGGATCCAGGTGACGTTGGACCATATGTCTAACCCTGCTGTTAGCTCATTCCTGACCAGATAACACCCAGTCTACTTTAAACCATACCATCAACAAACTTCACAAAACATGTTTCAGGAATTTTTTGTGCCAGGAATGTTTTGACGGCACTGAATGCATTATAACCCCGATTAAGTTAAAGAAGACCAACAAACCTCCAACATGTTAGAAATATCTGTATTGATCATAAAATGTCAAATATCCCATTGAAAGATTTAGAGAATCATCAAAACCTGGGCTATTAATATTTTGAAGTTGTTAACTTGCTTAGACCTGATAATGCTGGGGTCCATTATAAAATGATTAAAACGATTAAAGAATATAAAAATATATAACTCCATTGAAAAGAATGGTCCTTCATTTCTAAAACTACACTTCCAAACTCTGACATAATAGCTCTGACTGGACAGACATCACTAGATCCCAACAATTCCCCCTTTGAACCAGTAAAGAAGTCTCATTCTGTGGGAGCTCTCAGCCATGTTAGTGTGACTTAAGGTCCACCAGACACCCATTGCCATGCTTTGTTGTCCACAACATCACTGAGCCACAGGAGCTCTGACAGTAGGTGGACTGAACACAGTCATGACTCTGTCATGGTCAATTCCACCCATGTAAAGCACTATGTGTGTGAGTATATGTTCTTATCCAGCAGGATGATGGTACAGACATCAGAGTGAGACATCATGAATCGATCATAACACACACATTTTCAGGTGTTTGTACTGTTGCTTTATTCCAACATTTTAAAATTTTTTGTCACTTGACCCATTGAACTGCTCCAACTGTGCAACATGATGACAATTACCCAAGAGTTATGCGATATAGTAGTAAGGTGCATGGGGTTTGGGCTTTACAAGTACCCACATTAATTTCACATTTATTAATTTACCATTCATTAATACAATGGTAAAAGATGACAAAAGGGGAGAAAAACAGACAAGATGATAATAACACAGATATACAAGGTAAAAGAAAAAAAAAAAAAAGACAGCATTTCATCAGTACAGAAGACCTTGGACCGAGAATGTCATCAAGGGTAAAAAAAAAAAATAATGGTTCAGATGTTTAGGGAAGACTTGGTTTGGCTTGGTTTGTGGAAAGGCATAGCTGGGCCTAAAGCTGCTTGCATGGCAAATGCACACTGTGAAGCAAAGGCCATGCTGTTTTTTTTTTTTTTTTGGGCATTCTGGCACTGACTGGAGGCGGATTCATTGTTGACAAAAAAGAAAGAAAAGCTATTTTTGTTCATCTCTGAATTCCCAGTGTAATTTAATTGTACTCTCCAATCCTACCAGGACTCAAGTAAAGTCTGTTCCATCTTTAATGGCTACTACTATTTTGTAGGATGGGTAACGCTTTATATAGTGGGCTTCATTATATGTTATACTGTAGCCTAATGCAGTAGCCTCAGCAGTCTTTGCTGTAGAGAATAATATAATGATAATAAACTTTATTTATATAGCATTTTTTAAATGTTTAATGTTTGAAAATGCATTTCTCTTACTTATGTAAAATGTCTCAAAGTGCTGAGTACAAGATGACTCCTGATACTATCACCTGTAACCAATGAACCTGTTTACCTGTAGAATGTTCCAAACAGGTGTTTTTTGGAGCATTCCACAACTTCCTCAGCCTTTTGTTGCTCCTGTCCCAACTTATTTGAAACATGTTGCTGTTCTCAAATTCGGAATAAGCATATATTGACAAAAATCAATCAAGCTGATGATGTAAAACATAAAGGTGATGCCGTCAGGTTTCTGTCAACCAATCAGATCACATTATCTTGCTGTGGTATAAATACAGTCGTCTCACTCAACATACTAAAGGGCATTGTATGGAAGTCAGAATTACATGCGGTGCAGTCTGAACTGTGTACAGTATTTACTCTTAATACAAGCAGAGAGAGATGCAACTTCACTTCATCAGATACTATGGAGATAAACACAACATAAGCACCACATTACTGCATGATGAGTGTTTAATGTACATGCTGTCTACATCTCTCATCACGTCCATGTTTTCTTCATTCACTACATACCACAGGCTTCCAGGCACCCAACAGTGCTTTCAGCATAACTAGGGATGGGTGAAACGTTTGCTTATTGTTGCACATGAACTGCTCTTGTAGAAAGTAGGTACTGTATAAAAAAAGATAAACTTTTATAGTTCAGTCCAGGCATGTTCTTTTACTTCTTTATTTCTACTCTTTACCTTTGTTTGCAAGAAAACAGTAGCAACAATAGCCTTTGTTTAGAATAAGTATTGATCAGACTCAGAGGATGCCTACACTGACCCTTGACCTTTGTGCTGCAGAGAATGTAGGGCGGTTAGTCACCCCTGCCAAAAAACTGGAGGACACCATTCGCCTGGCCGAGCTGGTGATTGAGGTGCTTCAGCAGAATGAGGAACACCATGCTGAGGTCAGTGTGCCAGTATACATGCCTGCATCTGTGCTCACTCACAGACAGACACACGCGAATAGTTTCATGACAGTATGGGCTGGTGGCTGGCTAAATGAGCAGTGACTATATGTACAGGAATTGTATGTGCAAAGAACAAGAACAAGACTGAAAAAGTGAAGCTAAATGAAACCAATAAGCTGCATGGGTTGCCCCACCACCCACCATCAGCTTCCACACAATGGTATCATGTTTTCTCCATCCATCATCTTAAAATGAAGGGAATGTCTCTCATCAGCAATTTAGTTTTCTGTTTCTTAAGTGACATTTTAAAGCAATTTAACGTCCATCTGTGTACAAATACCAATGAACCCTAACATGAAATTTGTTTCCTTTCTTGAAAGTGGCAGGGTGTTTTACATTGCTGAACAGGACAGCATTCAAATTGTGTGCAGATAGGAAGCACTGTTTGCAAGCAGTGAAAAATCAAAAATTAGTAGGTAAGCAAAAGTGCTTACTATAGCATTTCAAGCCTTGTCTAATATTCCCATAAGATTTATTGACTTTATGAGGGTCTTAATGCTTGATATTTTTCTGTGCAAGTCAGAACATCAATTACAAATCAAAATTATGTTTGATTGATGTTTGATTATTATTGTAAAATATTTCTACAGTAGTTTCTAAGACAGTCACTGAAATGTTGTTTTAATTCATGATATCCTTATTTAGCTTGCATCTCAAGTACTTTTGTTGCCTAAAGGTAACCAAGTAGCTTAGGTGCCTATACTGTAACTGTTTCACAACATTTATTTACAGGTCCACCTTCATTCACCCACAAAATGACTGTTGTGCACGCAGCAAAGAGCTTTAAATGTTTCTGGACATAGAACAGCACTAACACTGGCCTGTACAAGATATGTTGGCTAGTGTAGTAATCAGATGATAATAACATCATATTGATGGTTAGTTGAAAGGATGGCTAATTAGCTAGCCTAAAGTATTACCGTTGATGGCAATAAACACTTAGAAATAGGTCATGTAAACTTTAAAGCACTGAAATAATCATGCTAATGCATTACAATCCTCCACTATGGCAACAGAGTGCATTACTTTACCTGCAAACCCTCTGTCGGCCTTGGCTTTAATGGCACTCAAACCATATGGTTAACACATCAGTGTAGTGACAGCATCATGCTGCACTTTTGCTACATCTTTATTTGGTTGGAATCCTGTGTAGATATGCCAAATTCCGTTTAGTGTGGAGTATTCTGTTAGCCATAGGGAGTGTTTTCAGCTGTTGTTTCCCAATTTGTTAAATCAGATTTATCAGTCACAGAGTTTGGTTTATGTTTGGGATATTGATTGACTTCAGAAATCCCATTAGTAGACTTTCCATTGAATATGTTTACCTCGTCTCCAGTACAGTTTTTAAAAGCATCACAATAGCTACAGGGAATCTCAAGATTAGTTTCAAAGATAAATTGAGCAAGTTATTTTGTATTCCTCCTCACTGGAGGGCTCAAAGTTTCATGTTCATTCAGATTCCAAACGGTAAATACTAAGTCCCTCACCAGTGACCACATGCTACTTTGAATCATCATACTGTGTCTTACCTGCACAATGGGTGATACCTGACACAAAGTACACACTGCAAAGTGTAGGAAAGTTTGTAGTAGCATTGGAGACTTATCAATCAGCTCTATTCTTATATCACAGCAGAGTAACGTCTCTGTTGTGGCAAACAGTGAACTGAAAAGAAAAGAAAAAAATCATAAAGGCTAAGGACAAAGAGAAAGAAAACATGAATGAATCAAATTTAAAGTTTTGTTTTGATTGAAAGATTCCATATTCTACCCAGTCTTTCTGCCTTTTCACCTGTGAATGCTGTGCTGTTTACGTTACTGTAAATCACATTATTTTTGTCATGTCATTATTTAACCAAATCAAAATTGACTTATTCCCTCTCTGCTCTTATTTCAATGATTTATTTGGTTTGCGGGGAAATGTTTGAACAGGGAAAAGAGGTATGTGATTGTCTTAGTGCCGTATGCCCTGTCTCCTACCCTACCCTTACTCTAAGTCCTGTGCATGCTCTTAATGATACGGCTATTGTTGTAGAGGATCTTTAATGTTTCCCTGCTCAACAATGACCCAGAACCCCATTCAGCTTGTGGTCACTGCTAATCAAGTGCTTGTGGCAGTGCTTGGTAGCTTCTAAACTAGCAACAGTTTTGCCTTTGGTGATGAAGAATAGAAACAAGCACTCAGGCAATGTGTTTTACTTACGAACTCATTGACCTACACTCGGAGGAAACAAAGTGCAGAGTTGTGAGTTTTAATGCTGAATGTCTAACTTTTTGTCTCAAAGAATACAACTCTGTACCTTGTTTTCTAGGAGTCTACCCCAAATCATCCTTGAAAATGCTAACCCGTTTCCTGTGTTTAGCCATGTGTCATTTATTCTACCAAGTCCAGTAAGTAAGCCTGGGGAAGGTGTTGTTTCACCTTTCCTTCCCTTAAAGGAATCCATTCCTCTCCATTGGATTCTTCAGCACACACAATGGAGGAAATGTGAGGCATGCTTTGTGTGTTGTAGATAACATCAACCCCCTTGCATTTCAGTGAAATGCACTATGCTGCTGCTCGAATTATGTGGGCACACTGGTAAACCTGCCTAACCAGCGTTGGACTCCAGCTCTGTCAAATTGTATCAGTTCCACTTTTGTTTTGATCAACTTACAATAAAAACACATTCAGGAAGCAAGGTTATTACAATTCAGTGCAATTCATTTTCACTTATGTGGCTCTAATGCTGGTTATAACACATCCTATATACTAGCTCCATTTTGTGACTCTCATGTAGTCACCAATTTTAACTTAAAGACTTTCATGCGGATTACTGCATTCAACTTATAGAAATGACCTGCAGTTTTAGAAAAAACAAGGGGTAAAATTGCAGCAGGTTTGACATGTTCATAATCTTCTCTGACTCCTTTGTCCTACTACTATAAAAAATGGTCCTCTTGCTGTATAGAATTCAATTCAAATTCAGGGAGTTTCATATGCTGCATCTCCAAACAAAATGGTGACACGAAAGTGATAGCTGCCATGTTCAAACAAATAAAATAATGACGTTGTATAAAGTCTTGGCTCTGGGTAATTTTTTAAACATATGGAGGACCTAATGGTTCAGATTATTATAATTCAAAGAATACAGTATTTTCTTGCAAAAGTCCAAATTTACATGATAGTCACATGAAACCAGGCAGGTAGTTAAATCATGGTGTCTCTGCTGCGTCTTTTTTGAGTTTCCTTGTTTCTAATAACCAATAAAGTCTGTCACTGTTTAATGACTTGACAAGATTGAGGGTGAGGCAACAAGATGAGTTTCATTTTTTCTCAACCCACTTTATGCACATCTTAGTTAGTCTGAGGCATCACTACAGGTAGATGCCGCTCGCAACAGCAAAAGGAAGATTAAAGAGTCTTGACTCATTTACAAAGACCTAGTGGCTGTGAAAACATATAAAGACATTATGATTTTGGATCAAGCTGGTGAAACTCCCTATCCTTTCATCGCCTTGATTAAGACTGAGATTGAGTTAACCCAATACTTTTCTTTCTCTTTGTTTTTGTACCAAAATATTGCTATCACTGCTAGAGCAGTGTCCACTGAAGTTTTTCCTTTGGTACATATCTTCTGTTCAGTGCCTTTAGTTTGGCAGTTGTTAACATAATTTTTGGCACACTTTTACAGCTGCACAGTCTGCCAGGTTCATGGAGTGTGATAAGCAGCTATCATTTCTGGTTGCCATCTCTATTTGGGTTAATAAGTGGAGGTGCAGCTTAGGAAACAAGCTCAAATTCAAGCTTTTGAGAATTCATTTGTACTGACAGGAGCGTGTTGAAAGAAGAGTTCTTTCTAGACATGTTTTTGAAAAACCTACTACCTGATGTTTTTTTTTTTTTTTTTTTAAGTTTTACTTCTATTCAATTTTGAATTATTTTTGTGACTTAAATATACTTTAAACACTATTGCAAAAGTCTTAAATGTAACAATGATGATTACATGAGTGGCACTGATTGGATGTACCTTCTTGCCAACTATCCCACACCAACTATCCAATGCTACGAGCTCCCATGGCAAGTGCATGCCCCCCCACCTCCAACCACCCCCCCAAACACCCCCCATCCCCCCAACCCCACTGCCACATAAGCCCATGGGTACATTCACATTACAGTGTTGACAGCTTGATGTGAATGAACAAACACCATGGATCCTCAGGGGTCCCTTTCAAGAGGACCAGCAAGAGGGGTGCATGGAGGAAAGCAAGTGTTTTTGATGTGCATGAGAGCAGCCTGGTCTCTAACAGTCATTCTACTGCGTCTGTTTTATGCGAAGATATGTGTGCAGTGCAGCTCGCTAGCTCCTTTCTTCTGATTGACTTGGTTAAGGAGCTTTGGGTGAGTGTTTAAGTACTTCCCTGCCATGTCTGTCAAGGAGCTGCTGCTGTTTCTACTGTGGGCCAACAGAGGAGCGTGTGATTTTCCGTGTCCAAGTACTGTTTTTTCTGCTGTGAGCTGTGAAGAATCCTTCCCCGGAGATTACGCAGTGAAGTCGTTGAGGCAACAACTTGATTTCATATGGTGAAAAGTGAGAGAGATAGTCAAGAGTCTTTGCAAAAGATCAGTGGAGTTTCATTACGTCTTCAGCCTTTACAATAAATGGGATTCAGACTGTTAACTATCAATGTAAGACGTGCTCACTGGGGAGTACTCATAAGTACTCTCTTTTTCTAATGTGTCTCCTTTCTTTCACTCTCAACCTCTTGATTTTTTTCCACTCCCTGTATTCTTTCCTCCCTCTTTGTCTCTCCTATCCTCCATCTGAAGGCCTTTGCGTGGTGGTCAGACCTTATGGTGGAGCATGCTGAGACCTTCCTGTGTCTCTACTCAGCTGACATGGACACAGCTCTTGAAGTTCAGCCGCCCGACAGCTGGGACAGTTTCCCACTCTTCCAGCTGCTCAATGACTTCCTGAGAATGGACTGTGAGTAAAGAGCTTTTAAAAACATTCAGGAGTCAGCACGCGGACGGCAGAAGTTGAACGTGCCTTGTAGTTCTCCTTTGTGGGTGGGGAGAGTGGGCAGGGATTAACGATAAAGAAAATAATGTACTATTTTATGTTATTTTCTTTGTTGCTGATAGCTCAGACTCTGACTAACTTCAAAATGTACCAGGGCAGTGTCGCTTCTCTTCTCTTCTCTTCTCTTCTCTTCTCTTCTCTTCTCTTCTCTTCTCTTCTCTTCTCTTTTGTTTTTATCACAGTTTATGCTACCTAGTACAAATTTGCAGCGTTGGCATCCAGTGGCGTCTTTTTGTTGACTTTGCAAACTGTGCACATAATTATCATGTCTTTTTCCATTTAAAATGTTTTGTTTCCTTGTTTATCCATCACAGCTCTTTATGTTTAAGGTTTTTGTGACTCTTAAAGTTTCTGTTGAAGGTTTATTCGTCTTTTCCACCAAAGTTTAAAAACCAAAACATCATCATGTGATGTGTTTCCCTAACTCAATTTTGGAAAGTTGGATGTTTCTTAATGACATGCATATGATAATAATGAAAGTTTACAGCTGCTGTTGTCTGTCTGTGCACTCCAGTCTTCCCAAATCATCTCTCAAATGTCTCAGAAACCATTCCTATTAATGTGAGATGTCTAGGTTTGGCCTGGAGCATTACACACATACTGAACTCTGTGTGTGTGTGTGTATATATATATGTGTGTGTGTGTGTGTGTGTGTGTGTGTGTGTGTGTGTGTATGTGAACAGGGCCAAGAATGTTTGACTGAAGATAATAGTCAGGTCTTGATGCTGGTTGCTGCCGGCCAACAATCCCTCTAATGAACTGCATGTACTTGCCTGCAGGAACACTGTGGAGCTGTCCATGGTCCTGTAAAGGAAACACTTCACTGCTCACAATGCAGGCTCAGTCTGCAGGGCACTAATGGTCCTGGAGGAATGCTTCCCCCTTTCAGTTTGTCAGTTGGGAGTCAAGGAGAAGGCAGAGCATGGTCCACTCATTCAGCTGAACAGCAATGGCTGCTAATAGCTTGTTATGCTCATTTGTTAGTGTCATCAAATTGACCACTTTCTCATTTGCTACATAGGGTGAAAATGGCAATTGAAATGCATACCAATGTAAGGAGCTACACCAGCCAGCAGTTAGCAGAGGAAAGGAAATTGTACAATGGTGGCAATAATGCAATGACTACAATGCCTAATATTTGAAAAAAATAAATAAATAAATAAAAAATACAAGTTTAGTTTGTTCATTCAGCTGAAATCTTTCAGATATGGGCTCTTTCAGAAGAACAATGACTAAAATCTCATATTTGCTATTTTTATTCTATAAGTTCCTGAAACAGCTGGGCACTGTAGTTTTTAGCAACTTTTACTCAAAAAGGAGGAAATGGTATAAATATTTGTTGGGAACTACTTGTATTTGTAACCATTGTATAATTACACAGCTTTACAAAGTGTCCCTGAACCCATGCAGTAATATCCTTTATACAGTCATGTGTTTCACAAAGTGGTGAACCTTGGTAAACAAATTAAAGCAGCAGAGGTCGAGATATGACTTTTAGTCCAGTATAATATTGATCAATCTTCAAAACTACTGCATCCTATACTTCCTATAATGCACCATTGGCGTGATTTTATTAACTCTGGTGTCTTTTAAACAACATTCCTTTTTGTAATGCATTCTTACTGTTATACATCTGTAGTCTCCTCATCAGGGGCGGACTGGGACAAAAAATCGGCCCTGGCATTTTGGACCAGACTGGCCCACCTCATTCGATAACACACACCTTTTCGTTTTTTTCAGTCTCTTGAATGTGTATACCAACTGTGCAACTCTTTAAAACCACGTACCTTAAGCCATGCAATGAGTGAACGGGAATCAGTGAGAGCGGACACATTAAATACTTCCAAAAAAGTGTAATTTATTAACACTACAAAAAAGTATACTCCATCACAGTAATGGATCTTTAAGCAGAACTCATCCTATTGGGTGTACCTATGTGTTTCAGGGAGGAAGAAAAGAGAAAGAGAAAGAATAGAGATGAGAAATGATGGATCAGATGCTAACTCTTCCAAGAGTAGTACTCAATAAATTGTAAACTCACCCAGTCCAAAAGGATGAATGTAGCTGAAGTCCTGCATGAACTTTGAACTCTGTGTGTGTATGTTTGAGAGAGAAAGAGAGAGAGAAATTTAATTATTGGTCAATCTTCAAGATAAAAATAGCAGTGTAGAAACGGAAAACTTAAGAGGGATGATGACACTTGAATGAGGGCGAGGGCTACATACACAATGTCTTATAAATACCTGCGTATACAGGTATTACAAACTAAATAGAATACAAACTAACCTGGCCATAGAACATTAACCAAAAATATGTTATTGATATTTTATCATTATCAGATTTACCAAGGGGTTGGCTTGCTTTACTCATTACAAGTGTTCTGAGAGCAGTCCAGCTTACTGCAGGTTTTACTGCATGTCCCTGTTCAATGTCGCCACCACCACCATTGTCATCAGCCATGGGAGCTGATGAAGGCCCTGCCGTGGCAAACATATCAGAAATTTTTGCGCATTTGGCAGCGTTGGCTTGAAGAGTCAGCTTCTTCTTGTCTCGCAGTTTCTCTGCACCTTCTTTTCGTTTTCTCTCCATTTTCGAAGATCCTAACAAATTATGTTACCGACGCAAAAGAGGGGAAGTGTTTCATGTTATGATTGGGCAAGATGGGCCCTGTCACATATCAGTGAAGAAAATAGCCTATGGGCCGCAGACCAGCGTGTGTCGAGGGCCGGTCAGTGGTTAAGAACAAACCCTTGCGCTGACTTTTTCTTGCCAAATGCATTACGCCTGCAGGACCAAAGCAAAAGGGGTTGGTGTTTAACAATGTGATTGGGCCAGTCCAAATGTCAATCAGGGAGCCGGTCAGATCAATATTTAAAATAAAATTAAAAAAAAAGTGGCTGACCATCGGCCCAAATAGCACGTCAGCCCATCGGGAAAATGCCCGCTGTGCCAGATGGTCAGTCCGTCCCTGCTCATCATGACATCATATTACTTGACAAAGCTCCTCCAGAGTCACAGAAGACATTACACAACTGTTTTCACAGGCTGAGTTGTAGTCCTTATGACTAGTAAACTGACCTTATGTGTAAGATTGGGATTTGTGCCTAAATGCAAGGATGCTGTATAAATACAAACATCGGAGCTCATCAGACCAGTGTGCCGACTTTCCTTTTTGAAATGACTATCCTCAAACAAAGCATCAGCCCACAGTGTTATGTAGCACAGCAATGTCAGTGGCTCTTGCAGGAGTACATTACATGTAACAAACCATCTTCAATACCAACATAAGACTCAGCAGAGCCCCCGCTGCTCACACAGTGTAACAAGCACCAGCACTTTACCAAAGCATATCATCATGGGGACATCTTTTCCACAGAAGGTCATCTGCTCTGTTGCCCCACAGCGGTGCACTTATGTAGCAGTAAATAGCCTTAGCACTAGACAGGCGCCAAAGTTGGACTGCGATTCGAGGAGTTAATGAGGTCTAAAGCAGTGGTAGCTGGGCCAAGGCGAGCCCTGCGAACACACTCCTGGACACAACACATCCAAGTGGACAGCAGCCGCTCAAGTGGCTAATTGGGAGAGTGGCAATCAGGGAACACAACAAACATTGCACCTACTGTGTATCATCGACCTTGACTCCAATGCCAACACACACAAACACAAACACACACATGCTCAGAGGGGGAGAGAAAAACAAAGAGAGAGAGAGGGAGAGGAAAAGCAGACACGCTGCATGGAGCCGTGAGGCATCACATTAGCACACACTGGCCTCCATTTTATCTCCTGTGGTCTTTGTCAGTGTTGCCTTTTTACCAGTTGGGAGCCGGGGGAGACTGGGGGAAATGTGTTTGATGGATTGGATTTAGAAATACCCCGAGACTCCGACCTTTTGTTTAGATTGAAAGATTGAAAACAGGATTTGCTGTGTCATACCTGTTAATGAAGAGCCACTGTTAGCCACAAACATCGACATCCCTGTCATTGTTCATTATCACCGTCTAGGACAGGGCTTTTCTGTTATTTGTCTCACTGCCCATCAGATTTATTTTGCGACTCAGCATGCATATAAACACATACGAGCGTGAAAATACCCTTCCAGTCACAGTTACACATATAAACATGAGTGAAACATGAGCTGTTATGCTGTCTCTGCTTACTTTTAAAGTGATTCAAGAAAAAACATGTTTGTTCAGTGAGAAACTTCGCTAAAACACCTCCTGTGTAGACTGACCTTTAACCTCCCTGTTTTTCACACATCAACATGTGTCCACAATGCTGAATGAAAAACCTAAAGGTACCCTGTGGAGTTTCAGAGCTCTAGTAGCTCTACAGAGATGTTTTCAGCTGTTGTGAGTGGGTCCTGGTTTTATTTATCCTGTGCAAGAGTACGCACATGCATGTTTGACACAAGTGATGTGATAAACATTCCTGTCACTGTACCACTAATGGTCAGGTGGACATAACATGCCAGCAATGCACCAGAAAAGACAAGGAGGAACACTACCAGGTAGTAAAAATGGATACAATTAACATTGGATTTAATACCAAAAAAGAAAAGCTTTCTAAATGTTTTATGAGGAAAGGAAGGAACACTGAACACTGAATGTAAACATATGATTGTTTTCAAGGAAACTCCACAGTGCAGCCTGAACTCACACTGAAAACTTTCGAACAGATCAAGTTATTTCGTGCACATTCTCACAGTGCTCATATCAGAAAACTGGCATGATACCACACGAATCCAGCACTGCCCTCTGTGTGCTGGGGTCACCTCCATGTCTTATTTCTTCCTTCTCATCCCCTCCCTCAGATAACCTGTGCAATGGGAAGTTCCATAAACACCTGCAGGATCTGTATGCCCCCCTGGTGGTGCGATATGTAGACCTGATGGAGTCCTCCATTGCCCAGTCCATTCACAGAGGCTTTGAAAGGGAATCCTGGGAACCTGTCAAGTAAGGATGCCTTAATTTACTTATCTTCTTCATCTGCTTTCGGGATGTGTTTTTGTAGGATGAAACCTTACATTGAAGATCTGTGCACAGATTTAGCTTTGGTTTTCACTCCTTATTGACTGCTTTATTAAGTACACCTGCACTGAACTGGGTACAACCCTTTTTTGCTTCTAAAGCTGCTTATATTTGTAGAAACAGATGAAAAAAAGTGGTGGAAATGGTAAATGGATTGCATTTACATAATGCTTTTCAAGTCTTTGACCACTTGAAGTGCTTTACAACATGTGCCACATTCATCCGTTCACACACACACACTAATGACACAACATTGGGAGCAATTTGGGGTTCAGTATCTTGCCCAAGTTACTGCAGACTGGAGGAGCGAGGGATTGAACCACCAACCTTCTGATTGGTTCGGGGACCCGCTCTCACTTCTGAGCCCGTGTTATGTATATACACAAAGTCATAACATTTATTGGAATTAGCATTTAACTCATTTTACAAAATCGTCACCTATTTAGGAAAAAAGTATTAGAATTGTTTCTAATACATTACATAAATAAACAAATCATGGAAAATTGCACCATGTTACTGCATGCCAAAACCCCATATCTCCTCTCCATGCCATGTTGAATTTAGAAACTCAACACAGGTAACAGTTGATTTGGAATTGGACACAAAATCAGAGGATTTTTCTCACATCATGAAATGTGAAACTTGCATTTCTAAAACTAACTGTATGTGAGTTTTTCTCGTTGGCTTTGAAAGGATTGTATATGCATAGTACAAGAGAAGTTAGCAGAACAGATGCAAGTCAGTGATCCTGTTTAGAAGTCTTCATCAGTCTTTTTGTTGTTCTGTATTTGCATTGTACCTTTATTCATTTCCACAACAGCTGAACATGCTACAGTTGTTTGCTACGTGTTCAGGTCCCCTGAGACAATATGCCAATTTCAACATTGCTGTCATGTTTTTGTACTTCCAGACCCATAATAGACACTAGCTGTACTGTATGACATCCTGTACCTTCTGTCTACTAATGTTTACAGTGGATAGTTTGGCAATACATCCAGAAAAGACAATTGACAATTAAAAAAAAAAAAAAAGATAAAAGCACACAACCATGATTAATACATCATATTTCTCTACATTACATTTTTCAGATATCCCTCTAATATGTGTTTGACAGAGCAGATATGCTTAATTTATTCTGTAGCGATACTGAGTTCTGGATTCTGAATCGATAAAATGCTACAGAACAGCATATATTGCTTTATGCCACTGGGACGTCATACACCATTTCAAAATCGCAGTGAGCTAGAATAAAGTTTGAATGTGAGAATGTTAATGGAGGTATAACAATATCAAAGAGTGTATCTCTAGCTGAAGTATGATGTTAACTCATGTTCAGTTTGTTGCTTTTTATAACTCGTTTGCATCAGCTTTGACATAGAATCTCTTTTTGTCTTCTGTTATTGTGTTTCTGTCCACAGGAGTCTAACAAGCCCTCTGCCCAATGTTAACCTCCAAATGCCTAAAGTACCAAATCTAACAGTGCCAAGTGTTAACCTCCCTCAAATGCCCAGCTTTTCTCCACCCAACTGGATGACAGCTAATTATGATTCAGAGTGTGTATCTGCCTTGTACAGCTTGAGATATACACACATGTCCTTGGCATGAACGTGGTGTCTAAGTCAATATGACCCCAAAGCAGCAGAATTAGCTTTTTATATCCAAAACTATTTGCTTTTATTCAAGGACTAATATACAGTACTTCCATTGGACAGTGGGCTAAATTGTCCATTGTGTGTGGCAGAGGAGTCAAAATTGTTAGACTTTATGCCTGGTAAATTTGTTAGCACCCAAAGATGCAGACCAAAGAAAGATGTAAGAAAAGATACAATTTATTTTAAACACAAGGAGTGTCACGAAAAGCGCACTCATGAGGAGTGGGAGAGAACAAACTAAAGGCACACTCAAAAGGAGTGGTAGAAAAAACTAAAGGAGCTCCGAAGCGGGTTTGAGGCAAGGCATGAGCTGAAGCGGCAGGTAGACACTGAAACACAGGAGCACACTATTAGTGGCAGAGCAAAAGTAGTTAACATTAAACTCTCTAGGAGAGGAGACAATGAAGCGCAGTACTCACAAAGAGATGAGCAACGACACCACCAGGGATTCAGGACAATCTGGCCACAGGTAGCAGAGAGTTCTCTGTTTTATTTCTGTGCCTAATCAGATCATGCACGTCAGGTGAACACCTGAGGAGGCGGGGCTGACTGAGTGTAGGTAACCACCCAGCTAAACAGACAGAGGGAGAACAGACAGGCAACAATAACAAGAAGGAAACACTCTGGAAAGCAAAAACACATCTGTAGGATCGTAACATCAATAAGGCTATTTGACAAAGAACACAAGGCTTTTATAATGTGTCTTACTTATATTTGTAGCTATTTATGCAAATCAACAGGATGTGTCTGCTCTAAATTAGTCAAATTAGTTACTTACACACATGATAAGAGTATAGAAACTGCTGCAGCTCTCTTCAGGTGAGAACATTTATTAGTTTGTTGGTTAGGTGAGACTGTAAGTAAACTTTATATAGCACTTTCTAAAACCATCCTTACAGTACTATTTCACAGTAAAACAAAATAAAGAGGCATAACTAGAGAATATACATGTTATAAATGTACAAAGACCACGAACAAGAAGACTGTTTTAAGTTGAGAAGTCAAAGTGCCCGGAGTAATTTTAGCCTTTTTGGTTCACTGGTATAAACAGTTTGTTGTATTTTAGAAATTACTTCTTGGATGTAGTGTGTAATAGTCTTTGATATCAGTGAGGGTTTTCTATTAATATGTATATGATCTTCAGTCTTATGTGAGTGCTATCGTTAAAAGCACTCTATCTCAATAAACACTTCATCTATAGCACTTTGAAAACTTACGCAGAGCATTGTCTGCACCATCAGCAGGGCTCAAAGGTGTAATGTTCCTTTATACGCTGCAGCATCCTGCAGAGTGTGACACTGTCACTGCAGCACATCCATCCCTATTCCCTTATCTGAAAACTACAAAAATATCAGCCTTGAACTAAGTCACTTGGTGGCAAAGAAAAGATACCAACACAGATGATAGACTTGTTTCATCTGCAGTTTCCAAGATCAGGAGTGTTGTCAGAAAAGCCCAAACCAGCTATCCAAAAGGACTTGTGGAGGCAGGTTTAGGAACTTATTACTAAACAACCTACATAGCAGTGGTAGTCTGCTGCCAATGTTTTGGGTTTTACAGATGCCCAAAGCCACGTTTATGCCAACGTTACGGCATGGTGTGTGTGGATGGATGGAGAAGGCAGTGACTTCAAAATTTATTCCCAACATTTTCACTCCCACATTTGTATTTTATATATGAACTGGAAAGATGCAAAAGCATAACAAGGAGACAGAAAATAGAAACCAGAGAGCAACTAAAATATCTTACCTATTATTAACACTGAGGATATATGTTCTGCATGCTGCTTTGGTGAATAAGAAGTGTTCTGAAGAGAAGTTAAAGACAAGCAGGCATGCACTTTTACTCTTTATATGACTCAAACATTATTTATTCTGAATGTTTTACAGATGTCAACAAGAGTCTACAGCCATGCTAGTGGTTCTGTGTGTAGCTAAATGTTACTATGCAACATCAGCATGCTAATATACTCACTGTGACAACATTACTGTCGCACTAAACATAAAATACAGCTGAGGCTGGAAGGGAAAGTCATTAGTTTGATGATATTTCATCAAAAACCAAAGTACTGGACAAGTTAAAATTTTGATCTGATGATGGCACATTTTTAAATATATAATAACTTACATTGCTTATTATCACTTTGAAAATTATAATTAATATAGATAGATAGATAGATAGATAGATAGATAGATAGATACTGTATTCATCCCCAAGGGAAATTCACAGATATATATATAGTACAGATAGTTCCAGTACTACTGCTGCTTCTGTTGCAAGGCAGCACCTAGAACAGGGTATGCTTCACAACAAATCCTGACAATTTTTTTTTTTACTGGCCACCAGCTTTGGATATACTCATTCATATGAACATCAATCAGCACAATATACTGTCTCGTAACCCGAAATTATTCCACATCTGTCATCAGAATCGATAATCCTCAGTGGCCATAAAGCCCACAGGATATGACATGAGTCTTTTTTTTTTTTTTAAATTGTCTCAAGATCTAAATTAATACATTGTCTAATAATTGCTTTGGAAACACGTTTCAACAGCCACCAGACCAAAAAGCATTTACACTCTGAGACAGGACCTCAGACGTGACTGTCCCAGTTATGATCTTGCATCTTTTCATATGTTTCCATTCCAAAGCCTTTCCCCCAGTTACCTGATGTGTTAGCATCCTGGTCCTTGTGCTTTCTTGGGGTGGATGGTTGGGAAGGGGCCCCTTGTGTCTGAATTTGTCCCTGTACTGTGCTTCAGTCTGCTGGGACTGGGCTGAGGTTAGAGCAACTGAAGGAAATAATAGCCTTAATAATGAGATACATGTGCCGCTGTTAATCCTGGTCCTAGCATTCCTTCACTTTACCCAAACATGTAGCCCCTTTTCCCAGGTGACATTAACAACCTGACGGTTTCCACACATCCTGGAAAACCTGTTGTCTTGATGCAGAAAAAAAGTCTTGCACAAACAGTGAAGAATATGTCTAGACACTTATCATGTGTCTTTCCTCCTTTCGGTTTTTATTAACTTTAAATGAAATACACATTGATGGCTAAATGAATGCAGACTTGATTTTTTCTGAGCACACACTCAGTGTTTTGTCCTTCCTACTCTATACCCAGTACTGTTTTCATTAACTATCACACTACTGTACAAAGATGAGTATCCTGCATCCACACATTCACAGTCTAACTCTAATATTGCATAGTATGTAAATAACAAAATGGAACGTGCATAAATTTTCACCTTTGCTCACAGTGTAGTGTGTAAAACAGTGTGAGCATGGATCCTGCTTCCCCTCAGTGCACACAGTCTCTACATTGCACATGGTACATGATCTACAAAGGTCCATCTGAGAAGAATATTTAAAAAAAAAACCCTCAAAAAACTCAACTCTCAATATGTTTTATCATTGTAATAAGTGGAAAGCAGTTAAAATTTTAAATTTTATTTATTTATTTTTTTTCACCTGTTGCATGAATTCAAAGTAGCCATTCAAGCATTTAATGTACAACCAACAGCTTTGCCACTTTCAAAGTTCTTTTTTTCAAAATACTAAATACTGACCTGTGGTCCTGCAGCAATGGCTCAGGGACATCAGAGGATCTCTTCTGGAAGCTGGATGCTCTGCAGACCTTCATCAGAGATCTCCACTGGCCAGAGGAGGAGTTTGGCAAACATCTAGAGACCCGACTGAAGCTGATGTCCAGTGACATGATCGAATCCTGTGTAAAGCGGTAAAATGCTGTTTAAATATCTAAGGGTCTGGCTGCAAGCAAATAGCTGTAATTATTCATTTGTAGAATTGCCGTGTTTACATGGACATGTGAGACATGAAACACTATGGAGGATGTCCACTTTCAGTGACAGATCTGTGAATTTGAAGGCTTATTGGATGCCGAAACACTGCTATTATTTTACTGTGAGACAGGATGATGCAACTGTAGAATGTTATTATAGAAGCAATTATTTTATCTTTTGTTGCAATGATTGCAAGTTGAACAGCAGAAATACAACGTTCACATTACAAAGCAATCCACCAGGAATGTGCATGTTGCACATTCATGCATGTTGCATGTTGGTTCAACTTTTTTGCCAGATGGCCTTTATTTTCTTTTCTTTCTTTCTTTTTTTGCAATATTTCCCTTTAATATACAAATGAATATATATACACTACTCACAAAAAGTTAGGGATATTCGGCTTTCGGGTAAAATTTAGAGGTTGAACCTAAAATGCACTATAACCTTTACAGGTAAATTTATTTTGACCGTCTCTAAACCTTTGAATGCACATGTCCAACTGTCCTATACCAAGACCAGCTGTGTTGGTATTTAAACAGTCCTCTTCATCATGCTGTTCACATTTTGACATCATGAGACCAAGACGACACCTAACAATTCATCAACAGTGTCTCGCCGTTGCAAGGCTTCAAACATGATGTTCTCAGAGGCAAGTGGCCACTGAGCTTAGCTCTGTGTCACAGAGTGTCATCAGCAGGTTGTAACAGAGATACAGAGAGACTGGAAGAATCACAGAAAGGCATAGAAGTGGTCCTTTGGCCACATCCCACACTGATGACTGCTTCATTGTGAACAGTGCCCTGCGGAACTGGGTGATGAATGCCACTCAACTCCAGGCACATTTAAGGGAGGTGAGTGGCACCCAAGTGTCACGTCACAACATTCGAAACCATTTACATCAGCGTGGTCTGCATGCTAGATGACCTGCAAGGGTAGGGAACAGCCGCCGGAGACTGGGGTACCTCAGATGGAGTGGCCTCCACTTTCTCCAGACCTGAATCCCATAGAATACCTATGGAATCAGCTGAGTCACTGTGTAGAGGCTCGTAACTCTGTACAACATAACCTCAATGACCTGAGGGCGGCCTTCAAGAAGAGTGGGATGCCATGCCTCAGCAGACAATAAGCGACTTGTGAACAGCATGAGACATCGTTGTCAAGCTGTAACTGATGCTCAAGGGGACATCATAAGGTATTGAGACATTGACATTTTTTGTTGTGGTATGCCCACCACTGTTGTTGGCGTTTGTTTTAATAAACTGTTTGATATCACCATTGCATGCGTCTACTTAAATGCCCTACATTCATGATATGATATCACTGTAGTGTGAACTTTTTACATTTTTATAAATTTCACCCGAAAACCCAATATCCCTAACTTTTTGTGAATAGTATATTAAGTTTATCATATATTTTAGGTAATGCAATTCATTTAAAAACTATGGAGAAATAACTAGATTGTAAAAAAAAAGTCTTCCTCTGATAGTAGTGAAGATCAAGTGTATAAAATGGAGTTTTCATGTAAAATACTAGTACTGCAAAATCACGTACACGTAAGTACAGTACTTGAGTAAATATAGTTACTCTGCTACTGTCAATAGCTAAACATAAACATTTTAGTCTTACACAACATTCTCTGTTTTATTTTTTATTTTACTATTATTATCAATGACAATTATTTTCTATCATTTTTATTTTGTAATAAAAAAAAATATTTTGTTGTTTTTTTTCTGTAAGTCTTTTTTCTGTTTTTTTTTGTGAAGCACTTTGAGCTGCGTTTCCTGTATGAAAGGTGCTATATAAATCAAGGTTCTTCTTCTTCTTCTTCTTCTTCTTCTTCTTCTTCTTCTTCTTCTGATTATTATTATTATTATTCATTCATTCTGTGGGGTGAGATGAGGGACTGGCACTTCTAACTTTAGTTTTGTGCATTCTTCTCTTAAGGACACGGGCAGCATTTGAGGCCAAGCTTCAGAAGAGCAGCCGGGCCACAGACTTCCGTGTGCCGCAATCCATCTGCACCATGTTCAATGTCATGGTGGATGCCAAGGCGCAGTCAGCCAAGCTGTGTGCCATGGACCTGGGACAGGAGGTAGGAGACAGTAAATGTGTCCTGGAAATCTTTCTTTAAAAGAGTGGGAGCCCTGTTTTGGGCCAAGTCATTTAGTGGCACTTTAAAGTCTGAACCTTCATTGGCTCCTCAATGCAAATTATACAATTTAAATGTCCTAGAAGTTAAAGATCACAAAGTTTTGGATATGAATGAAAACATATTATTTGTGTTTCCATCGTGAATGGCCTTGGCAGATAAATGTGGGGAAAATCTTTCAGTTATTTTTTTTCTCTCTCTGTTACTTGAATCCATCTTTCTTACTTTCTTTGTCTCCTACTACTCTTGCAGTACCCACATAATTTTACATGAGCCATGTCACCTCTATCTGTCTGTCTCCTTTTCTGCTGCTTTTTTTTCTCCTCTCTGTCTTGTGAAAGTTTGTTCGAGACTGGGTAAGTGTGGCTATGAATTCAATTGAAATCTCACCCTCCAATTCCCAAATGTATAATTAGTCATCAGTTTTCCCTGTCTGTCTTCCTCCACTTGAATTGTTTGGATTTCATTAGCATATGTGTAGATAGTATTGAATATACATGGGGTAGAAGTGAGACATCTCATAGTTCACAGAATCTCGAGACTGATACCAATTACTGACAATGAATTAATTATTGCGAAGTCCTTCTCTGTTCTGTTGGTGCTACAAGGCTAAACAAAAGGATTCCTTGCAGTGTTAATGCCTCTGAGTTTCTATGACAGCAGCTCTTTAGCAGGACAAATTGTTCCAAAGTCCTTCACTAGACAATCCTTTCTTTCGAGATAAACCTTGGGGGTCTTGGAAATGGTTATAAAACACTTCATTATTTTACATGAATCTAAAACAAAAAATAAAAAAGGATTTATTAAATAAATAATGTAATCCATCAGGAAGAAGGCCAAAATAAAATGTCCTTTCAAACAAAAACATTTTGAAATACTCAGCTTAAATTTAAATGTTTTTTTAAAAAAAGAAAACAGTGTGTCTCTAGTGCACACAAACGTATGAATTAACTGAATGGATAGGAAGATTATTTGATGTGGAAAAAATGTTAAAGAAAAAAAAAAAAAAAACAGGAAAAAAGATGGATTTGTTATCCAATCTACATCTCCATGTAGCAGTTGCAATTTTATAATAGTAATGAGTATTGTGCTGAGCAAACGTGTGTGTTGTTAACCCCTACATCTCCTCCTCTAACTCTTCAATCCTCACATCCTTATAGTACACTATTGAAATCCTTGAATATTTAATATAGGGGTTTTGGTCACAAAAGGGATCTCATTGCTATGGTGAAATTACATATAGTATTTGTGTAGTGTACAATTTAAAGAAATGCACTCTGTTCTACGTTTTTGCTTAAAAAAATGAATGAATATATTGAATATCTTGCAAGACAAGTACGTCAACTAATGAATAAAAGAAAAAATGTACCTTAATTCATGTTTGTGGTAAAGATGCTCAGTATATGATCCTGGCTAATAGGTATCTGACAGATTGAAATAACAGCTGTAACTACTAAATTAGCTACATGTACTATGTACTAAGCATACAGTGATGAAACTGAGCTTCTTGTCCGAGCTTCCGTAAGACAATAAACAAAATTATTTTTTTAAGAATCATGTATGAGGCTAGTGCTGATTGTGTTATGGACATAAAGATATACTTAGCGGAGATCCTTACGGAAGGTAGTGTACATTAATAAAAAATGTCAGTGTTTCCCTTTAATGTCACTTCGAGGTGGGGTTATTAAGTGTGGATGAAAAGAGTAACATGTTTTCTTTCTTCCTCTTTAGAGACAATATCATTCCCAAATTGACAATCTTATTGAAGAAACGGTGAAGGAGATGACAACTCTGCTGGTTGCTAAGGTAGAAAATAGTAGAAGAGAAATTTGAATAAATTTGCAATGAAGTGATTGTGAACGCCTCTTGTTGGAAAGTCAATCAAATCAGTACAAAGAGACATAAAACATCCATAAAAACACACAAAACAAACACAAAGACACTCAAAACAACACCAAAGAGACTCACAATAACCACAAAGAGACACAAAACAACTACAACGAGACACAAAGCAACTATAAAGAGACACAAAACAATATCACAACGGGACTCAAAACAACTATCCAGAGCCAAAAAGATGGTGACAAGGTGAAAAGGAAGCATACAACGCAGCCATAATGAGACATAAAGCTGTCAACAAGGAGACAAAGCAAGGACATCAGCAGAGACTGGATAGAGACCTCAACACCACCAAAGATATGAGGCAAGCGATCCCATGGCACTTATCGTGAAGAATGGAGCGTTCGCTGATGTCCTGGCAAAATGTCCAACTTGGCTCTCCCCACCTTGCTACCTAATTATCCCCCTTGTGTAACTGGCTCAAAGGTTTCCCTCCTTCTCCACCTCAAGCTGATGTGTGGTGAGTGTTCTGGTGCAAAGTGGCTGCCGTGCACCACCTAGATAGGTGCTAGACAATGGTAGTTGTTGAGGTGAGCTTGCCCCCTTCACTGAAGTGCTTTGAGTGTCATGCTAAAGTGTTATATAAATGTAATCCATTATAATGCATTATTAAAGTCTGTAGTGTTTAATGCCATCCCCATTCTGATGAAGTGTTTTGGGAATCAGGTTCTCCAGCACATCAATAACAACATTCCAGCCAACCAAGGCCTTCATCAATTTTCATTCAGCACCGACAGATTTACGGAGGATGCCATCTCTACTGCCCTCCACTCAGTTCTCATATGCTTTGAAACAACACCTTCATCATAGTGTTGTTTGTTGATTTCAGCTGCATACAGCATATAATATAACCTCCCACATGAAACCAAAGAAAATTTAGCACTATGGGCTTCAACACCACACACTGCAACTGGGATATGACTTCCTCGCAAACAGACCCCAGTTTGGATTGGCAATTGCGCCTCCTCCACCCTAGTGTTGAACATCAGGGCCCCAAAGGACTGTTTACTTAGCCCCCCCCTGCTCATGCTATACACCCACGACTGCAACATGGAGAGAACTCTCTTGTGAAGTTTGCGGATGACTCCACCATCATCAACCAGATTACAAACAACAATGAGAATTGATCTTGGGAGGAAATCACCAATCTTGCAGAGTGGTCCACAGAGAACAACCTACTACTCAATATCAGGAAACCAAGGAGCTGATCACTGATTTCAGAAACAAAGGAGGCATCAACCCACACCCCTTTTTACATCAATGGATCTGGCGTAGGGCAGGTGAACAGTTTTAGGATCCTGGGAATCAGAATCTCAGAGAACCTGTCATGGTCATTTCACATCTCCACCCTTGTTAAGACACTTCCTTTTTTCTTAAGGAACTTTTTGAAAGCAAAATTCCCACGACAAGTTCTTGTCAACTTTTACAGAAGAGAAATAGAAAGCATCCTGACTGGAAACATTATGGATTAGCATGGAATGTGCATGGGCCAGGTTAAGAGGGCACTGCAACAGGTGATTAAAACTGCCCAGAACATCATTGGTACCTGTCAACCAAGCATCAGTGATAGTGAGGTGAGGTGCCTGTGGTGAGCCCAAAGGATATTAAAAGACAATACCCACCCCAGTGACAGCCTGTTTACCCTGCTGCTGTCTGGCAAGTAATACAGAAGTACAGCTGCTGTACCACCAAACTACGGAGCAGCTTCTTTCCTCAGGCTGTAAAATTCATCAACTTATCCTCTGCACTCTTGTGTTGCATACAAGAACTACAAGTTGCATTTCAATGTTCAAGCCTGTGTTGTAGAATAACAAATAAATGAACCTTGAACAAAGAGGCACAAAGCTACATCAAAGATACTCAACAATGACAGACACAAACCAACTACATTAAATTGGAACATTTATTTCGCTGATGATTTTATCCAAAGTGATTAAATGCAAATTCATTCAACCATTAGGATACAACCCTAAGATTGCAAGAACCATGAAAGAACACCAACTTCATCAAATAAGAACTGAACTGATTCCAAAGGCTACATTTAGAAACAATAATAATATAGAGAAAGACTTTTTTTCTATGGGCCAAAGAGGAATCTGAACAGATGAGTTCTGATTCTGTGAAAGAAGAGTTTACGCTGACTTGATGTCAATGGAGAGCTTGTTCCACAGTTGTGGATTTATAAGAGCAAACAGTTCTGATTTTGTTGAGCAGTGGCTGGCACTCACTCATAGTGAGGAAGTAGCAAGCCGATTTGCAGGAGCAGAGCATAGTGGACAGGCTGGGGTGTATGGTTTGACCGTGTCCTGGATGTGGAATGCGCCTGAGCTATTTGCAGCATGGTAAGCAAGCATCAGTGTCTCGATTGGGATTTCAGCAGCCACTGGTATCCAGTGCAGGGTGCAGAGAAGAAGTGTAGTAAGGAAAAACTAGGGTAGCTTGAAGACCAACTGGGCTGCTGCATTATGTATGAGGTGCAGAGGTCAGATTGCACATGCAGACACATAAGTAGGACCAAGTTGCAGTAGTCAAGGTGTAAGATGACAAGAACCTGGACCGGAACCTGCAGCTCCTTCTGGGTGAAGAGAGGACATACATATCCTTTGGACGTTATGGAGAATGTTTCTGCAGGAGTGGGTTCTTGTCGCAATGTTTGAGTCGAGGACACCACCGACTTCTCAGTGGGAGTGGAGAGATCACTGACTGGAGATGCCATCTCTGGAAGGAAGAGCAGCTCAGTCGTATCAAAGATGAAATTCAGGTGGTGTGCAGAAATCCACTGAGAGATGTCAGCCAGGTATGCAGAGATTTGTGCTACCACCTGGATTTCAGACCAGTGACAAGACAGAATTAGTGGAGTGTCTTGTGCATAGGTGACATAGAAATGACAGAACCAAGTGATTTGGCATAAAGGCAAAAGAGGAGGGGACCCAGAGCAGAACCCCGAGGGTCACCAGTAGTGAGGCTACAAGGTTCACACACAGATTCTCTCCAAGTTGCCCTGCAAGTGTAGACTCAGTGAGGCTGAAAACAACCACAAAGAGACCCAAAATGACACCAAAGGGACTCAAAATAGCGACAAAGGGACAAAAAAAAATTACAAATTCACTCAAAGAGACTCAAAAAGACCACACGGAGACTCAGAATGACCACAAAACAGGCTACTGCTTAGAGCTTAATGTTTTAATAATGTAACAAAATAATGATCACAAATGAAAGGATCTACAAGACCTTTGAGTGTTGTAGACTATTAGTATTTTGTGGCACTGCTGCATTTCCATAAGAAAAGTAATTCCCCTGCTTCTTTTGTCTCTTCTCTTTCTCAGTTCATGGTCATTTTAGAGAGCGTCTTAGCCAAGCTCTCCAGATATGATGAGGGAACACTCTTCTCTTCCTTCCTTTCTTTCACAGTAAGTATCACATGTACATACTTCCAACATAATTGTTCTTTTATTCCTGAAACACCTTCCAGCAGATAACTCATCAGCTTTATTATTGGTGAGAACTTCCTAGTGCAGTGCACCAGGTAATACAACATAAGAAATTGCAACTTCTAAATATTAGAGTTAGCAGTTACTTCAAACTTTAACTTTGACCTACCATACTTGTAATAGTTGTGTGCCTCTGTACATGAAGTTTCACAAAGTAGTGATCAGTTATAATAGATATTTTGAACATTTTCACTTGTACTTCTGGGTTTCTTTTTTAATGATGATGTTCTTCATTTTCACTGGCACTTCTTGGGATACCATACTGTGTTAAGATGACTGGATTTAGAAGATGGATCTTGTTGAATCACTACCTTAACAATAAATGTAATGTAAAATGTAATGATAACTCAATTATGCTGTATTTTGAAGTACTTTTTTATGCTAATCTTTCAGGCTAATTTTCATACAGTTTGAAATTTTTGATTTTCTCGTGAAATGTCCTAATAACTCAGCTGGTTTCCCAAAACATGACAAAAACCAGGTTATTGAATTTGTAAGTGCACTTTTGCAGTTAAAATCACCACAGACCACTTTTACCAGTTCAGCAGGCATTAATTCAGGCTGCACAGTGCCACCATGGCAGCTTGTGTTATGAAAAGTGGTGCTACAGCTGGGGTCCCCATTGTTTTTCACTCACTTCCTTTTCTCTTTTATGTCAAGGTGAAAGCTGCCTCAAAGTATGTGGACGTCCCTGTAAGTGAGACTTATTAATTTTTCTGTGTGTATATTTATTGAAGCTTAAATACCATAAACACCTTCTAAACACCGTCTAAATGTAATTTTGCTGTGGAGCAGTGTTTTAAGAGAGGGTCCCTAATTTGATACTGCATACAGTGTACAGATAACATGATATATTCCTCAAAGTGCCTTCACACTGTTCCACTGATTAATTGGACCTATAATTTGGCAGAACTATAAGCTCAGTTCAAAACCAATATTTAAAAAAAATAAAATAAACAGATAATTTATCACCTAATATTAATTTTTTTAAACATACATATTTACATCTTACATTATATCTTACTTTTTAATTATTGCAGAGCTATAATATGCTGATATATACTGAGTTGGACATCTTACTGTTAAGAAATAGACTTGTTAGCACTGTTCAGTGAGACATTACACAATAACTGAGACACTGTTTTTAAAAGCCCTTAGACACATATTTATAAAACCATGCAGTTTTTGGAATGTTCTTCAAAACTGGCCTAAATGTTATATGAGGAAGGACATGTATTAAACACATTTTTTAAACCTCAAATTTCAATTTGTTTTGTTAAAAAACAATAAACATAAAGAGAATTGTTGTTGAGAATTTTTTGCATGATAAATACCAGGTTCCTGTTTCAGGAGGCAGGTTTGACAAACTCTGGGTTTCAAGTTGAACTTGGAGTTGACTAACCCGAGATGGGAATCTCAAGAGTTTTTGGTTCCAAAACAGCCGATTAGAATTAGTTAAGTCTACTCTAAGTATGTCCACTCTGAGTTAAACACATGCACTGGGAATGAAAAAAAGCCTGTATCGACGATGCTCCAATATTATGATAACCTTTGGCAATAGGTAAATAAGATCAGAACCTCCATTTTAATCTAGGCGCTAGGATTATGAATGCCTGCTAATGCAGACCATGATTTTTATCTTAAAAAAACAGGAGTGGAGAAAGAAGTCAAGAAGTTAACACTATTTTACATTTACATACATATACACATTTTATTCAGTGTAATCCACTCATTCATCATTTATCAGACCTGAATTATCCTTAATGGAGAAAAATGGCCTGGAATCCTTCCTTGTGTTGCATTTGACTTACAAATATATTTCTTCGGTTATAACCTTGAGACTAAATGCAGGTGGCAGCTATTTAAGATGAAAATATATGGATCAGACCAATAAGACATAGTTTACTCATGAATCTGTTATTGTAAACAGATAAACCAACCAAGTAATAATGATTTTTGGGATTTGCAGTTGAAAAGGTGTCGAGGTTCAAACTGACTGTACATTTTGAGATATCTATTTTGTAAATTTTGCTCAATAGCATTTAATGACTATATTTCAACATGTGCAAATATCAAACATAGTCAGTGAAATGTTGTCAAAACACAATGTATATGCAGCCTATATTCAAAAACTCACTTTTAGACTACATTTTGTCAAGTTCTAGATCCTTGGTTTTTCAACTGCACCACAACTAATCAGACTTATCATAAAAGCAGTTATGTTAAAGACACTTCTTGGTGACAAATTAATATGTAACTGGGATTTTGATGCTTCTAACAACGTAAACTTCTGCAGTAGTTGCAATAATATAAACAGTTTGTCTTGTAAACTGGTGAATTTAATGGCTCAGGTTGTCTTATTGTGTGAACTAAATATAATTTCAATTCTCTCACAGTGGTTTAACACTCTGTAACACTTCTTGCTCTTCTTTGTATTTTTCTTATTATTATTATGCAAAATTAGACTGACAACCATATACACCATTTATACATTGGTTTATTAAGGATTAGATATTGTTGGTGCTTCAGCCCTGGAAGTGTACATTTCACAAATGAAAGGTTTAAGGTAGTTTTAAGGATTAAAATGAAAGCATTTTGTTCCCTAGTGATGGGTGTGTTTGTGTGTGTTTCTTGGGCATATACAAATATTTGACCATGCTTTCACATGTAGAATCATAATCCAGATGGTATTAGTTGTCGTATTTCCATCAACCCATGTTCCCTCCCCCCAAAATGTCATATGCATGTGGCCAGGCAGCCATGCCTCGTGTCTTGCTCTGTGCAGTCCACGTTGTGAGTCCATGTTGTATAACACATGCCCATTCTGCTGTCAGGGTGGCAGTGGTGGTGGTGGTGGTGGTGTGTGTGTGTGTGTGTGTGTGTGTGTGTGTGTGTGTGTGTGTGTGTGTGTGTGTGTGTGTATGTATATGAGTGTGTGTACACATCAGATCTGTATTAGCTGCCAACACTTCGGCCGTAGCAGCATGCCAAATTTCAAATTAATGCCTTGTCAGTGAATGTGACGAGGCACTGTGTACACTGGCAGGGGTCGCAGTTTCCAGCCCAGCACGCTAATTGTGTCCTTAATGTACAAAATTAGAGATTCACTGGTAAAAAAGACACTCATTTACACATTGTAAGTGTCGTTGCAGATGTGTTAACTAACTTTAGTAGCAGTTAAGGATGAGTTCTTTGCCTGACTTTAGGAATACGTAATTGGAGAAAAGCGAGAAACTGAGACGAAAAAGTGTTATCTGATCTTGAAAATGGTAAGATATGTTGATGTAAGAAAGAAGAGAACTAAGGTGCTGTTTACAAATGCATTGTCCTCAGTGAATATTTTAGATGTCAGAATGGCAACCCTCCTAACAATCTGCTCTCTCCTTCAAACCCAACTGAGTGTCTCCAGTGCCCCTGTTCACTTTGCACATGCCCAGACTGTGAGGGCTGGTTCCCAGCCAAGCTCAACTCTCTGGCAAGAGCTGACTGAAGAACACAACTAGCCTGTAGTCCTGAGTTTGCATCCTTGTTAATGAAACATTTCTTTGGAGGTTCAAACATTCCTTTTTCCAAATAATAACTGAGTATGTTACTGTCTCAATTTACATGTTTATTTTATTGGCTTCCACTTGAATGATGTAAAAACATTTGTGACCAAATATAACTTACAACAACCGTAAGAGTCTATAGCCATGGTGGCAGCTCTGTGAAGCTGTACAAGCTGCACAAGCACAGCAGCAATTTCCAACATTAGCATGCTAAAATGCTTACTATGGAAGCGAAAACATGCTGATGCTTATGTAAACCATTGTCACCATCTTACTCTGGATGTGCCACATCTGTTTAATTTTGACCTGATAATCACTTAAAATGAAAATGAGTGGAAATTTGATCATTTGTAGTTCAATCCCCAGCTCCTCCTGTCCATGTGTTGAAGTGTCCTTGGACAAATCACGAATTGTTCCCGATGGGCAAGCCAGCACCTTGCATGGCGTTGGTGTATGACTGTGTGTGTGAAAAGGTGAATGAGATGCAAAATCTTTAAAGTGCTTTGGGCACTATATAAATGCAGTCCATTTGCCATCTCAATTCAGCCAATAAATAGTAGTATAACTGTATAACTAGTATAATAGTAGTATAACTGTTACACAATAGATGTCAAAACATTTCACTCAAAACCAGAAATGTCATCCTCATTCTGACGCTATAGAAAAACAATCAGGGATCACTTAAGTCATGAGGATACACTGTCTGAGAACCATGAATGTTTGTACAAAATCCTGTGCCGATCTCTCAGGTAGATATTGAAATATTTTACTAGATAAGTGAAAACGTATTCATAGTCTGGGCAACATGTCAACAACAATGTCTGTATCAAATTTCATGGTAATCTAATTAGTAGTTGTTGAGATATGTTAGTCTGGACCAAAGAGATGGATTGATTGACAGAACTTGCCATCCCTTGAAGTGAACAGCTTGTGTAGAAAAGCCAAAACAATTTCCTGAATTACAATCTTACATGGACTTCTGAGTTTGTATTTTGCTTCTTGAATGCTACAATTTTGAAACAGTAATCAAATAATGATAGAAGTCAGTTGTTTCCTTCACCTAATACTAATGGCCAGATATCGTTAATATTTGCAGAGAATATTCCAGATCCCCAGAGAATGCATCCCAATGTTTCTGATGACCTCCTGACCTTTCCTCTGGCATCAACTTTAGGCCAAGATTTCCTGCACACAAGATATCACATAATCTAAAGGTGTGTTCAGACCAAACGCAAAGCAAATTTTTGCCTAAACACAAGTGATCAACCTGCGTGTTTATTCGCTCCAACAGATATAAAATACTCGCACATTAGCTGCAAACTAGTAAGTGTTGGCAGACACCAACTCTGGTCTGAGGGTGTGTGTGTGTGCATGCGTATGTGTTTGTTCAGTTGAGCCAATGACGGGACTCAGACTCCAGTTCTTTCTGTTTCCCTCTACCCCCAGTTCTTTTCCCTTCTCCTCTGTTCATGACATAAAGTATATTTCCCTCCAGTCAGAGGTCAACATGGACACAGAAACTAATGACAAACATCCGACAGTGGAGATTGGTGCCTAGGTGGCTCACTGCTGTGGACAGATTGAGAAGTAGGACTGAAGATAAATAAATGTTTAAATCCCAAAAGTTTAAATAGGAAACTCTGAGCTCTCCTCCCACTGTTAAGTGGCTCCAGATCAGAAGTGAATCTGGTTTGTCTCCAGGTGTTTATTCTCTCTTCTTTGCTAGGGATAATGTTAGCAAGCAAAGAAACTTAATGATAGTTAACTGGAATTTAGTTATTCTGCATGGATCTGCTGTTGTTTGCTTCATAACTCTATCTTCAGTAATTTGCAAACGGCAAGCTTGCCAATTTACCAGCCAGATCTGCCCCAGGAGCCTGGATGACTTTGTTGATGTTATCCACTCAAGTCAGTATTTTGCTGTTAGCTAGCTAGCAATTCATCCGTGTGGGTAATATTAGCCAGCTAAAACCACAATATCACAATATATTTCATGTTTCTTGTAGTAATGTTAGCTTTGACTGCTTTGGTTTTGTGTTGGAGTCTGTGTTGTAGTAGGTGCTGGTTTTCATTGACGTTAGCTGACTCCATTTCCAAGCTAACATTAGGTAGTGTTTGGCATGTGCATAAAGCATCTGCCAAATGACTAATTGTAAATATCACATCTTTTGAGTCTTTTATGTAGAAATCAGTCCATCGTCTATTACAGGCATTCGACAATGCTGGGGAAAGTCTTAATTTTTTAAAGTTGCGTTACAGTCCATTCACACTTTGGCAATATAAAGCAATTAATACATAACTGTGTAAACTGTGTCACATTCATACATATATTGTACCCTTAAGTCTTGTTATATCTATCGCATTGAATGTGCCAATATCCTCAACATGATAACTGAATGCAAAAACATACTTCAACATTTTGATAGGGCCATCATCTTTAACAGCATCTAAAAATGCATAGCTGTGACAGTAATTCACGAAGCATTTTCACTGTTATTTGAAAATGTGAAAAAAAAAAAAAGCAAACAAGCAACATTTTTGCAATCTTTCCATGCAGTGAAATAAAGCATTAACCAAAATCAACTTATCATTCAGTTAAGTAATTCAGAGGCTGGAAAAAAATCGCATTTGACAGTACCATGTATTCTGTACCAGTCTGTTATTGTTCAGCTCTTAATTGAATCTATGTAGTGTTTAGATTGAGTTAAATCTTCAACCCAATACTATGGTTTTTATGGTTGCACCATTCCATCACATGAAAATATTTTACATATCTCATACTTTTTCAGCGAGACATATTGGTATCTTTGGGAACTTTGGAGTCTCCTCTTGGGTTCAAAATGAATTTCTGAGGTTTATGATTGTACTGACTGACTGACCATTAACTGCTTGTCTAGGGGTTAACTTCTTCCACTGTGAAGAAAGTGAATGAACTGATTTACCCTAGTTTTATGTAGTTAATATCTTCCAAAGGAATATTTACTGTATATTTTTACACTTCAACAGTTGGCTGAACAAATGCCATTTCCTATTTTTCCTTCTTTGCAGAAGCCAGGGATGGACGTTGCTGATGGTTATGTGACGTTTGTTCGCCATTCCCAGGACATGCTGCGGGAGAAGGTCAATGAGGAGGTGTACATAGAGAGATTATTTGATGTAAGTAAGCCACAGCACCTCCTCCTCCATCAAAGGGAGACTTAGTAATGACAAGGTTTCATTCACTCCACCTATGATCACTCATAGGTGAAAATTTAAAAAATCCTAGTCACTCCTGTCAGTAGAATGAAAAAGAGAGTTGCGACACTCCCATACACTTCTGTCGGAGCTGTGGAATGCAGAAATAACTTGTGGGACAATGAGTAGTTCCAGCACTGAAACCCATTCATTTTCAGTCTTTCCCAAGCACATTCACTGGTAAGTTGATTAAATGACTGCATTTTTGACATTTTAATGCATTTGTTGACCTTTCATGGATCTAATCAGTGTTGTTATTTTCTTTTGCTGACTTTAGTTAATGTTTGTCCTTAGATAGTCGCTAGATAGATTATCATTGCAGTTAGCTTCACTAGCTATCATAACTAGATAACAGTTGGACTACATTTACCTCAGACTAATTGCAGTTATGGATGTTTGTTGGCATACAAAAATCTCAGGTTACTAGATTTGATGTTAAAGTGAATGCTATGATGATGGACGCATAATTAATTTTTTGCCATCCCCATTTACATATATGAAGGGGCACAACCACAACCACTAACTATGAATTAAGACCTCTATGACAGCGTAAAAAACCCCCTGAACATTATAGCAACATAAAGTCGAATTCATGGCTGAGCTGGTGTACTGGGTTACATTAGATTATACAGGTGGCAACTGAGTGTATGTCTGTGCAGACTCAAGTCAAGGATGTGGGGTCACTCAAAGCACTGGGCTAACCTGCCACCCAAATTACCGCAAATCTTCACAGTGATGGAGCCTCAAAATGCAGAATGGATTGTTGCTGTGTTGTTACGTTTGTTGCTAGGGAGATTGCTTGTCACCAGACCCATCCCCATGGTGTTGCCAAGAGGTGATACTGCATGGAGGGAACTGCTGAATTGTTGAGAGGGATTAACCTCTAATTCCTGATGGTGAGGAACACACCTCATGTCCACAATGTCTGAACCCAATGATACATTTTTTGGTTATTCTAGCTCTGTCCTTCAAACAATGATAGGAGTTTAAAGTGCAGTCAGCTTTAGTATCAGGGTATTTATAATTTGGTCATCAAATTTTCAAAAAATCTACAACCCAGTACTATATGTGACCATTTTATGTAGGTTTGTAGGAACTTGCCCAATAACTTGTGGTTCTCTGAAACTGGAAATCAGTTAAATGGCTATAATTAATAAATGGTTTACTTGATGCACCTGAAAATATCCACAAATTTAAGATGAAGGTCTATTAGTCATTATTTAATTTCAGCTTCTGTGCTGGAGTACAGAGATAAAATAACAGAAACATGCCAAAGTCCAAATACGTATGGACCTAACTTCAGGCATGTACTCTCACATCAGTAATCTCAACGTCATGAAAATGTTTTGGGAAACATTGGCTTTCAATGTGCATTTAATAGATGTCCTTTTTTTTTTTTTTTTTTTTTACTTCTCGGTTGACTCAGGACCTGGTCTCCTCTGGGTCTGCAACATGGTTTGCTGCTGGCAGTGGAACACCAGAAAATTAAAGTAATTGAGGCATTACTTGTGGTGTGGAAGAATGCTGTTTCAAAGACTTGCATGCGTTTCCTGGCCTGCTTTCTGCCATCTTTCTCTCACTGTAGGAGGTTAAATGAGTTTCTTTGAAGATGGCCCATTTAAGGAAAAAACTTATCTACCTCTCTGTGGATATATTATATAATAAAATGCTTTATTGAATGCAATTGGCCACCCTCTTCATTCTGTACTTTAGTACTTCTTTGAACTTCTATATTGGCTTAAATTGAGCAGTTGCTGACATTAATTTAAATTCATCTGTTGTACATGTTTATGTGAATTTCTCTTAACATTTGGATCTGAGTAATAAGATAAGATAAGGTAGGATTTTATTGATCCCACACCTGGGAAATTTAGTTGTTACTGCAAGCAGGTTACAAAAAGCAAGCACAATGGCATAAAGAGGTCAAAATTAAAATATATGCAACAAAAAAAGTACAAAAGTATTAGCATCACAACATATTGCGCAGACACATTTCAGAATAGCATATATTATTGAATTCTATTCTATTCTAATTGTGCAGATATAGTTGCTGCTGCTATCAGTGCTGCTTGAAACCATTGAAAACAGTTTTACAGCGCTGATTTGTTTGGAACTATTGAGAACATCATGAATCATGTGACTACATGGCAGTGACATCAAAGAGTTTTGCAACTCCCTTTTTCTATAGCACAGCATGTGATAACTGATAGAAAACTTGTCAATGTACATGTGACATTTAATCTGGATGAGTGCAACACATTGGGGGCTACCCCGTTGCACTCCCTTAGCAGCGCCCCTGGCCATAGTAAATTATTTAACGCATATATCAGACTAAACTCAACTGGAACTGCCTCTCTTTGGCTAGGTGGCTGATGTCAGATGATTGTGATGGTGAAGATGCTACTCTCAGCTGGTTGTCCAGCTTTAGGTCAGTCAGTCTTGAGCAGAACAGTCTTTGCAAGAGTAGTTTTTGAAATGAGCTGCTCATGAACACTACTTGTGTTCCATTCAGGGACCACTTGGAAGAATGTGTTAGTCTAGTTTATCGCTGAAAAAAGTAATTGCGTTTTTGTATTTATGAATTGCCTTGTGGCCTGAATCAAATGGTCTTGGCTTGAAGGCCGGAGGTTCCCCTCCCCTTGTTTAAAGTGATGTGAACATAGACATGGGCATGAGTCACTATGAAATTTTGTAACTTTTTGGACCCTGATTTTCAACTTTATTTTCCCACTATTTTACACATTTATTGCACATTAACAGTTTTTATTTTATTTTGATTTAGCTAGATCATATTAACCAAATGGAAATAGTTATATATTTTAGAAGTGTATTCTGAGATATTTGGTATGTACCTATCTATAAGATGTCTGCTACAATAGCCAATAAAACTGGGTTTATGACAATGAACCTGCAGGAACCTGTAGGTTCACCTGGCAAGTTTAAAAATACTAATGCTGCTTTGACTACAAAACTCATTAGTACTTTTCACCCGCATTTCTTGTCTGTAATTCTACCAACACCTTGTAAAGATTCATGTCTTTTTGGGTGTTTGCGAGTCACTTTGTGAAACTGGCTGTACTGTACTGTCTCTCTTCATAGCTGATGAACTGTAATCAACTCATGCTTTACTCAACTTGTAAAACAATCCCATGACACTGTTTGCCTCCATTATGTGAGACGAGGTCAAGTAACATCAAAACAATCTGTTAATCTCTAAGCCTCACTGCTGAGTCAAACTGGAGGATTTCTCCCCAAAATGTGCTAAAACAATCCCTGCAGCGGGATGAGTTGCATATGGAGCCAAACATGCAGTAGATGTATTTTTATGCTGCTGTCCTCTCTG